>NC_089256.1:39543188-39864688 GCF_963930625.1 Muntiacus reevesi
GCTACTTAAGTTTAGTAAAATTAAGAAACTTGCCCAACATGACACAGAAAATAAATAGCAGAACCAAGATGTCTGTGTGACCTTATTCCTGGGATTAATCTCCATCTTGCCTACCAGTACTAGATACCACAACAGCCAATGCTGACTACCTGCTGACCTGCCTGGAACGCTAAACAAAGCTTGGGTCTCAGTTCCTAATTGTTTACTGTCCTTTACTTTCCTTTCTCTCTCTTGTTCCTGTAGTTCACTGTGTTTTGCCTGACATGATTGCTAGATTTTTATACTGTAAAAATCACCAAGAACAATTCATTTACATGAAAAGTTGGAAAAAAAACACAAACTGCTTATCCTACCTCCATTATGCATGAATTTTGGAATAAAAGCACCTTTGATCAGTGGATAAGCTATCTGTGAACTTGAAGAATGACAGATGGATGGCTGCTGACCTTCTCAAGAATTAGAAGATTTTCTAAGAGTAAATTAATTTGTAAACAGATAGATTTAACTTCCTTGGATCATGTTACATAGGATTCTGAGCTATCCTACCTCATACTCTCGCAGTGTGACTGTAGAGTTTACATGGAAATTACATGTGGCCAATATGAGGTGTAAGCAGATACAGTGATACAAAGCAGAGGCTGCCTGTGTGGTGAGATTTGACAGGTTGCCAGACAGGATGAGGGTGGTGGGTATGGTTGCTAAGTCGTGTACTACTCTTGTGACCCCATAGACTGTAGCCCCCCAGGCTCCTCTGTCCATGGGATTTCCCACAAGAACACTGGAGTGGGTTGCCATTTCCTTCCCCAGGGGATCTTCCCAACCCAGGGATCAAACCCGAGTCTCCTGCACTGTAGGTGGATTCTTTACCACTGATCCACATAAACTGCCTCAAAGATATCAAACTTTAAAGCTTAATTATTTTCCCATTAAGACTTCTTTAACAATGCAAATATTACTGCATGTGGTTACACCTCTTATCAGCTAATGTCTTAATTCTCAGTGAGCACCTAAGGGATTTGTCAGCCTGCAGGCAATCAGAACAGAAAGCTATGGGAAGAGGTTCTGAGGAACTCAAGGACTGGACTGGAAGAAGAAGGCACTGTTGGAAAAGAGTGGTCACAGCTCAATACCACACTGAACACACACCTAAATGTTGGTGCTAACATTGAGACAGGAAATAATTCTCACTAATATCTAAGTTGTGGGTGTGAAATTAGTTACAGATAGGGATGAAAAGGTCATAGCTTATGACATTTATAAATAAGTCAGTCTTGGAATAGGTATAAAACACACTAAAAGTCTTTGGGTTCATTTGAGGTCATGGTAGGGGTCTTTTAAACTTGCTGATCCATGTCTTGATAAGAGCAATAATGTCCAGGTTTTCAGAAGACAATTGGGTAAACTCTGAGCAGGATGTCTTGGAATGTATTCAAATCAATAGACTCTCAAATATCTTCAGCCTTCTACTATTCTAAAATATTGTTGGTTTCCAGAATATGAAAGTTGATTATATCAATATCTCACCATAACATGTCCTGATGACCTTTTAGATTCCTAGTCTAACAACCTTGCTTTTTCAAGGCGAATAAAGTTAAGCACCTCAGATCACTACCTTTGGACAGATGGTTCCACCTGAAGGCAAACTTAGCAGTGCCTCTTGGACAACAACACTGTCCGACCTGCTGTGTTCAAGGGTGGAGGAGATCACAGGGAAGATGTGAAAGCAGGAAAGCATCGGGGGGAAACCATGAAGAAAACAAGAAGGCAGTGAAGTGGGGCACATGGAGATCATAGGAAGAAATCTAGCAAATCAGACCATGGAGAAGAAAAAGAGCCTACAGTAGATTCACAGATACCTGCAGAATCAGCCTGTTGGCAGTCAGGGCAGACAGTTTCATTTTGGTTGGTTGAATCTAAGCCTAGTCACAAAAATAGTTCCTTTGTATGACATATAATCACCATACTAAGAAGCAGCTATCTGTCCTACAATCTGAAAGTAAATGAATAGATGAGCATATGATGGCAAAAGTGGCGAAAAGCTTAAGGGTCACAAAAGTTTGGAGTGGTCATTCCTGTCAACATAGTGATAACCTTTAGGCTTCTTTAAAAGACTGGAGGCTCAAACAATTTTTTTTTTAACCAACATCCCTGGTCTTGATATAGTTCCAGGTGATCTAAGGGCAGGTTATCAAAGTACTCTCTGCACATCAGGGATAAGGATAAAGTTTTGTCCTTATGTTCAACATTTATTTAATGAAATCTACCCAAGGAACTGTTGAGTGCTGTCATGCATGAGAGCCATCAGTCACTGGCACAAGAAATGGGGGTGCTATAAATTTTCCAAATTATAATCCAGGACATAGGTTCTCAAAAATTTTCAGGTAGCAGAGCACTGGACAATCATGGTGAGAGGGTAACAAGTAGGAAGGCCAGGGGTCTCCAAACAGGAAATAGGCTGCAACTGTCATATTTTTTATCTCTCCCTTAAGTGGCAGGAGAAATCAAACTACAAGTGTCAGATTTTTTTTCCTTTTCTATACAAAATTAAAAGGAAGTTTCTCTTAAAATTCTGTGTCGCCATGACAACACCTGGTTCCATCTGAACTTAACTTTTCTCAAACCTTGAGCTAACCAATGCATTTTTCTTGTGGAAATGTTTTTCTTAAGCTAAGTTAGTGAAACAATGCATTTGCTTTGGAATTTGACTTTCTTCAAAATGGTTCCACCTAAGACTAATTTTTTCTTTTCTCAAACTTTGGGCTCAACAAACCAGTATTCATATCAACTGTTTTATGGCTGGGGGATGACACATCTCATGCCATCCTGTCTCAAAAATGCATAGGTGGGAGAGGGGCCTGGTGAAACTCCCTCAGCCTTGAGCTGTCCCTCTTATCTGATTAACAGCTTTCTAACAGACATAAAACAGCTTGCTAAAACTAGCAAGGGGGACACTCTTTCTGCCCCCTTCTGATGTCTATGTCTATTTCTTTTACACCTTAATAAAACTTTATTACACAAACTCTCTGCGTGATCAAGCCTTGCCACTGGCGCCAGATTGAATTCCTCTTCTCCAGAGGCCAAGAATCCTAGTGTCCTTCACAGCTCAGCAACAGCCTTTCAATAGTACTGTTTGTCTAACAATACACTCAAATACAAGAAGCTAAATATTTGACTGTGTGATTTTGTTCATCCTATACCTGCATTGGATTGTTTAATTCAGAAAAAAAAATGGTATAGACATTAAAAAATTTGAGAATGCTTTATGGGACAACCTTCAATCAATAAAATCCTATGTTATTCAGTAATGTTTTCCTTCTGTGTATCAGTAAAAGGATGTCAATGTTTGATTTTAGCAGCAGAACCCTAAATTTAGTTCCTTAGCATGTAGTTTGAAAACCATTGAAAAGTTTTTAAAGAACAAATCAGTGCAATCACACTCATGAGATAAATTAAAATCAAGTGATATAAAGGGATGGTAGATCAACCACCAAGCTCAAATTTTGATAGACATAAGTGGAAAGGTAAATGCAATCAGGTGATTGACATCCTTGGTTTCTTCACAAAGCTGAACTCTCTATCTCATGCTACTAAGAGAGAGAGAGAGAGTCTACAAACACAGGAAGGGTGGCTCCCCTTTGTAATGAGTCCCAGCTCCTTATAATAAAAAGTATAGTAGAGAATTTAATCTGACAGCTGTTATGTTGTGAAGATAAAAACAAAGCATAAGGAGACAATATTAAAATGTAAAAGAATATGTTACTATTTACTGCTACTGCTAAGTCACTTCAGTGGTGTCCGACTCTGTGCGACCACATACCTGGGATTCTCCAGGCAAGAACACTGGAGTGGGTTGCCATTTCCTTCTCCAATGCATAAAAGTGAAAAGTGAAAGTGAAGTCGCTCAGTCATGTCTGACTCTTCGCGACCCCATGGACTGCAGCCTACCAGGCTCCTCTGTCCATGGGATTTTCCAGGCAAGAGTACTGGAGTGGAGTGCCATTGTCTTCTCCAATGTTACTACTTTGTTACTACTTAGGAAATCATTATATTAATAAAAATTAATTAATAATAAAATTGCTTTAACTGTCAATATTCATTACTTTTGAATATTCTGCATGCATGCGAAGTTGCTAAAGTTGTGTTTGACTCACCACGCTCCTCTGTCCATGGGATACTCTAGGCAAGAATATTGGAGTGGGTTGCCTTATCCTCCTCCACGGATCTTCCTGACCCAGGGGTTGACCCTGCATCTCTTATATCTCTTGCATTGTAGGTGGCTTCTTTACCACTAGCATCACCTGAGAAGCCCTTTAAATATTCTGGTATCTTTCTTTTGAATCTAATGAACACAACATAACCTGCCTGATAACTGGTGAACCACTTTTAAAATGTAAGATTGGAGATTTAACACAGATGTCTTTCCTGATTGAAAATCTTTCATTGATGGCATGTATCTAGAAATCTATATCTATCCTATTATTTTATTGATAATCAAGAATGTTCTTGAAAAGCATATTTCCTGAAATTGAGCTTTATTTTTTTTTCCCAAGTTTGTTTTAAGTTGGAACCAATACAGGTGCAGAGATGGAGTTAGCAAACTATACCTCATGGGCCAAATGTGACCAGAATAGCCCATAAGTAGGAGTGGTTTTTGCACTTTAGAGAAATTTTTAAAAATTAAAACAAGAAAAATATCTTGTGGCACATGAAAGTATATGGAATTCAAATTATGGTGTTCATAAAGTTTTACTGAAATTCAGCCATGTCCATATATTTACTTGCTATCTATGACTACTGTCAGTGATAAGAGCAGACAGAGTTTAGTTGCAACAAAGACCGTATGACCTGCAAAATTTAAAATATTTACTGCTGGTCCTTTATGGAAAATATCTGGCAATCTCTGGGCTAAAGGAACAAATTCTAACATGTAAGCCTGGAAAATTGCATTTTTCCTTGGGCTGTTGTGTTTCCTACTTTAAAAAAATTTAGGGAATACAGTGGATAACAACAAAATAATATTTCAGAAATGTTCTATGATCTATAAGCTAAGCAACTATTTTCAAATAATTACAGTATCAACATGTATGAGTACACTTTCCTTTGTAGGTCACTTTAAAAATCCTTCTAAAGCAGAGGTTCTCAAACTAGAAAAAAATCATATGGGAAACATATTAAAAGAGGAAGTACTAGGCCCAGCTCCAGAAGTTCTAGACCAGTAGGTCTGCGGCGAGCCCCAAGAATCTGTATTTTAACACTATGGGGATGATTCAGGGGTACATTCTCACTGCAAAAGCTTCACAAAAGCCCCTTGGTTCACTGGTCCCCTTTGCCCTGGACTCAGCAAACTGGCCATGATATGAAAAAAGTGTTCAAAGCTCTGGCCGCAGGTCTGAACTGTAATATTTTAGTTTTCATCCTGAGACTTTCTACAGAAGAGAGTTCTGCACTGGCCACGGTGTGACTCCCAGGTGAAATACAGTAAAAGTTAGAATCAGATGAACAGCCTTATACTTGTTTCTTGCCAAAAAAACCAAAGGCCCCAGGCATTGCTTTTGCCTGCTGGAGAGACAGTGATCACAAACCCACAAGGCGCACAGCATTTGGGTTCTCACAGCAGAGAAAAGCCATTATATGAAATCACACACAAACGCCCAGCAACAAGATGGGAGAGAGATGCTCAAGAATTGGTCATGGAGCTTTCAAATTATGAAACGAGAAATTATATTTCCAAGAGTTGAAAAGTTTTCCCCACTGAGAATTGTATTATCCCAAGTACACAATAAACCTCTTTCTCATTTTATGCTGCCTGGGAGTTCTTAAAATTGATGGACCATAGAAGAAATGGCATGACATTCTCATAAGGACTGGCCGCCTGGAATGGCTAAATGGTTTAGACTCTGTAATGTAGAAATATTCATTCCCCTTTCCCCCTTTTAAATTGTCCTCCTTGTCCTGAGTCAAGGCTCAAGACTAAGTCTATAGAGCAGAGACAGAGAAAGAATAGCCACAGGAAATCAGAAGACAATCAGCCTTAGAAAAATGCAGCCCTGGGAAATCAACCTTACCATAGAAGATTCCAAAGTCCCTAGAAGCTCTCGGAAAAGGCAGTGAGTTAAAAGGAAAAATGTTAGTAGTATAGTGATGAAATAAAGTGTAAAGAAAGGACAACCCTGTTAAAATTATTTCAACGTACAAACAGCAACTGAAATTGCTTTGCACATTATTTTAAGGTACAAAGAAAACCAACCTGAAAGTAACGTGTGTGTGTGTGTGTGTGTGTGTGTGTGTGTGTGTGTGTGTGTGTGTGTGTGTGTGTGTGTGTGTGTATGAGACAAAGAGACAGAAAGAAAGTGTCTCCAATTGCCTACTCCTTTACATTTTCCCCTCTTTGTCCCACCTGAAGGTGCCCTGATTTTCCTGGGATACTGTTGACACTTTGTAAATTCTAGGAAGAAATAAACATTTAAGTGAATAAGCAAAGCAGGAAACAGCATTTGCTCTATACAGCTGGAAAAAGTATGATGTACACTGTCAATCCTTTTGCATCAAGACATAAAGCAGTCACCAGCTGGACTCAGAAACATACTCAGAAACATGTAGCAGAGGGCCTTGTGAGAAAGAGTTATAAGTGTGCAGCTTGGCTGATACAGTTAAGAGGATGCTAGTTCTCAAAGTATTAAAATGTTCATGACTAGTTGTTGTTTATATCTCAGCATCTCCTTTTTTATGTCCTTTTTTTGTTTCTTCTCAGATTCTATTGGTTTACACACTTTAGTTCTGAAGTCATGAAAACAAGAGAAGAAAAACTAAATATAAATGCAAAGATAAAAGGACTTACAGAAATGAGTAAGGAAGTGATCACATTCGTATTTCTTGAGTAGACTCGTATGTGTGTGTGTGTACTTGCAAATACGGAAGGAGCTGACGATTCTCATTGTTCAATAAATTTGTTGTCTTCATTCTCCCAAATCAGAGACATCTAAATCATTTATTCTTCAGTGCTTAGAACAGCTTGAAAAATCCTCTGGACAGGTGGGATTTCTCCCTCAGCCACCTTTAGGCATCACCTGGTCTCTACTTGAGCTCTTGAAGAGTTGGCAAAGGTGAGTGGAAAGGCATCATGGATTAAGAAGGGGAATAACAGAAGAGTGTAAGGTAGAAAGTAGGAAGTAGAAATATGAAAAGAGGAGAGTCAACAGTGCCAGGAGAAGGACTACAATAGAAGCTAAAAAAGAATTGAGATCCTTGAGAATTGATAAATAAAGTTTTAAATGGTGTGCAGAATGAAAATACTAAAAGGAAGAGGAAAAATCATAAGTATTTATTGAGTGAAAACTATGTGCTAAGGACATGAATTCTATTACTCAACCTTCTTGAAAACTTTAACACAAGTACTCTTATATCTATAGATGGGGAAACTGAAGCTCTGAGTTATTAAGTATCTGACCTAAAATCATAAAGATAGTGGGGAAGGAGAAGAGAACTAATACTGGTTCTTTAAACAAATATGTATTGAGAGCTTACTGTGACCCAGGCATGTGCTAAGCAATTCCACACATACCAGTTTATTAATTCAGGAAGTATAACATCCATAGATAACATTTATAGTGTGTATATATATATTATTCATACATACTATATATAACATATATAATACATAACATACGCATATATTTTGAGATGTGGTAAGACACAGAGAGACATCAGAATTTGTGTTTCAAGATTATAAAAATAAGTGACAGAATCAGGATTTGAATTCAACTCTCTAGCTCTGAAGTCCATGCTTTTTAAATAAAAAAAATTATTGGCGTATACTTGCTTTATAATGCTGTCTCAGCTTACGCCACACAGCAGCGTGAATCAGCCAGACTGTGTGTCCCTCTCCCTCGGACTGCCTTCCCGTCTAGGTCACCACAGAACACAGAGTAGAGTTTCATGTGCTACGCAGTAGGTTCTCATCAGTTATCTGTCTTATACATAATAGTGGATATATGTCAATCCCAATCTCCCAATCCATCCCATTCCTCCTTCTGTTTGTTCTCTATGTCTGAGTCTCTATTTTTGCTTTGCAAATAAGTTCATCTATACCACTTTTCTAGATTCCACATATATGCATTAATATATGATATTTGTTTTTCTCTTTCTGGCTTACTTCATGCTGTATGACAGTCTCTATGTCCATTCGCATGTCTGTAAATGGCACAGTTTCATTCTTTTTTATGGCTAGGTAATGTTCCATTGTATATATGTACCATATCATCTTCACCCATTCTTCTGCTAATGGACATTTAGGTTGCTTCCATGTCTTGGCTGGTGTAAACAGTGCTGCAGTGAACACTGTGTTGCATGTCTCTTTTTGAATTATGGCTTTCTCGGAGTATATGTCCAGGAGTGGGATTTGAAGTCTGTGTTTTTAACTAGAGCAAAAATTATATCTTAGAAACTGGACAAAGGAACTAGACTGAAAAAAGATATATAGCTTGAGAGAGAAGAAATTCAGAAATAAAGAAAAGAGAGAGACATGTATTCTAAGATAGGAGATATTTAGTGAATAGATCAAATATGGTTAGATCAGATTTTAAAACTTTCTGATATAGCAAGAGAGTCAGAAAATTTACTTTAACATTTTCATTGGATTTTTCTTGTCATTCTACCTTATTTTACCTGCTTTGTTTCATTTTGTTTTACAAAATAAGTAAGCCTGTGTAGTATAACCGAATCTTGGAACTGAATTTAGGGATCCTGAGTTTATAGCTTTGCCATTAACTTTGAGCAAGTCATTGACAGTCTCCAAAGTTCACTTTCCTCATCTGTAAAATAGGGGTTATAATACCTTTCTTGATGACCTTATAAGATGGCTATGAAGTTCAAAAAAGGTAATACATGCAAATTATCAACTGCTATACATTTATAAGTAAATGCACACAGTTAAATTTCATAGCATTCCTGTCCTAGGCTATTGGGGAACCTCCAGCTTGCTCTTCTTTTGTCCCCTCTGTGGATTATCCCAGGATTCGACCTTCCATGCAGGAATCAGTCCTTAAAACTGCGTGCCCAAAGGAGCTGGCCACTACTCATTTGCATGGGCCAGAGTCTGCATGTTCTTAGAAATACTTTACACTCTGAGCTCTGCCATCTTATAGGTTTATTCTTCCCTCTTGGAGCTATTCCAGAATTTTTTACTGCATGTTTAAATCTAATCAAGCCTTGACTATTGCCTTTGACTACTGCAAAACATACGCTTGTTTTGTTTGCAATAATGGAGTTGGAACTTTAGATTTCAGCATACAGATTAATGCAAACAAAACATGCCATCCCTCTTCCTCCAGAAAAACATTCCTCTCCTCTCTCTCTGGGCTTTTTTTCCTAAGTCATCCTTCAAGAATCTGCCCACATAACAGCTCCTTTATGAAGCCTTTCTCAGCATCTTCCCTTCTGCCCCCTCCTCCTACTCAAAATTACCCCTGTTCTCAGCCTAAGCTCTTTTTGGTCTCCCTATAATCGCCAGTAATTTTCTTCACGCAATCATGGCAGACTTGATCAGGTTGTTCTGATACAGTTTGTATATATTTCTGTCTCTCTGACTAGATGATGAAATTCCTAAGGTGAGATCTCCAGGTCTATTTATTTTATATCCCTGCCACCCCATTTGTTCATTGATATCCATTTATTTATATTGCCAGCTAAATATGCTATTGAGTGCCTGTTACAAGTCAGACCTTGTGCTAGATGTTAAAGACAGGGAGGGGAATAAAAGCAACCCATTTTCATGTTCGGGAAGCTTGCTTCTCAAATGTGTGTGTGTGTATATGTGCGTGATTATTTGATTAAGTCTAAGTTACAATCCTGTTCTGTCCTGAGAAGGCAATATCACCTAAGAAAAAGTCACTTAAATTGTTATCTCAAGACTAAGTGCTTTATTAAAAAGTAAGGCGTTCACAGAACATAGCAGATGATTAAACAAACAAACAAACAAATGGGGGACTCCTCAAATAAAACATACATTTGATGGAAATAATTGTTATTTTTAAGTCTATCTACATGTATCTATATTATCTCAGGTAACTCTTGTAACAACCATATGAGAGAATACTATTGCTTTTCTTTCATTCTATAACAACTTCATAATGGATAGGTTAGAAGTAACAGTGAAACAAATGTAACACAGACTGTCTATGTTTAGTCCAAATCACAAATTATTCTGGAGATCCTCTCCCAAATATTTTTCTCAGAAGAGATATTATCCTGTTCCTTTCTATCAGAGAAAACCAGCCAAGTAATCTTAATCTATCATTTGAATTTATTTTTTCCAATTGTATTTTTTATCTTCACTTCCCAAATAAGATGACTTCATATCCTCACTAAACTGTACTGAAATACTTAATTGAGTGAGAGATGAAGGTAGGGGCTTTAGAAGTGGCTGCAGTATTCCATTTTAACAAACTTGTTAAGTCGTAGCCATATCTCTATAAATAGACATTTATTACTAGAGAGTGCTAAATAATTTAATATTATCCCAAATATCACTATGCCTGTCACTTAGTAGATACTCAATAAATGATGACTTGATGATGATGAATCAGATGATTTGTCTTTGACAAGCCATTGCTGTTATGACTGAATATTTATTTGAGAGTTCACTGCCAGGGTTAAAGACTGTGGTTAGAGGACAAAGTAAAGCTTGCCAGGTTATGGAAACTGTGCTTGTTGTTCTGACCTCATCAGCATCAGTCCCAGGGGTCTTGGACCTAATACCAAAAATAAGTCATACGACTGCATTAAGGAAAATTATAGTTCCTCTATATAGGATCACATCCAAGGAAAAGCAAAAATATGCATATATTTTGAAGTAACCTTACAAAATGTGACCCCGGCTGAGCTGTATACAACAATGTTGTTCTGAAGTTTAGGGACACTACTGCTAATGCTGATGGTATATTTCTATAAAGGTAAAATCCTTCCCCTAACTTCCACACACACGTGGGTTGATTTTTTTCCCCCTTCTTTCATTAGAAAGAGCACTGAGGAATTCCTTTCTGTTCCAAACTATAATGAGGACTGTGTTTGGGAGATTTGTGTCTGTAGCTAATCTTTTATGCTAATCAGTCCTACGATTATCTCCACCATCACACCCCTACTGTTTCAGATCTTTTGCATGAATTATCTGTCTTAGCCTTATAGAGGATTTTAAACTTAGTAATGTCTTGAGCTCCTTATTCGCTTCTGCTCAAAGAAATAGTTCTGATAAAGAAAGCTAATTGTTTTTTGAAGCAACAAATGATATTCAGAGTTTCATAGTACTCATTCACTTTTACCTTGAGGAAAGTTGAATTTCCATCAGTTTAATTTCTGTACTGACCAGTATAATGTATTCAGACTCACCAAACAGTGTACTGCTAAGAAATGAGCATGTGTTGGAAGTGTGTTACTACAAGGGGGCCCAGAAAATGCTTTCTGCCACAGAGTATGAAGCTACTATTGATTTCTCCCTTATTCCTTTGCTCCATTGATCTGATTTCTGTTGCAATCCTGCCATAGGTCCATTCTCTGAACCAAGACCCCTTCACCACAACGCGGTGCAGTGACTTCGCCTGTGTCCCCGTCATCATGATCTCACTCTCGGGGTCTCACCCAGGACTTCCCTGTTATCCTGTACCACTTATTTCAACCACCCCCAAAAGTTTTACTTATCCCTTTTCCATTCTCTTGTTCTCTTCCTTTATGCTTTTTTCCTCTGTTGTGATCATAAACGTGTGAGGAACAACAGGCTGGGATTTCATAAAATCCCTGAGTTATGAACTGAGAAGACATGGATAGTTCCCCATTATCAGGAGAGCAGTTTTAATTAGCTTTTTCTTCTTAGAGTTCCTCCTCATTTGGTCCACCCTCTTTCCCCTCCCTAACTCACCCCTTCCTTTCTGGAAGCTTTCCACCAATAAAGCAGAAGGAGGCAGTCTGAGAAAGGTTAGGCAAACAACAATATTACTAGAATAAGTAACATATTGCTCATTAAACATTTAAAATCAACAGTTGCTCGCTCGATCTGCCAATATTTTGAGAAATGCCAGTTTTTACTGCTAGGTGCCACTTGGCTTGAGCTGCTTAATTCATGATTTGTGAACTGACATCCAGGATAACAAAACCATATTCCAGTTAGGATTTTTTGCCGTCAAGAGGAAAGCTGAAATATCACAACACAAATCTCCCTGACTGTCCCGCCTCTCCTTCCTGCCTCCCTCCCTCCCTCCCTCCTGCCTCTGCCTTCATTCCAGAAACAAATGGATGTGCTAAAACAGTGAAATGTGTTTGTGGAAGATAAATAGTTTATCTTAAATATACTGTTGTAGTGTCAAACCGAGTCTCAAATACATGTACATATTTTATTCACAGGCATAACATTTCAAAATAAGTAGCGTTTTTTTTCTTTTTCAAACATTTATACAAGAGTGGAGGCCTACAACAAATAAGAAAGGAACGACAGTGTACCTCAGATCCTATCAGTATTATGTGCCGATCTCATCAAGAACATGAGCCCAGAGTGCAGTATTTTGTTCCACAAAAGGCAGCCCTTCCCAAGTGGCGGCCCAGAGAGAAGTCTCTAGATTTTTAACACATCTCTTTTCTTCCATCCATTGTGAAGTTTTGCTGTTAACTGTGTCACTTCGTGGCTAAGGCTTTCAATCCTATGTTCGCACTCTATGTATACTTCAGCAAGGAAATCCTTCAGTCAGTTGGATGATTAGTAACTATGTCCCAGGCCTTGTACTCTCTGAGGGAAGGGAGTTGCAACAATAAATAGAATGTGTGCTCCCCTACCCTTAGGCAGATCAGATGTTACTGGAGAGATAGCTAAGCAAATGGATGATGTTGACATGCTATACACATGCTAGAGCTGAGGTGTTTTGATCTTCGACTACAACTCAGGCTTTCAAGGCAACGGGGTAGGGTGTGTGCCATCAGGCCAATGAGCTCCACCTCCCTGAACCATGCCCATTTTCCATCACAAGTGGGTGCCATTTTCCATCACAAGTATGAAGTGTGTGGCTGCCCAGGCTGAAATGTATTAAGTGTACTAAAATGCAACTCTCCATATCCACAATGTCATGGGCTTCCCTGGTGACTCAGTGGTAAAGAATCTGCCTGCAAATTTAAGAGACAAGGGTTTGATCCCTGAGTTAGGAAGATCCCCTGCAGAAGGAAATGGCAATCCATTCCAGCATTGTTGCCTGTGAAATCCCACGGGCAGAGAAGTCTGGTAGTCTATTCCATGGTGTTGCAAGAGTCAAACGTGACTTGGCAAATAAACTACAACAACAGAGCCAGCAGGGGTGGCCATGAGTAGGAGAGAGAATGTCACAGGGAAGTGGGACACTTCATGAATTTCCTCTCAGAACACTGGTGTGTCTCAGCTTGAGATTATCTAAAATGAAAGGGGAGCAAGGAAAAGATGATGGAGGGCACTCTGAACAAGCCTGATAACATAGGTCATGGGACACAACTGTGTTGTTTAAAAAAAGTGGGGGCAGGGGGCTTCTCTGTTGGCTCAGATGGTAATGAATTTGCCTGCAATGCGGGAGACCTGGGTTCAATCCCTCAGTTGGGAAGATTCCCCTGGAGAAAGGAAGGGCTACCCACTCCAGTATTCTTGCCTGGACAATTAATCAATTTTGGTTAACAAAAGAGAAGCAAAAGAATAAATTCTCCTTATTCATTCAGTTCAGTTCAGTTCAGTCGCTCAGTCATGTCTGACTCTTTGTGACCCCATGAGCTGCAGCATGCCAGGCCTCCCTGTCCATCACCAACTCCCAGAGTTTACCCAAACTCATGTCCATTGAGTCAGTGATGCCATCCAACCATCTCATCCTCTGTTGTCCCCTTCTCCTCCTGCCCTCAATCTTTTCCAGCATCAGGGTCTTTTCAAATGAGTCAGCTCTTTGCATCAGGTGGCCAAAGTATTGGAGTTCAGCTTCAACATCAGTCCTTCCAATGAACACCCCAGGACTAATCTGCTTTATGATGGACTAGTTGGATCTCCTTGCAGTCCAAGGGACTCTCAAGAGTCTTCTCCAACACCACAGTTATTAATAACTGATAAAAAAATTTACTCTATATTTTGAGAACACGTTCTTCTATGATAGAATTGTAATAATAATAATAATGATGATGGTGGCACAGGTCAACAGGTCCAGAAGTAAGAGAGAATTACTTGGGAGTGAATCTACAAGTATGACAGCTAAAAAGGATTTGGGGACTCCAGAGAGTTTTGGTGAATTACAGGGTCAAATTGAGTAGTAGAGACTGATGCTCTGTATTTGCACTATCCACAGGATGAATACATTATTCCAAAACTGTAGTTCCCATATCTTAAAATTTTGATGAAAGTTACATGACAGTGTATTTATGACAGGCCTTAAATAACCACTCTCATGCATTTGGGACTGCAAGTTCAGTCAAGTTCGCATCATTATTACTATTCCTTGGGCTTACAGAGGGCAAATTTTATGATCCAAGAAGTACTGTCCAGCCAAGCAGGTAAGTGGGTTCAGATTTATTGTGAAGATACACTATTGTACCCTTTTCTGTAGCCTATGATACAGGTCTAGAAGTGTGTGCATTTAATAAAATTAATGGAAATTGTCAATTTCAAATTACCCAAGCCATTGGATGCTCAGAGTATCATAAATGAGTAAATGAAACCCAAAGATAAAAGTCAAACTTTATACTGCTAAAAAATTTCAACTTCCACCTCCATCACTGAAGCATTTATTAGCTATTATCAGGTAGAAAATCTGACCAATATGGGTTTTATATGCCTTTTTAGAACATGTACACACTAGTTTCTATTGCTGATAATAAATAAAAGCTGATGTTATAAAGTAAGAAGAGGAGTTGTAGTCACTCATTTACTGACTCATTCAACAAACATATCATTAGTGCATGTAATATGCTCCATTAAGCATAGGACTATACAGATGGAGGGCAGTGTTCCTGCCCTGCCAGGGCTCACATTTGAGTGAGAGTTTTAAGGCTAGACAGGAAGCCCTGAGCAACTGAGAATTGGTTGATTGGCTAAACTAACATGTAAATGTGAAATAATATCGTCTTATTGAGAAAGAGGTCAACTTTTCAAAAACAAAGCCCCAATAAAACTAAGAGTCATTGCTATGAGCACTGGCTACCCCAAATACAGTCTTTCTTTTCTGATCCTTCATTAAAGAAGTCTTATGGCAACCCCTATATCACAGATCAAATGCTTAATTTGACTTTAAGATACGAGTATTAAACATAATCTTGGTAACTATGAATTTAAATTTATTTAATTTTACATTTTTTGAAACATCCTAACTAAGTGTAAACATTTAGGCCCATTAAAGAAACACATAAATAAAAATAAATTTAAAAGCTTTTACAGATCTGAACACATTGATGACCACAGATAGCAAGGGACAGACTCTACTGCTTAAGCCAATAGAGACTGGATGGCTGCCTGGACATCAGTGACTTTTCTGGTGACCATTTCTGTGTCACCAGCCTCTGGATAGGCTGACTGATCCCAGGGTGAGTAATGACTTAGGCTAGACTAACAAACTCTTCTAGAAATGCAAAACTTGTGTGGAGAGTCTTAGAATGATATGTTTCATTGATGGCATGATGCTACAGAGAAAATCCCCAAACATCTCCTGCTTTAGGGTCATTTTATTTTTGCCTTATCAAGGATATATTTTCATCCTTTCCTTCAAGTCTAGATCGGCTCCTGAAAATTCCTAATAAATTCTGTTTTGCCCTGTTAGGTCAGTTAGTTTCTGTTGCTGATCACCGAAGAACAGCAACAGAGATAAATACTCAAAACCAACTCTTTCTCTTGAGATACGCAGAGTCTCTACAAAATACAGGGCCAAACTTAAAATTCTGTTTACTTACCAAAACCTCATTAGGATAATCTAAGCTCAGAATTATGAGTAAAATGTATATTATCATTTAGCAGAAAACACAGAATATTTTTTTATGTTAGAAAATTACATTAAAAGATTATGGTCAGACTGAAGCCTAAACATTTGCTATCTGCTGTGTTATAATAGTGTACATGGCGCTTAATGTGCCATTTCCAGTGAGGTTGTATCACCCTTACACCCAAAGTTATCAATGCCATACTTGAACCTGTAACCTTTTAATAACAGTCTTACCATTTTCATTCATGTATCCCCAGGTGGTGCTAGTGGTAAAGAACCCACCTGCCAAAGCAGGAGACCTGAGTTTGATCCCTGGGTCAGGAAGATCCCCTGGAGAAGGAAATGGCAACATACTACAGTATTCTTACCTGGAGAAGCCATGGACAGAGGAGCCTGGTGGGCTACAGTCCATAGGGTTGCAAAGAGTCAGACACGACTGAAGCAACTTAGCACTCATTTTCATTCACAGATGTTGCTCCTAAAGGTGGCTGTACACCTGTGTTCAGGTAAAGACTTAACACATAACCCTCGTTCTCGGTCAGTCTAGGCCCTCCTTCTCTGTCAATCTAGGCATCCTTGAAAACTTTCCTAGAGTCAATAAGTTGTCATGTCTGTGCCTTCTTCCATTTGAGGCCCTGCATCAGGTATACTTAAAAAGAGCAATCCATACACCCAAGTGATTTGGGTGTCACTTGCCTATCCTTCATTTCCAAGTATTCTTTTCGCCCAGAATTAGAGCCTTTCTGCATGGTCTAGGACGTTGCTTTACTGTGTTCTGCTAGGATGTCTTCCACTCACCTTGATGATCTCACCTATCTAGCTGCTTATTAGTCTTGTTCTCTTTACCTTGCCAACGAGAACTATCTCAAGAGCAAACATACTTCTTTTACTGCTTCTTGACTTGTTGTGTTCTTAGACTCAGTACTTGTTTATATTCACTTGCTACTTAGATGTGGGTTCTATAATGCCACTGATTAAGCCAGGTGGGATGTGTGTAATAGGCTGAATGAGATTAATGACCACAAAGAAAAATTGGAAAAATATTAGGTTCCCGTAAAATGTGCAGTTAGAGTCAGATTGAGCCATGCTCATCTCTTCACTCACCTAATAAATATTTATTGATTACTGCAGTCTGTGCTTTGAGGAGCTAGTCCTGATTCCCTTTGCTAAGGGCGTACCCGTTTCCTAGCTGCTGTGAGGACTATGGTCAGCAGCTTATAGCTGTGGCCTTCTCTGAAGAATTTTTGGTGGATGGGAACTGATATGTCCAGAAATGCTGGGGTTCCAACTTGCCTGCTCCCAGGTGATTACTGACATACTGATTCAGGATTAAGCCTAGCCCTTCTGTCTCAAGGTAGGACAGCACTGCAGTACTATTTACAATCCAAAGCCTCCCCATGGATCAGGATAAGGTACTAGCTTCCTTGAAGCGCTATTCTTTTGGGATATTTCACCTTCTGAATCTCATTTCTCTTTTGCTTACAGGTGTTCTTCTGAGGAATCAGTTTAGTTCAGTTGCTCAGTCGTGTCCAACTCTTTGCGACCCCATGAATCGCAGCATGCCAGGCCTCCCTGTCCATCACCAACTCTCGGAGTTTACTCAAACTCATGTCCATCGAGTCGGTGATGCCATCCAGCCATCTCATCCTCTGTCGTCCCCTTCTCCTCCTGCCCCCAATCCCTCCCAGCATCACAATCTTTTCCAATGAGTCAACTCTTCACATGAGGTGGCCTAAGTATTGGAGTTTCAGCTTCAGCATCAGTCCTTCCAATGAACACCCAGGACTGATCTCCTTGATGATGGACTGGTTGGATCTCCTTGCAGTCCAAGGGACTCTCAAGAGTCTTCTCCAACACCACAGTTCAAAAGCATCAATTCTTCGGTGCTCAGCTTTCTTCACAGTCCAGCTCTCACATCCATACATAACATCTACTCCTCAGTAAATCACACAACCCTAAACCCCTGTCACAGTCTCTATGCCTAAGGAATCTGACCTAGGGCAATCACCTACTTTGTGCTAGGTACTAGGACTAAATATTTGAATAAGACATCGTCTCTTACCCCTAAGTGCTAAGTTTATTTCTGTTCTGGATTCCTCTAGGCACATTTTCTTCCAATAATTGCTGATCTAATAAATGATTTTCTTGATTACAATTTTCTGTTTTTTGGAATCCATAGCTTCTTGATACACTTTAGCTTAATCAAGACCCATGTTCCTAGAACATCATGTAATAGACTTTCTGTAAATAGAATCATATTTGAAGTGGCATGAGGAGTATGCAAATAAAAGTGTTACTGTCAATCCCTTTAGAATTGAATAATCATGAAATTATTCTACTTTGAAATTTCCTTACAGCACATTAATATAAAGAATGTACTGATTTCTTGGGTAATGTATTAATGTCAGAAGAATTTACTACTGGCTTCTCCTCTCCCACCCCATTCCCACTCCCCATTCTTACATTTGGACTCCCATTCCTGCCTTAATGGTTTTGATATTTTGGCCCCAATCTTTCCTTCCTGCTAAGTTTACCTTATGCTGATCAAATCCTGTTATTTTCCCATATTCTTTATGCCCAGCATGTGGGTGGAATGGCTATAAGCAAGAGTTTGTGCATGGTGTAGGCAGAATAAGGCAGAGAGACTGAACAAGGAGTAGAACTGAAGTTAATGCCTATTCCACTAAATTCCTAAGGATTACTCACATTTTTTCAGTTTTTAAAATGCTCTTTCATCAATTGCTAGTGGAAACAAGAAGACCACTGGCTGGGGCTTGGGAATATCTTGATTAAACAGAAGATTTTGTTATACTGCAGTCTATTGGAACAAATTTGGATAAAAGAATAGAAAAGTGACCCAAAAGGATGATAAGTAAGAAGGTCAGGAGGCAAGAGGATAAGTAGAAAGATAAAGAAAAAGAAAAAGTAGTGGGGAGAAGAGAGTCATGGTGTGACTGTATATTTATGGAAGCAGGGCTGGGAAATAATCATTACATTATGTGGGTACCCCATGCGGAGCTGATTGGCATATGACTAGACCTATAGTGGATGGCATAGGCAGTGTATGTGGATAGTATATGCATAGAAGTCAGGTCCCTAGTGTAGCTGATAGGATTTCTAAGCAAGCACTGAGTCCATTTCTTGGGATATGTAGAAATATTGGATCTGAATCAAATATGGGGCAGTAATCCTGGCTATTCTCTTATTTACTCACTATTAAAGCCCCTGTTTACATAAAGAAATGCTGCTGCTGCTGCTGCTAAGTCGCTCAGTCGTGTCCAACTTTGTGCGACCCCATAGACAGCAGCCCACCAGGCTCCCCTGTCCCTGGGATTCTCCAGGCAAGAACACTGGAGTGGGTTGCCATTTCCTTCTCTACAGAAATGCTAGGGTATTGCAAATTAGAAGAGAGAAAAAAAAAAAAAAAAAAAGAACACCAGAAAAGGAGAACAAGTCAGGGTTGGCATAAATGGTTAAAGCTAAAATGAAGTATTTTTAAAACACCATACAACAATGGAGAAAATAACATGAATGAAATCAAAGAAAAATGAGGGACATGACATTTATGATAAGTTCAAATGGCTAAGAGACTCAAATAATTTCTTAAATATTGTTTTAATAAGAAAACAAATACTGTACATGATTAGGACATAATTAAGTTTCTGCAAAAACAGGTCCTAAAAGCAGAGAATGGAGTAATTGGAAAATCTGGACCTTAACAAATCAGTGACACTAGGCATACGATACCTACAATTGACTTGATAGTTGAGTGTCACAGTGACTGAATTGGATTTTGCAAAGGTATGAAGAAAAGAGAGAGCGCTATGTATGTCCAAAAGATGTGGTAATAACGGATGAATGCGAATAATTTTCATAATGGGTAAAGAGAATGATTTTGGAGGCTGACTTCAGCAGTTTTTAAAAGGAACAGGTGTTCATAGAGAACAATCTTAAACATCAAGATGACAGGTAAGCAGTATCATCTTGAGAAGAATAAATGGTGGACATCATTTCTGATAGCTTTATGGTGATGGAATCATAAGCAAGTAAAAAAAAGTCAACACAGGACAACTCATATAGTTGAAATTCAATAAATGTGAAATAGAGAGTAAGATTTTAATTCAGCTCAAATTCAATTCTAATTTAATGCTATTAATTTGTCACTTAGAGATTCCAAGGGAACATTTAATGCAAAGATGACCACAATAAAGGACAGAAACTGTTTGGACCTAACAGAAGAAGAAGGTATTAAGAAAAGGTGGCAAGAATACACAGAACTATACAAAAAAGGTCTTAATGATCCAGATAATCATGGTCGTGTGATCACTCACCTAGAGCCAGACATCTTGGAGTGTGAAGTCAAGTGGACCTTAGGAAGAATCACTATGAACAAAACTAGTGGAGGTGATAGAACTCCAGCTGAGTGATTTCAAACCCTAAAAGATAATGCTGTTAAAATGTTGCATTCAATATGCCAGCAAATATGGAAAACTCAGCAGTGACCACAATACTAGAAAAGGTCAGTTTTCATTCCAATCCCAAAGAAGAGAAATGTCAAAGAATGTTCAGACTACTGCACAATTGCACTCATTTCACATGCTAGCAAAGTAATTCTCAAAATTCTCCAAGCTAGGCTTCAACAGTACATGAACCAAGAACTTCCAGATTTTCAAGCTGGATTTAGAAAAGGCAGAGGAACCCAAGATCAAATTGTCAACATTCATTGGATCATAGAAATAGCAAGAGAATTCCAGAAAAACATCTACTTCTGCTTCATTGACTACACTAAAACTTTGACTGTGTAGATCACAACAAACTCTGGAACGTTTTTAAAGATATGGGAATACCAGACCACCTCACTTGCCTCCTGAGAAATCTGTGTGCAGGCCAAGAAGCAACAGGTAGAACTGGACACGGAACAGACTGGTTCTAAATTAGGAAAAGAGTATGTCAAGGCTGTATATTGTCACACTGTTTATTTAACTTATATGCAGAGTACATAACGTGAAATGCCAGGCTGGATGAAGCACAAGCAGGAATCAAGATTGCTGGGAGGGAGAAATATTGATAACCTCAGATATGCAGATAACACCACCCTTATGGCAGAAAGCAAAGAGGAACTAAATAGCCTCTTGTTAAATGTGAAAGAGAAGAGTGTAAAGCTGGCTTACAACTCAACATTCAAAAAACTAAAATAATGGCAACCAGTCCCATCACTTCATGGCAAATAGATGGGGAAACAGTGAAGCAGTGAGAGACTTTATTTTCTTAAGACTCCAAAATCACTGCAGATGGTGACTGAGCCATGAAATTAAAAGACACTTGCTCCTTGGAAGAAAAGCTATGATCAATTTAGCATATTAAAAAGCAGAGACATTACTTTGCCCACAAAGGTCTGTCTAGTCAAGGCTATGATTTTTCCAGTAGTCATGTTTGGATGTGAGAGTTGGACCATAAGGAAGGCTGAACACCACAGAATTGATGCTTTTGAAATGTGGTGTTGGAGAAGACTCTTGAGAGTGCCTTGGACTGCAAGGAGATCAAATCAGTCAATCCTAAAGGAATCAATCCTGAATATTCACTAGAAGGACTGATGCTGAAACTGAGCTCCAATACTTATGCCACGTGAAGGGAAAAACTGACTCATTAGAGAAGATGTTGATCTTGGAAAATATTAAAGGTGGGAGGAGAAGGGGATGACAGAGGATACAATGGTTGGATGGCGTCACCAATTCAAAGGACATGAATTTGAGCAAGCTCTGGGAGATGGTGAAGGATAGGGAAGCCTGGTGTGCTGCAGTCCATGGGGTCACAAAGAGTTGGACATGATTGAGTGACTGAACAACAACAAGTTTGTCAATTAGTAAAGATTTATCATAAATGGCCAGAGATCTGATTCTGATGACCTCTTTAGAGGCAGTATTATGTGGTTCATTGGGGCTTTCCTGGTGACTCAGATGGTAAACAATCTGTTTGCAATGCAGAAGACCCAGGTTCAATCCCTGGGTTGGGGAAGATCCCCTGGAGAAGGGAATGGCTACTCACTCCAATACTCTTGCCTGGAGAATTTCATGGACAGAAGAACCTGACACGACTGAAAGACTACAGTTGTTGCTGTTTATAAGGTAATCATTGTATACAAGAATGACTATGGAGACATTGCAGATAACATAGATTTAAAGATATTGCAGATGTCAGAGAACATAAAATAATGCAAGGAATGTTAACTCACTTACAAATATAAACAGAAAGCATCTAAAATAAGATTGAGTTTGGAAAAAATAAATGTTTTAGCAGAGGGAAAAAACAATCTAACAGACACATATATTCAATTAGAAGATAAACCTGGAAATCAGCAACATTGAACAAAGAACAAGTATGAATGATTATAAGAAACACAAGTATATTCTGAGTACAGAAAATATAAACAAAGAGTTGCTCTTTTAGATGCTCAGCATAAGGAAGCACTCTTCAAAGGTCAGAGAAGTGCTTGTAGATACAACACAGGGAAATTGAATTTAAAAAATGTTATTTAACACTTAGGATGTGCAAAATACTAAGTAAGGTTCAAATTAATGTATACGAAACTTGCAAAACTGAATATCTTTATGACACAAATATTTAAAAAAAGAGAAAATTTACAGAAGAAAAGAGCAAAGCCTGAGATGGAGATGCTGTAAGAATGCTGCAAACTTAACTTGAATAAGAATGCAAATTTAACACCTGCAATGTGCAGTGCAATGTCTTGGTGTTCTGAAACAAACAAACAAATACAGCAGAATTTGTATTCATCTATTGCTGTTCTGCAGTCTTTTAATTTTCTTTGGGAAAGAGATTTATCCATAACATAACTTGCCATATTCAAGAACTTTAAGAGCTGTAAATATGGAATAATGAAAAGGAGTAGTGAGCAGAGATCCAAGATCCATTATGATTATGAGATTAAGTGGTTGGGTGAGATAATCTCAAATCGCTTCTCTATTTTACAATTCCACGGTTTTCAGTTCTAAATAAAAGATTAGAAGATGAGAGGGGGAATGAAGCTGTATCAACCAAGGAAGTAAAAAGAGTGAATTGAAGAAGATAGGTTTAATATCAGCTATAGGCATGAGCAGCTGGTCAAAATCAAGGCTGTACTCATAAATGATTTATGCTATAACTAGCACAAGCCAAGTTTGAAAGGTAAAACAACAGTTGAGGGGAGGGTACTGTTTGCCATATAATGCAAGATACTCCTTTATCTCAAAGGATATTGGAAGGATTGTCCAAAGAACATACCAAACAGGATATTGGAAGCAATTTAGAAAAGCAAAGTCAAAGTTAGAACCAAGAATCATGCAGGTTGATGCTGCCAGGATCTGAAGCCCTACCATGGAGAGCTCCCACTAAACCTGAGGGTCTGAAGACAAGGTTGCTTTGTCATTCCATAAAATTCCCCATCCACAAAGGGAGCGCTTGAGCTCATAAATTACCCAATGAAGAGTAACTTTGGAGTTTTCATCTGTAACAGGGCTTTGTCTGCCCAAATATGGCTTCCAAAGGAGTACTGGTTTCTCTAAGTTTTTGGCAGAGATTTATTCTCCATGTCTTTTAGTCTCTAATAGAAAATTGCTTTTTTTTTTTTGAGAGCACAGATCCTAAGTCTTCTCCTTTGACTCACTCTCTCTTGGTAAAGGCATTATTTAAAAGAGCACAAAGGAGTTACTGGTGAACATGAATATCAGGGTGAATATGCAATATCTCCCATTCCTTCCTCATTTTTATTGGATATTTTATAATATTACTATGCCCATATATTAAAATATTATTAAAATGAAAACTATAAGATAGCTTATCAATTTCTACCTTATAACACAAAATAAATGGTAAGGAAGAATCTTAAACATCAGGCAAAATATTCATAATTCAGATATGTACTATTTATGATATGTTTTGTAACATCTTGCAGGCATCATTTTAAAAGGTTAGTATAGGTAAATGAATGAAGAAAAGTTAAGGTGAAATATTACAAAAACATACTCAAAAGTCAAAAGCATATTCAATAGAATCATAGAATGTTAATTATAGAAAGGACTTCAGGGATTTAAGTCCTTATTGTACATTTGAGATAAATGAGACCAGGAAGATGAAGTTAGTAGTTGACAGTAGCTCCAATTAAAATTTAAATCTTCAGATACCTATTGCTTTGCAGTCTTTCTCTTAAACTACATGCTAATCATCACTATTATTCAAAATATAATTCACGAATTTCTTATACTGGTTCACCAGGTAAGTATACTTATTCAAAAATTTACTCTCAATTTCTATATTTATCTCATAAATATATATATTTTGTATAAGTATAATGTATATTCATAGACAGTTAACATTTTACCAGCTGGCACTGGTTGGTGGACCATACGTTGAACAGGAGTGATGTAAATGACAACATGCACCCATTTGAAATTAGAACAGCCAAAGATGATTACAGAGTGGAAAGATGCTATGTCCAAGTAAATGAAGGTCCAAAATTCAACTCTAAACTCTCCATTTTTTCCCTCTCACTTGAAATACTAGTGGAATTGTGTTCCTGTATTTACTCCAAACAAAATTGCTAATGCTGCTTTTAGTTTTGACTTTCTATGTGTCCAGTTAATCTATTCCTGGTTGTCAGAAACAAAGTGAGCAAGTGGCACTGGCTGAATGGGCTAAAACCTCATCTCCACTAGCATGCTTCACTTATGACCCAGGATGTCTTGAAGTGGGGGGTGTCGTTTGCAGGTTAACAATGTGTTATCCTTTTGTATGTATTTTGGAAATTGGAAATCACTTTTAGATAGTAAGTCAACTTTTTTGGGCTCAAATTGCTGAATATTCCATTGCTGCCTATGTAAGCAGAGTTCAGCAATAATATTCCCTTGAAAAAATATGCTCAACTTTCATCGTTTTTAAAAAACCATTCTCCCGTGACAGAGGCTATAATACATATGCCAAAAAAGCATCAGCAATAATTAACATACAAGGAATTTTATATGTTCTTGCTATTAGAACAACAAGTTTCCTTTGAACCATTTGACTTTAAAACATGGGACAAAGTAATAGCCTATGCAGACAGGAATGGCCTTCATTAGAACCCAAATCATTTTTTATCAAATTTTTTATCAGCAAATTCAATTAGTTTTTGAAGTAGCTGTTAATACTTTCTAACATTGAAACATACTCTATGGTAGAACTGACTAGGGTTTAGTGTGGTGACTCTATGCAGCTGTCTTTCTCCTTTCCATTAAATCAGTATAATTTTATTATGTCTGTATATGTATACAAGTATCAGAAAGTCTAAGAACAGCTTATTGATTTTTATCTTAGAGTATAAATAAAGATAAGTTTCATTTTAATAAATAGCATAAAGCAAGGGTCTGCATATATTAAGGCCACTTCACTGCTCTTGATAAAATGAATGAGGTGCTTTAATAAATATCAGCCATCTAATAATTTCATTAGGGGTTTCACTGGTGACTCAGTGGTAAAGAACCCACCTGCCAATGCAGGAGATGGAGGAGATGTGTGTTGTTTTTTTTTTTTTTTTTTCATTTATTAGTTGGAGGCTAATTACTTTACAATATTGTAGTGGTTTTTGCCATACATTGACATGAATCAGCCATGGATTTACAAGTGTTCCCCATCCCGATCCCCCCTCCCACCTCCCTCCCCATCCCATCCCCCTGGGTCTTCCCAGTGCACCAGCCCGAGCACTTGTCTCATGCATCCAACCTGGACAGGCGATCTGTTTCACACTTGATAATATACATGTTTCGATGCTATTCTCTCAGATCATCCCACCCTCACTTTCCCCCATGGAGTCCAAAAGTCTGTTCTATACATCTGTGTCTCTTTTACTGTTTTGCATATAGGGTTATCATTACCATCTTTCTAAATTCCATATATATGTGTTAGTATACTGTATTGGTGTTTATCTTTCTGGCTTACTTCACTCTGTATAATGGACTCCAGTTTTATCCATCTCATTAGAACTGATTCAAATGTATTCTTTTTAATGGCTGAGTAATATTCCATTGTGTATATGCACCACGGCTTTCTTATCCATTCGTCTGCTGATGGGCATCTAGGTTGCTTCCATGTCCTGGCTATTATAAACAGTGCTGCAATGAACATTGGGGTGCACGTGTCTCTTTCAGATCTGGTTTCCTTGGAGTGTATGCCCAGGAGTGGGATTGCTGGGTCATATGGCAGTTCTATTTCCAGTTTTTTAAGGAATCTCCACACTGTTCTCCATAGTGGCTGTACTAGTTTGCATTCCCACCAACAGTGTAAGAGGGTTCCCTTTTCTCCACACCCTCTCCAGCATTTATTGCTTGTAGACTTTTGGATAGCAGCCATTCTGACTGGCGTGTAATGGTACCTCATTGTGGTTTTGATTTGCATTTCTCTGATAATGAGTGATGAGCATCTTTTCATGTGTTTGTTAGCCATCTGTATGTCTTCTTTGGAGAAATGTCTGTTTAGTTCTTTGGCCCATTTTTTGATTGGATCATTTATTTTTCTGGAATTGAGCTTCAGGAGTTGCTTGTACATTTTTGAGATTAATCCTTTGTTGCTTCATTTGCTATTATTTTCTCCAGGAGATGTGTGTTTGATTCCTGGATTGGGAAGATCTGTTGGAGGAGGAAATGGCAACCCACTCCAGTATTCTTGCCTGGAGAATCATAGGGGGTCACAAAGGGTTGGACACAACTGAGCAACTGAGCACGCATGCACACAATAATTTTATTTAACTCAGATGTGCTCTTCTGGTTTTTCATTAGGTAGAAAAATTATATTAAAAAATTCATGTAGGAAGATAAATATTTCAAACATTTTTAGCCTATGTCTCCAAACCACAGTCAATTTTGAGGGGTAGGGATAGGATGTGTTGTTTTTCAAAGCCAGGGATAAAAGCTGAGGCCACTGTCACTTAATGAATCATCAATTCATAAAGTGTTCGGTATATATACATATTCACAGTATTTTCAGGGATGAAAGAGACAATGGCGAGAAATAGGTAGTAACTTAGGGTAGGTGAACTCAGAAAGATTGGTAGATTATGTATCCTGCTTTGTGAATTGCAGGTGAACTAAGAAGTGTTTCACCTGGCTATGGTTAGCTTAATCGTGCTAAAAAAAAAAGAAGAAAAAACAACACAGAGTGAAGTACTACCTGATATTTACCAGGTAGTAAGCACCATAAGATACTCTTTTTTCACTGAATCTAAAATATTGCCCTATTTAATGGGCAATAAGTAAGAGAAGCCACATCCCCCACATCTCAAGGGTCTTCACTCTAGATGGAAGAGATATACCTGAAGCCTTAAGGTCCCATAGGTCAGAATTTATCTGGCATCCTTTTTGCTAGCAGCTGCAGTCATTTGATGCTGAGGGGGGCTGTGGTGAGGTGAAAGATGCTGACTGTTCTTCATTGTCACATATTTTATCTTAGGCAAAGGGCCATGAATCCTCATGATCTATAAGGTGACTGCA
This sequence comes from Muntiacus reevesi, assembly GCF_963930625.1. NCBI lineage: Eukaryota > Metazoa > Chordata > Mammalia > Artiodactyla > Cervidae > Muntiacus > Muntiacus reevesi. The sequence goes on from NC_089256.1 coordinate 39,570,652, forward strand.
CCAAACCCAGAGAAAATCATGAGAGCAGGTTGGAAATTAGAATGTGACCATTAGGTAGTTCAGTGAATAAAAAAAAAATCTATACCATATTTAGGTTAAAAAGTAGCAATATGAAGAACATACAGCCAATCCTATTAAGAATTTAATGGTAAGTACCAAATGTTTATTACTTATAAAGAGTACACAGGTGTACTTCAGAGATATTGTGGGTTCAGTTCCATACCACTGCAGTAAAGCAAATACAATAAATGTTACATGATTTTTTTGTGCATATGAAGTTATTTAAGTGCATATAAAGGTTATTTTTACAATATACCATAGCCCATTAATTGTGCAATAACATTATGTCTAAAAAAGCAATGGACATACTTTAATTTAAAAAAATACTTTATTGCTAAAATTTGCTAGCCATCCTCTGAGGCTTCAGTGAGTTGTAATCTTTTGGCAATAGTAACATCAAAAATCATTGATGACAGATCACCATAACAAATATAATAAAAATGAAAATGTTTTAAATATTGTGGGAATTACCAAAATGTGACACAGAGACACGAAGTAATAAGAAAATGTTGTTGGAACCATGGTGCTGAAAGACTTGCTCAAAGTAGGGTTACCGCAAACTTTCAGTTTGTAAAAAATGCAATAAAGCAAAGCACAATAAACCAGGTATGCCTGTATTTATGCTTGTAAAGACTTCTTGCTCTGCTTAACGTCCTCTCAGCACCATTCTTCATGTAGTCTTCACGTATTTCAGCTCAGTCTCCTGGCATCCTCCCACTTGCCCTGAGAATATGTCTTGTTCTTGAAGCCTGAGCTCCAGCAAAAGCATATATAAAGTTGACCTGAACCCAAACAGCAGGAGGAAGTCAAGCCCATCTGACTTGCAGCCTGATGCATATTCATATAGCTGAGCCTCATCTAGCTCGATTGTGTGTATATGTGTTGGTAGCCTAGCTGCGTCTGACTCTTTGTGACCCCACGGACTGTAGCTGGCCAGGCTCCTCTGTCCATGGAACTCTCCAGGCAAGAATACTGGAGTGGGTTGCCATTTCCTTGTCCAGAGGAAATCAGTTGAGACATAGACCAGTTGAGACATTGTTAACCTGAAAACCTATGAATAGAAGTGTGTGTGCTTAGTCACTATGTCATGTCTGACTCTTTGCAATCCCATGGACTGTAGCCTGCCAGGCTCCTCTGTCCATTGTGATTCTCCAGGCAAGAATACTGGAGTGGGTTGCCATTTCCTCCTCCAGGGGATCTTCCCAAACCAGGGATCAAACCCAAGTCTTCCAAAAAGCAGACGGATCATTCACCATCTGAGCCACCAGGGAAGCATGAATAGGTGAGTGAATGCCTATTTTTGAAAATTCAGAGTTTGAAGACTGTTTGTTACACAACATTATTGTGCCAAGAACTAACTGACATAAGTATCAAGCCTGAATTAAGGGAAGTGATCACTGGCTAAATGGTAGACATTGTCTTAGGAAAGTACAGTGACATTCATCTCATCATTTGATTGAATTTAGATTGGGCACTGATGAATAAGAGAGAAAAAAAATCTATCCTTTCACGTGTGCATGCTAAGTTGCTTCAGACATGCTCGACTCTGTGCGGTCCTATGGACTATAACCTGCCAGTTTCCTCTGTCCATGGGATTCTCCAGGCAAGAACACTGGAGTGAGGTGTCATGCCCTCTTCCAAGGGATCTTCCCCACCCAGGGATTGAAACTGCCTCACTTGTGCCTCCGGCACTGGCAGGCAGGTTCTTTACCACTAGTGCCACCTCAAAATACATGTATGTGTGTGTGTGTGGGGGGTGCATATAGCTCTTTATACAAGCAATCCTGTTGATTTAGAAAGCAGCAGCATAAGAATCCTTATTCCATTTTTTTCTCATACACCATGAAATACCACAGCAAGACTTAAAAGAAATAAAAGCTCTTAAGTGCCAATTAATTATCTTCTCATTGACTTAGCTGTGCTAAGAGCTACTTCTCTTAGTACATTTGTATTTGTTTTCCTATTACCTCCCCAGGCCTTTTCTGAAGCTTCTAGTCCCATCTGTTCCAAAACCTAGCTTTTATTTAGACTATCGTTGTTAATTAACATCTTTCTGCTACCTCACACAACATCTGACCCTATGCCAGTATCTCAGTGTCGTTTGGTATAAATCCCTTTTGCCGTTCAGAGTTCCACATCTCCCCATTTTCTCTCTAAAATCAATAGCTCCCTTACACCTTTACAGTGAAGTGGGAAATATACTCAAATTGATCTTCATGCACTCTTCAGTCCCTGGTCCACTGTTTCACTGAAACCTTGCTCTGCTTGACAGCCAGACTTCCACGCTTACTGCCTAGTCTCTTGAAGCTCATCATCTTTCTTTTTGATGTTTTAAAAAGTTCAAGCAAAAAATGCACAGGTTAAACAGATTTCTATTTTCTTCACAGTCCCTTCTTTACCACACTTATCTCAGACTGTTGGGAAGGATAAGTTTAGAAAAGAGGAGAGTCAACTTTGTGGCACAATGGGATTGTTGAGGTTATTTGGAATGGAAGCCTTGTCTGTCCTCTTTGGCTGGAAGGAGTGAATGTGGAAAAACAAGAGATGGCCACTCCATACTAGTTTTCTAAGCAATACAGATGTCAGTTTGTCTCAGGGCTAGGTTATGTCTTCCAGAACACAGAGCAAATAAACAGGTCCTCCTCTCCACTCTGCCTCTAGTAAGAGGAATTAAAAGCTTGTTCCTGAGGATGGGCAACATTCTCTGTGTTGAAAACTAGAATGCAATTAGCTGTTATTCTACTTAGTGGAAATCATGCTTTTTTGAAATTAAATATAAAATATGAGGTTGAACAGCTGTAAAATCTAAATATCCTTAATGTTGTGTTAGAGAATTTTCACAGCTCTATGCACTGCTAGGCATGTGTGTGTGTGTATGTGTATGTGTGTGTGTGTGTGTGTGTGTGTGTGTGTGTGTGTGGTGGTGGTGGTGGTGGTGGTTTCTAAGGAATAAAACTTGGATTCTGGTGCTCAAACTGGGGTTATATTTGGATGAGGTCTAGGAACTTCAGAAGGAGTCCAACTATAAAGTCTGGGTATAGATCCAAGTGCTGGAAAAACTGAGATTTCTCATATGAACATCATTGAATTAAGTCTCAGAAAGCCTGATTTTCAGCTCTGGTTTGGCCTCCTATTAAGCGTAACTCATAAATGGATAAGGTGGCATTCACGTATCAATGAAATAATCCTGGAGAGCAAAATGAGAATGAAAACTGACAATGGGCTTATAGATTAATATTCTATAACTCTACATGATAGTCCTGTAAGAATAATTTATTATATCTGAACTCTCTATAGATGATATAATACCAGCAATTCTGTTTAGGCATCTCTACCAGGCTATTGCCTAAGATACAGTCTTAAAAAATGAATAGCATGAGAGAATCCCTGTCCATGTCTCCATTACTACTAAAAGAATGTGAAAAACACACAAATCATATTAAGAGCATCTTATATTGCATTTAAAATATAGTTACAGTGGAAAAGATAATTCTAGGAACACCCTCAGAACTGGCAAGTACATCCTCTTTCACATCTCTCTCGTTTGTTATTGTTTGCAGACATAGTATGTACTTAACACTTATTTTATGTAAACAAATGAAAAACCTCAATAAACAGTATATCCCTTCATACTTTGTGACAGTAAACTTCTATTTTAATGAGATTTGGATTCAATAAAATGATTCAGATTTCTCTTCGAGTTGGTTAAGATAAGATTCTATCTGAATTCCTAAATCTTAAAAGCATCCATAGTCCTCAGACAGACCCAATGCAGAAAATGTTAATGCACTCTCTTTCTGGGTCATTCTGCAAATAATTCCCTGAACTTGTAGACAGGGTATGGAATATCAACCCATAATCTCCATAATTATTAATGACTTTACAGGTTAATAGTAAAATAACTCTACTTGGTAATCCAACAAGAATAATTTACTTTCCTACTATATCTAAACTCTGTGAAACAATATGGCATGAGTAGTTCAGGTTAGACATCTCTTTTAGGATATATTAATAGTTTGGCATGAGGATATTTTTGACTGTTCCAATAAAGGTTAAGATGTCCCAGGTAGAGGCAGTTGAATCCAAATTATGATGGTATTTGCTTTTTAAGTCCTCTCTCTTCTTTACTGTTTATTTTTTTTTAATTTATTTTTTATTTTTTTGCCGCATCACATAGTTTGTGGGATCTTAATTCTCCAATCAGGGATTGAACCCAGACCCTCATCAGTAAAAGCATGGAGTCCTAACTATTGGATTGCCAGGGTTTCCCTCTATTGTTTCTTTTCTATATTTCCAGAGCAGATCTCCTGCTCTGGCCTGTGTAAAGCCTTTTGTAAGTTTATCTTTTCTTTTACCCACACAACAAAATGAATGAAAGTGAAATTTCAGTAAAAGAGAGTGACTAAGCCTTTATATATTCATATGTAAATGACTGATGACCCTTATAGTATTACATCCCCCCACAGAGACACTTCCCTATGAAAAGAGTTTCACACACCACAGGGGTAAGTATGCAGTGGGGAAAGCCTGAGCAGTCTGTCTTCTCATTCATTAAGTCCTTCTCAACTAGTGTGCTGGATCATACAAATGTGATAGGAACTGGTTTCAGGTATGCAGAGATATTGTTCTCCTTAGTCCTTGGAGAACTCACCGAACTCCCCCCTCATCATGAGAAGCCCAGTTGAGTAAGCTGGAAAGATATCATCATTTTCCATGCATTTCTTGATGTGAAGCGTTTGTGGGCAGCTCGGTTAGGACAAAGGCAGACATCTGGATGGGGAAGGGTATTTCCTTGTGACACAAATTATACCACAGTGAGCCCTCTGTATCCATTTCTCACCCTACCCTGACTTACTCCTAAAGACACTCCCAGTTGTATGCAGAGGGAAGGCCAGGGACCAGAGGTGGATTTACTAGATACCTATTTGTCATGGAATGGTGGCAGGAATAAGCCCAATATTCCCCCTTTTATTTATCCACACTTACTGCTATGTTGCTATAAACTTTTGTAGGCCCCTTCCATTTCTGACTCTAGGCTCAGCCAGATGACTTGCTTTGACCATTGAAATTTAGCAACCATGATGCATACTAAGGCCTGTTCTACTCATGGCTTTTGCTACTGCCATGAGAAGAAACAAGCTTAGCTGACCTGATGAAATTTGAGGGGCATGAGAAGAGCTGAGTGATCCCAAGTGATGCAGTCAAAGCCTTCTTAGAGCAGTTGACACCCTCAACATACAAGTAATCTCAGCCAAGATGAGCAGAGCCGCTTTGCCAATTACCCCACACACGTGAGCAAAATATGCTTATTGTTGAATGTCACTGAGTTGTAGCTGTTTGTTGTATGATAGTACTCAACAGATAATGGATAGGCTAATGAAGCTTAAGCTTCAGGGTCTCTTACTTGTCAAGGTCTCTTTTGAAGCCCATGGGAGAGTCCTTGGCCATTTGTTCAATTTGGCCAGATATTTTGTAAAATTTGCAGAAATATAATCTAAGTACAGCAGGTTACAACTGTTGCTTCCTTTCACCCCTCATTAAGACAGTATGGTACTGCCACAAAAACAGAAATATAGACCAATGGAATGAAAGCTCAGAGATAAACCCATGCACCTATGGGCAACATATCTATGACAAAGGAGGCAAAAACATACAATGGAAAAAAGACAGCCTCTTCAAAAAGTAGTGCTGGGAAAACTGGACAGCTACATGCAAAAGGATGAAGCCATGATACTTCTGATTAAGGCTAAGTAAGGACAAAATCCCTCCTCCCCTTGGGAAGGTGAGAGTTGAGATGAGAATCAGGAAATACAACTCCAAACTCCTCCCTCTTTAATGAATATTCCACCCATTCATTTTCACACTGCATATGACCAACTTATCAAAGAAACTCAGGGCAGCCATACACCTGAATCTGGCCCCTCTCCCCCTGAGAGTGTACTATTGCTTAATACATCCTTGATTTGCTCTCTTGATCTCTATGCCTTATTTTTTTATGTAAACTGAAGGCATTTATTAGCAATCTTCTTTTTAGGAAAGTAGTCTTTCACATTACTAGAAATACTGGGTGTGGTGGTGTAGGAAGTTGTAAAATCCCACTGTATCACTGAATCAAGCAATATTTAAATTTCTTGTCAATTTTGCATAAAACATTAAAACCAACAAAGATAACATAAAATGTTTAGTTTGCCACCAGAATGAAAACACTGGTCAACAGAGTCAACTCAAAGAATATTTGAATAGTTACTGTATGAGAAATCTTGAAATGCCCTTATTTGACAGCTCAAAGACAAGAGGATCCCAATGGAGGTTTCCTTTTCCCCAAACTGACAACATTCCAAAACATGTACATGTTACTGCCAATAACAGATGTGAAATTGAAAGGAATTTTTTAAATTATCAATACTATAATACATCTTTGAACATTCGTAGCAAAGAAGAAATTAAATTGTCTTTCTACATATTCTATAGAAAATATTGTAAAAATGTAATCTTATAAAGAAGCCATCAAAATATATATATACAACCAAATAATGGAGGGATAAAAGTATTAGATGTATATCAGCAGTTACTTAATAAAATGATGATAATCTCTTGATTTTGTTGTATTTCAGTATGTACCAATTTTTAAAGTCTTTAATTTATTGCAATATCTATTTTTACTGTAAGTAAAAATTGACTTTTATACCCAAAATGTATTCTTGTTTTTCAAGAGGATGCCTAAATTATGGAAGTTTTAAGCCTTAAGGAACCTGGAGGCCCACGTTGGGAATCACCAGGCATACTTCACAGTTGTCTCCTGCCAGGCAGGATGTCATTGCTTCACAGTCCCTTCCACCTTCTAACTCCTTCTATGCCATAGTTCAGTCAAGCCTTATTTTCTGCTTTCCTACTTTCACTTTCTGGTCTCTCTCACTCTTAATTTAGATGGCCCCATTATGCACTATAATCAGAATTAAAGTATGTATGGATACCTCTTTATTGCACCAGTCCTAGCCCAAGAATTTAGATGTCTCTCTTCTAGTGTAGAAGGGGAAAAAGTGGAAGCAGTGACAGATTACATTTTGTTGGGCGCCAAAATCACTGCAGATGGGAACTGCAGCCATGAAATTAAAAGATACTTGCTCCTTGAAAGGAGCAAGCTATGATGAAGCTAGTGAAAGTGAAAGTTGCTCAATTGTGTCCAACTCTTTGTGAGCCCATGGACTGTATATTGGCCAGAATATACATGGACTCCAGGTCAGAATATTGGAGTGGGTAGCCTTTCCCTTCTCCAGGAGATCTTCCCAACCCAGGAATTGAACCCAGGTCTCCTGCATTGCAGGCAAATTCTTTACCAGTTGAGCCACAATGGAAGCCCCATGATAAAGCTAGACAGCATGTTAAAAAGCAGAGATAACACTTTGCTGATAAAGGTCCATATAGTCAAAGGTTTTTCCAGTAGTCATGTATGGATGTAAGAGTTGGACCAAAGAAGGCTGAGATCCAGAGAATCAATGTTTTTGAATTGCAGTGCTGGAAAAGACTCTTGAGAGTCCCTTGAACCACAAGGAGATCAACCCAGTCATCCTAAAGGTAATCAACCTTGAATACTCTTTGGAAGGACTGATGCTGAAGCTCCTATACTTTGGTCACCTGATGCAAAAAGCTGACTCACTGGAAAAGAGCTGACTCATTTCCCTGATGCTGGGAAAGATGGAGGATAGGAGAAGAGGGCAACAGAGGATGAGATGGTTGGATGATATCACTGACTCAACAGACATGAATCTGAGCAAACTCTGGGAGACAGTGAAAGGCAGAGGAGCCTGGCGTGCTGCAGTCCATGAGATCACAAAGAGTTGGACGCGACTTAGTGGATGAACAACAACCTCTAGTGCAATCAGAGAAAGGTCTGTGATGCACCTGCTTCATGTAGGGCAATCATATCCAGATATCTGATTCATCCAGCTGAGCCCTAACATTTTCCTCAGCACCTACAATTCCTTGCTTCTGGCCACAGTCTATACCCTAATATTCCCTTCTGTACTTCCACTTTGTCCCTATTTACATGCTGCACCTAAAAATAAAAGGTGAGAAGCTGGGAAATAAAGTATGGGCTAACTATACATGAGTTTATCCAAGACCCTTTGGATGAAAGAATATCCTCACATTGAAATGCTATATGATATAAAGTGAGGAGAATAAGCTTATTCTGAACTTTCTATGTTTAGGCTATTATTTGGAGAGACAGAGAACACAATGCAGGAAAAAGTGAGGGCTTCGTGGCAGACCATCTTATTTTATTTTATTTTTTTGTTTGGTTTGTTTTTCATTTATTTATATTAGTTGGAAGCTAATTACTTTACAATATTGTAGTGGTTTTTGCCTTACATTGATATGAATCAGCCATGGATTTACCATCTTATTTAAAATACCATCTTCTGAGTTAGGATCACTAACTCAGCATTCAGATTTAATTCACTGTTCCTGAAAAATGAAAACCATTGATACATATTTTTTTCCCACAAGGAGTTCAGAAAAAAGGCTCAAGTCACTGAAAGAAGGATTAATTTGCCTGTAATGAATCTGACACGCAGGAAAAATTTTAAATCAATCTCAGGCTTAAAAGTAGAACAACACTGACAGTACCTCCATATTTTCTCCCTCTTCCTACTGCTAGCTTGTTACCAGTGAACACATATTATGCATATTACCCACCAATCTTTCCTCTATTTAAATTAAAAAAAGAAACACCATGTTTTTAATCTATCTATTTGCACTTGGCTGTCAAAACTCACAAAAGCACTCTGATTTCCCTTCATTATTCTCAATAGAACCAAATGCAGATGAATAAAAAAGAATGAAAAGGAGAGCAAATCAAGGGTTAACACATCTTGCTAAATGCAGGAAAATGTAAAAAAAAAAAAAAAGAAAAAAGGAGAACTGAATCTATTCATGGCCTTTAAAAATCTGTGTTAGGCTTTTTCCAATGACAATTACCAGAATCATCAGGTATAAATACAGGCTTTGATTCTTTAACTATCAGATTGTTGTTCTATGATCCTTTTTTCTATTTCACAATGGCTCTTGACATCAAAGCAGTCCAATTTCTTGACTGGACTTATAGGGTCTTAAAGGCCAGAAAGGACCATCCCCAAGAACTCTAGGGATGTATCATTTTGATGTTGCTGGTCAAAGATCTTGGACAGCCAAGAGACTAAATGCTCATCAAAGGATCACAGAGGTGAAGTTGGATGACTCCTAGTAAGTTCTGGGTCCTGGGGACGAGGTGTCTCCACAGGAACAGCACAATCTCCGCTAGTTACAGAAATCAGCTGATCATTAGACCTTCATGAGTGCAGCTTACAGACTCAGCAAAGAAAAATAAAAGGCTGCCCAGCTAAATCTCAATTTCAGATTAATAACATCAATTTTTTTTAATGGCAGTGTTTCTTTATTTTCCCCCCCCTTTTTTTTTCTTGCAAGATATTTACTTTACAATACTGGGCTGGTTTTCTGCCATACATCAACATCAATCACATCAATTTTTAATATAAAACCCCGGATCTTCCCTGGGGGTCCAGTGGTTGAGAATCCACCTGCGATAGAGGGGACACTAGTTCGATCCCTGCTCCGGGAAAATCCCACATGCTGGAGAGCAACTAAACCCACAACTACTGAAGCCTGCATGCCCTAGAGCCCATGCTCCACGACAAGGCACCGCAACTGGAGAGTAGCCCTCACTCTGCAACTAGAGAAAGCCTGTGTGCAGCAATGAAGACCCAGCACAGCCAAAAATAAATAAATACACAAATCTAAAAAAAAAAACAAACCTTTTCTGGGAGTGGATCAAGGGGCTATATATGTTATTCAGTATGCATCTATGGAATGTGGGAGGAGCAGGTAGGTGGAAATAGCATGAGAAGGGATGTGTGTGTTTAATACATAATAAGGACATATGACAAATTTGTAATTCCCTTTCAGTATATTTATTCCTGGCAGAATAAAATCTATCTGTGAGACCATATTTATCTAAGACTCTTTGGAAATGATTCCTTCTGGAGAGCCAAGTTTTTTGTTTGTTTGTTTCTTAATAGCTGGGGAGTTCCATCTTTAGGAAGTAAGACATTTTACATTTTAGCTTCTTTGGTTGGAAATCTTCCTTAAATGTGTCACACATATATTCCTGCCATTTTAAACAGGAAACACTGCTATTAAGTAAATTTCTGGGACTTTTCTGGTGGTCCAGTGGTTGAGACTTCATCCTTCAATACAGAGGGTGTAGGTTCAATATCTGGTCAGGGAGCCAAGATCCCAAATGCCTTGTGGCCAAGAAACAAATACAGAAAATGAAGCAATATTGTACCAAATTCAATAAAGACTTTAAAAGAATGGTCCACATCAGAAAAATCTTCAAAAAATTCATCTTCTTTCCTTGAAGAGTCAGGGTTATAATCATGAGCATCTATTACTACAATAGATTTTGATATCTTTAAAATTCATTGAAGGATCTGTTGAACTATTGGCTCTTTCACTAAATATCATCTCTATTCTGCTCTGAGTTTTAAATATTCATATCTGCTTTTGTTTTTCCTGTCTTCTCCTAGTCAGGCTATTAACTGTTATCCTTCCTCTTTTCTAATTTTTCAAAATTCTTTTCTCCCTTCAATTTGTTTCTCCTTATCTCCTAAGGTTTAAAAATAAGACAGCAAGGCACTAAATTTTGCGCTTAAAATTGTATGAAATTTGAAAGACCCCATGCTGCTGCTGCTGCTGCCAAGTCGCTTCAGTCGTGTCCGACTCTGTGCGACCCCATAGACGGCAGCCCACCAGGCTCCTTTGTCCCTGGGATTCTCCAGGCAAAAAGACCCCATATTAAGATCCTAATGGAGTCTCCTATGAAGAAAGCACATTAAGGGGTAAAAAGTGACCATAAGCTGTCTAAATGTTTGCAACATAGACATTCTACTCAAATTGATTGCTAGCTAGTACCAGGTAGGTATTGTTATAAAGTGGGCACTATATATCCCAGGTAGAAAAGTAAGATGTAATATGCTGCCTCTGGATATATACAGAGTGGTAGCTGAGGTAAAAATAATCATGGAGAAAAGAGGGTAGAAAAAGATGAGACCAGTAGCCTATAGGGTTGGTGAGTCTTGGTCCAACAGACAGTAGACACCAGGGCCATCAGAAACAAGAGACCATCTGGTCTGCCATGCCCTAGCTTATGTGAAACTTTAGCATTCATTTAATCACCTTGTACCATGGTTTTCTCATCTGTAAAATGATGTTGATAGTTAATACCACTCTTGGGAAGTAAGGAATACTTCCTGCTGTTGTCATTTTTCTAAACTGCTCCTAAGGGATACACTGTCTACTATTTTTCCATGTGGTTAGCCTCAGTGCAAGGACTTGCTAACGGGACAGAACCCCAGTCCTTACGGTCATGATTTACAAGTGCAGAGTTTCTATGTCTTGAAGGTGGCACTTCTGTGCTTATGCATGGGCTGATCTCTCGTATTCCCTAGAAAACAAATCTTGAGCGAGGCCTGCCATTCGGTTTTGGAACTCCATTTCTGCTTCTATTCCCACTCTTTGCCTCTGACACTGATTGGGTTAATGAAGACCTAGACTTTTAGATGTGTGTGTGTTGGGGGGAGGGTAGGGTGGCAAGTGAATAAACAAGAAGCCTTACTTATGACTCCAAGTTTAAGTTTCCTATTGGTGCCTCTTACCTGAGAGAGCTTGAACTGCATAGGGTTGGGCTATGGTGTTTGTGGGCAGAAGAGGGGGTGGTGGAGGGACATTCCTTAGGTGTTTGTCCAGCTATTCATAAAGCCAATAATTTATTCCCTTATTTGGTTGGTGTCACTGTTGCATACAATTTTCTCTACAGCAGACTTGGAGGGAAGAGGGCCGAGCAGCATGAATCTAACTCAGCCTCATCCAGAAATCTTCTCACTCCTAGGGATTATGGTGATTACGTGATATGAAAGCTTGACACACAGTAGGCCCTGTGTAAGAGGAAGGGAACAGAGTAGGGGAGGATAAAATGGTAGAAGTGGTAAATCACTACCTGGTAGGCAGTGTTCTACCTAACAGGGAGGCTGTGAGGAATAACTGATGAATGATTGTAAAGCTTTTTGGAAAGATAAAAGCTATAGAAATGCAAAATAATAATACCAGGGAAGTAGAGGTGTCAGTTGAATATAAAAGAGACAGCTTTTATTCCCATACAAATATCTTGGTCACTATCAGCAGCAGTGAAGAAGAAAACAGAAGAGTACGTGACAGTTTAATAGCGTTTTGTTAAAAATAGAACACGTTTTAAGACTGTCTGGACTTTCTTTAAAATGAAAAGAAGAGACCTGACTCACTGCCTGATGGAATAGATTCAGAAGTGCCTCTGGCAAAAATCACTGGCTTTCCCACCTCTGATTTCTTACATTAATTAAATTGGAAGGGCAAATTTGGTTTATGAGAGGAACAACGCCAGGAAGTCACGCTGGTAGGCAAAGTATCACTTCACATGGGGGCAGTTTGTGAGTGTCCAACTCTGAACAGCTCCGTCTTCCACCCTAGATTTAAATCTAACTTGAGCTTCAAATCTCTGGCCCATCATATTCCTCCTGAGGATGTCCTAGGGGTTTGAATAAATTGAAAAAACCCCCACCAGCTTAAGGATTTACATTAAGGAACCTGGGGTGAGGGGGAGCTCTTAGCTCTTTCTATGAGTGCTCTGCTATGCAAAAAGTAGTTCATCTGGCAGAATGACTTTGGGAAACACTGGATTAAAAAATACCAGCTTATTTTTAAATGTAAAAGTCCCTACCACATTTAAAATGTTATATGTATTGTGAATTTCCAAAAGATAAAGGCAGTGTATTCCTCAAATGTATCTGACCATGAAACTGCTTTCCAGAGCGTTTAATAGAATAAGGCACAAGGCACCCTTCAGGGAATTCTGTTCTGGGGCCACCTACGGAATTTTCTTTTCGGCTTATGCTTCCTAAGTATTTTCCAGAGAGAGCTGAATTTCCAGAAGAGCCAAGGAAATGGAGTTGAGGATTCCATTTCAGTCTAACAAACTATTTCGGTTGCATCTCAGACCACTTTAGTAGCAAAATATGATTCTCTAAATTTGTTCTAGAGCTTGAAGTTTGTTGCATACGTTCAGGCGCCCAGAAGAGAGTTCTCTGAGCTTAACAAGATATAATCAGATGGAGATCCATCTGGTGACCAGCCAGCGGTCCATCCTCCTTCAATGTGCCTGAAATCAGGCAGACATCACGTAGAAGAAAGCCCAAGATTTGGGCAGCACGATGCTTTCTTATCTGAAGATTGTGAGAACTCTTCGGTTATGACCACCTCACTGAATAGCCATAAAGGGAGCTCCAACAAGGCAAGAGAGGAACTAGTGTGTGTAAAGTTCTCTTTGGTCACTCTGAGTGCACTTTGAGTGTGGGTTACAAAGGCCAATGGGCTATAATTTGAAGCCATGCATCAACATGTAGACAGCCATGGGCATCTCAGATGACACCACAGTATAAATGTAGACAAATTAGTTCAGTATCTAGAACCTAAGGATACAGTTGTGCTGAAGTCACGGAAAAGAATAAAAGAAGCCTCATTTTAACGTTAAACACACACGCATGTAACTAAGGCGGCCAATCTGAAGCCAAAGCAGATGAATTCAGGGTACAAAGAAGAACATTTTTAGCTAGCTCGGCTTCCTTTCAAACAGTCTTTCTCAACAGTGAAAGCTTTCTGAGAACTGCATTTATATAGGTACAAAGCATGTGTCTACGTGACAGCAGGAGTCTTTATTTGCATCAGATTTACTTCAACACCTGTTTGTTTCAGAGGGCAGAGCCTTCCTAGGAAATCCTCCAGAAATGGGATTACATAAGGGAAGGATGCCTCACTTTGCAAAGAAGAGGCGGAGCACAGCATTCACAGTTACTATAAGTCATTGGGCCTACATTCCTTGGTGAATAATAGAAAGGTACTTAAAAAAATTATTATTAGGAGAGCTGCGATTACCCTTGTGTGCATAACTGCCTGATGGCCATTTTTAAACCACATTCTAGGAACACATAAGTATTCATCAGAAGGTGGAGAGTGAATTATCTCAATAACTCAATCATACATATCCACTAAATCTTATTTGTCAAATTGCCATGAAATCTAAATGTGATGCTATTTTATTCTGTTGATTAGAATGATCTGGTATCTGTCTCTATACATAGTCCAAACATCAACTTTGCACAGTCATCAACACACTAGATTCTTAAGCATCCTGAGAAGGGCACATGGCATCTGGCCCCGCTTACTATTGACAATAAAATTCTCTAAAAATGGCACTGCAGTCTATATTTATTCACATCTAATTTATTGCAGAGGGACAGACCTAGTTTCCAAACTGAAATATGGTCTTCCTGATGACCATTAGGAATGTCCTGCTTTCTTAAGACATGAATGGCAGAAAGACAATGAAGGATCACTATAGATTATAATCCTTTTCTTCCTCACAGTGGCTCTCTAAGTATGATAAATAATTTGGATGTGAAATTACACTTAACTATTTACCCTTGGGATGTCTATTTCATGACAAGACTTCCCTAAGCTTGACAGACTAGAGAATTTCAGTGTGGATTGTGATCTTGCAGATGCTACTTTCTAAACCCAAATTCTACAGATGAAAAAGTTGAAGCAGGACAAGAATAAGAGCTTCTTCTTAACTCAAATTGCTCTTGGATATCAGAGCTGGCATTTTCTACAAACTCTGAATCTCAAAGACAGGTATTTGAGTATCATCTACATTTATCAGTTTTCTGCATAATGATAAGTTGGAAGATAAGTTGGAAGGTAAAAGAGCAGATGTATAACCAAAGGGAGAGAAGTTGGCTGTTGGAAAACTGAAAATAAAATAAAAATGGCGAACTAGAAAAAACAATTGTATTCTCTTGTTAGGTGCTTCATGGGTCCATGGCCCTAATACAGTAGATTCTGCATCAGATGAAAACAAGTGATGTTGGCTTATGGCTATAGATCCTACAGTCAAAAATGTCTAATGTAGTATAAACTATTTTCTTGTTTATTTGTTAAAATTCTTCTTTACTGAAATTTTTACCTTTTTCTCTCCAGATTTTGACAAGGTCAAAAAAAATTTCTATATCTCCAACCCACACACATTCTCCTCATCCCTCTGTGTTCAGCTTTGCCCTGGTCATGAGTAGCAGGCTCCTCTTTAAAGCTTAGTGAGAAAACTAAAGCAGCAAGAGTACATTTATGGACTGCCATCAGCTTCTCTGAACAAATCTTTGGAGTCTCTGCCACAAGAAACATTCTGGGTCTGAGAGTCTGAATTTAAACTGTCAGTGATGGCAACTAAGAGCAACTTACATAATCACTGCCTTTTGCCAATTTAGCAGTAAAATACTAGCTGGAAGGCATATGAAGAAGGCATATGTATAATAATACATTTTTATAGGTTTCAAAGTGTATCCTTGGCTGCCTTCTCTTCTCATTCTACTTACTTAACTTAGGCTGCAATTACCCCCTTGATGTGGATACCTCCCAAAATAGTGTTTTAAGGCCAAATCTCTCTGCTGAGCTACAGATACGTTATTTTCAACTATTTTCTACATATATTAACCACAACGTCACACCAGAATTTCAAAAGTAACACGTCAAAAGTCAATTTTCCATCCTATCGTCACAAACCAGCTTATCCCCTTGCATTTCCTCTCTCCACGTGCTCAGTTGCTCAGTTGTTTCTGACTCTGCAGCCTCATGGACTATAGCCCACCAGGCTCCTCTGTCCATGGGACTCTCCAGGCAAGAATACTGGAGTGGGTTGCCATTTCCTCCTCCAGGTGATCTTCTTGACTTAGGGATCGAACCCGCATCTTTTGCATCAGCAGGCGAGTTCTTTACCACAAGTACCACCTGGGCAAGCTAATATACGGCATCTAAATCCCCTTAGTAACCTAAGTCAGAGTATTGTTAAATCATCTTAAAATTTCAACTTCCATAATATCAACATCCAATTAATGAAGTTAGCTCCAATATATCTTCTTCCTTTCTCCATCACCATGGCCTTAGTTGGACACATTATCTTAACTCATTAAGGCAACTAATTTCTAGGCATATTCAGAGTATCGTATCTAACAAGTAGAGAATACAAATTGTCCTAAATACATATGGATCATTTACATTAATTGGTCACATTCAGGAATAAAAAAGCAAGTCTCAACAAACAGGACTGGTATTTACAGATCACAATCTCTGGCCAAAATGCAATTAAAATTATAAGCTGGTGATAAAAGTTAACTAGAAAACCAAATCCTGTCCATTTAGAAATTATAGATAAACTCAGGAGCAATGGTGTAAATCATAATAGAATAAGAATGAACAATAAAATAAATACTGCAAACTATCTCTTCTGGGTTTCAGTTCTCAGAGAGTGACCTATGACATTAAGTGTTTACATTATGAAGAAAAAGATGTTGAAGATTAATGAGCTCAGCATATACTTTAAGTTACTAAAACAACAACATAATAAACTCATAGGAACTAGAAGAAAATGACAACATAGATAAGAACCTAACTTATTTTTTATTTATTTTTTTTTCCTTTTTTTTTTTTTTTTAATTTTATTTTATTAGTTGGAGGCCAATTACTTCACAACATTTCAGTGGGTTTTGTCATACATTGACACGAATCAGCCATTGAGTTACACGTATTCCCCATCCCGATCCCCCCTCCCACCTCCCTCTCCACCCGACTCCTCTGGGTCCTCCCAGTGCACCAGGCCCGAGCACTCGTCTCATGCATCCCACCTGGGCTAGTGATCTGATTCACCATAGATAATATACATGCTGTTCTTTTGAAACATCCCACCCTCACCTTCTCCCACGGAGTTCAAAAGTCTGTTCTGTACTTCTGTGTTTCTTTTTCTGTTTTGCATATAGGGTTATCGTTACCATCTTTCTAAATTCCGTATATATGTGTTAGTATGCTGTAATGTTCTTTATCTTTCTGGCTTACTTCACTCTGTATAATGGGCTCCAGTTTCGTCCATCTCATTAGAACTGATTCAAATGAATTCTTTTTAACGGCTGAGTAATATTCCATGGTGTATATGTACCACAGCTTCCTTATCCATTCATCTGCGGATGGGCATCTAGGCTGCTTCCATGTCCTGGCTATTATAAACAGTGCTGCGATGAACATTGGGGTGCACGTGTCTCTTTCAGATCTGGTTTCCTCGGTGTGTATGCCCAGAAGTGGTATTGCTGGGTCATATGGCAGTTCTATTTCCAGTTTTTTAAGAAATCTCCACACTGTTTTCCATAGTGGCTGTACTAGTTTGCATTCCCACCAACAGTGTAAGAGGGTTCCCTTTTCTCCACACCCTCTCCAGCATTTATTGCTTGTAGACTTTTGGATAGCAGCCATCCTGACTGGCGTGTAATGGTACCTCATTGTGGTTTTGATTTGCATTTCTCTAATAATGAGTGATGTTGAGCATCTTTTCATGTGTTTGTTAGCCATCTGTATGTCTTCTTTGGAGAAATGTCTGTTTAGTTCTTTGGCCCATTTTTTGATTGGGTCATTTATTTTTCTGGAATTGAGCTTCAGGAGTTGTTTGTATATTTTTGAGATTAATCCTTTGTCTGTTTCTTCATTTGCTATTATTTTCTCCCAATCTGAGGGCTGTCTTTTCACCTTACTTATAGTTTCCTTTGTAGTGCAAAAGCTTTTAAGTTTCATTAGGTCCCATTTGTTTAGTTTTGCTTTTATTTCCAATATTCTGGGAGGTGGGTCATAGAGGATCCTGCTGAGATTTATGTCAGAGAGTGTTTTGCCTATGTTCTCCTCTAGGAGTTTTATAGTTTCTGGTCTAGAACCTAACTTATTGTAAAATGGAACAATATGACAAAAACATGGAAGAAAATGAACAAAATTATGTTTGTCCTTTAAAAAATTAAAAATTATCAAGCCTCTGTCGAGAGTGGTCAAAAAAAAAAAAAACAAAGGAGAAAAGATACAAGTAAATATTAGGAGTTTAAAAAGTATCTAGAAGTGTAGATGTTAGTCAAAAATTGAATATCAGTAGCTGAAAAAGACAAGAAACTATCATGCATATTTTCAGAATTATTTATTGTGAAATTAAAAATATTATGTCAAATGCTTTAAAAATTTAGATGAAACAATTGTATATCCAAACAATATAACTTATCAAAACTGATCCAAGAAGAAATCTTAAAAGCTTACAGTTTTATACTCATTTTAGAAGTTTATTTTCTAGATTCAAATTCCCCCGTCCCTCAAACACACAAAAAACAGACTCACATAAAACTGTAGGAGACAAATTAGAACAACAGTTCAAATTTATCTTATCACCCCTGCATTTGTAAACATAGGAAAATGTTACTTCATTTTATTAGGCTAGCAAAACTGCAATTATTTCTAAATCTGTGTCCTAGTCTCCTCTCTCAATTCTCCCAGATCTACCCTTCATTCTTAGCATGATTTTCCTAAAATGCAGATCTGATCGTGCCAACTTTGGGGGGGATACTCTTTTAATCATTTCTTATTGCTACCAGGATAAACCATCAAAGTTCCTTCCTCTGGTACCCCGTCTCCTCCTTCATCTCATCTCTTGCCTGCCTTTCCAGCTTCATCATTCTTCATTCCCCATGCACCTCTATTGCACTTTCCCAAAGATACTGTGCTTTTGGACTTCTCTGCTTCTTTACTCCAACACTCTCTGACTTTACATTCTTTACTTTAAAAACTAGATTTAGTTGTTCCCTCCTTTGGACCCCAGGGCACTTTTGCATGTCTTCTTCACAGCACCTATCTCACCATATTGAACCCTGCTCTCAAAAACAGTTTGTATTTTTTCACAATAATATGAGTTTCCTTAGGGAATTTGTTTGTGGGTCTTCATGATTCAGCACATGACTGGCACTTGGCGGTTATATAGTATATTTCAGTGTATCAAGGATGAAATGATTTTCTGTATGCTTGTCTTGTAATTTAATCATCAAGTAGAATCTTATTTCTGTGGGAAATATGTACAAAGGGTACAGAGAACAACCAAAAATGCACTTTTGAAATACACTCCATTTGTAGGTTAGGATTGTCTCTGTTATGAAAAGTTTCTCCAAAGTGTGGAATATGGGGAGACAATAAGAGCATCACCTTTCTCTCCTAAGTACTTCAAAGGGCAGGAAGCTCATAGGTGCTCTAATAGGGGATACTGATGAGACTGGGAAGCATTCTTTAGTGCACAGACACATGACATCCTGAAAAAAAATCAATGTTTTACCTTCCTCCCTGCTGGGTTTCATTTCACAATACAGAGCTATTATTACAAGCTTCCAAAATATATCTGTTCAGTTTTTCATCTGTGAGCAACATTGCACTGATTTCAATTAGATTTCAAAATAGGTACTCTAGAGTCCTGTCTAGAATTTTTAATATTTGGCCTTTAATATAAATTGATCCTTTTCGAGTGAGTCAGTAACACAAAACCAGGAAAAGGCTTTGAGAGTTATTAAAGTCACAGGCTGCGCAGCTGTATGGGGCTTACTTGGGAACATGTACTATAGAAAATTCAGCTCTGCATAGAGAAGTCACATGTTTACAATACACCAAAGGTCTGGCATGAGAACCCAGCAGGAGACACCAAGATGCTCATTGCCCTCAGCTGCACTGGCACTTGCAGTTCTCGGCAAAAAAGGAGGCTTCATGTCGACTGCCCCTCAGGAGCATCTCCCATCTTAGAGTGTCAGCAAGTCAAGAGCCTATAGAATATTTGTGAGGGGATTCTGGGAGTGAGAAAATACTGGGCACTCCTGTTTTGCAAAATGCTGGGGAGGTGAGATGAGGTCAGCCAGAATTCCCAGGTCATGGGCCTCTGGCAGAACTGGAAATAGCAAAAATGACTTTTGGCACTCTGTCTGTTCATCTGACCACTGGACCATGGGAACAGGTGCTGAAACCTTATGGAGAGTAATTAGAGCTCCCATCCAGACTATAGGCTTTTGCCAATGTCAAAAGGAAAAAAGAGCTGAAGAGGTTACCAGCCCAGGGAATTTCACTCTGCCGCTCTCGCCTTCAGTATTATGCCAGAAAAGCATTCAGTGATGGAGTTCTGCCATTTATAACATGTGTCCCTTTCTCTTTGAGAGATCAGAGGTAACTAACAAAGTTACTTTTATTCACTCTGTTTCGTCTATCTGAGATCAGTATTTATTAGGAATGGTATTGAGACTACACTTGATTTCCCCTCAGTTTTCTTGAATTGTTTTTCATATAAGTCTTGAGGAAAATAATACTGCTCTGGAGAGTAAATGACTTAAATGAATCAGATGTGGTCTGGGTGTAGGTACTGCCATGAGAACCACTTTGCTATCATAGTTATTGCAACATGTAGCCATCTGCAAAGTAAACTTCAAAGAGCAAGCAGGTCACAGCTCCGTAATCCAAAGAGGGAGACAGTATGGAAGAGCATAAAGATCTTTAACTTGGGAATTCCAATTCTCTCTCCTCCTAGCTGCATATCCAGGGGCAAGTCACTTCAACCATCAAAGGCTTAATTTATTCATCTGTAAAGTAAAGCTAATAGCTTTGTTTGCTGAAGGCTTTAAATAAATTACTATGTATAAAGAGTTTGGCACAGTTTTTGGCACACAGCAGGTGCTCCTTGGATGTTAAGTCCTGTTTCTTATTTTAGACATGCTTTTCTGAGAGAGCTCAGAGATGAGATGTGGTCCAATAATCAGGTATTACATATTAAACTGAATTAGAGTTGGCTAATTATATCTTTGCTAGTTTGATTTCAAAGAATGAGCAAAATAACTTTTGGGGAACTGATTTGAATTCTTAGTCGGGTTCTACATAGAGAAACCCAAGTAAAGAGGTAAACAGTAACCCTAATAATTTGATGTTATCAAATTATGTTACCAATTATATCAAAAATGTTACCAAATCAGAATAATTGGGATATGGAAAACAAACTTCCTTTCCTTCAACAACTGCACAAGTGGGTTGGTTTCCCATCTCCGTCCTGAACTGTCAAACAGCCAACACACCCAGTGGAATTCGCTACAGTTGCCTTCAAGTCTTCTTTCCTGCTTCCAGCTTGCTCCCACTTGGATCAATTTACTGCTCAGTTTATGACCTTAGTTCTAACTCCCATTCCTTCTTCTCTAACTTATTCATCTTCTGAGTTTCTGCTCTCCTTCAAGCTCACTGTAGGCTATGTCCCCAGTCAGATCTGCCTGACTCCACATGAAAGAAAACTCACAGGGAAGAGTAAGATAACAAAAGGTAGTTCCCAAATAATTGGGTACTTGTTTGTGAGCATAATATAAACTTAACCATAAAAAAAAAAAATTGTTTTCAATGAAATGGTTTAACTTGTAATCAAAGCGAAATTACAGATTTGTATCTGAAGCATTTTGCGGAAGCAAAGGAAAGGCTGCTGCTATTGGATAAGATGCCCAACTGCTGTTGGATAAAATGGGACACCTTGGGAGGTACTCAAAGTCTTCTTATCCTGAAGATCACCACGACACTTGCTGAGCAGTTTCCACTCAGACAGCATAGTTTATCTCATGTCACTGCTGACTTCAACAGTCTGCAGATGGATCTTTCATGTTAAAAGAGTGCTAGTGACCTATACTTAATTCATGGAGAGATTTGAAGCCAGTTGGTGAAGTTCTGCTGCTTAACCAAAAGGGGACAATAAGAAAACTTTCCCTATATTTTCTTAAGAAAAAGAACCAACACTGGAAACCTCTCTCTCAACATCTGATCTAATGATTTTAGGTTACTCCACACCTTAGAAAATTGCTGTACCAAATTTAATCAATTACAGACTTATCCCTTATCTTACTGCTAATATGGATTCTCTAATGTAATCTGTCCATCTGTAAGGATCAGAATAGAACATTGCTGATGGGAAGATTTGCAGATCTCAAACATGGGAACTGATCTTGGTATTTAACTAAGTGAAGGATGAGATGAATTCCTATTTAAATCTTCCACGAGCCCAACTTTGACGCTCATAGCTTGCCCTTTTCTCATATATTCTTCATATATTCAGCCTGTGATATTTATATAGAACTTATTTCTACTATGACCAGAACACAAAAGAGAAATAGGAAAATAAAAGGATGAAACAGCATTACTGTGTGATTGCTGTTAATATACCCCTTTTAGTGCAAAAAAAAAAAATTATTTTTGAGTCCTAAATCTACATCAGAGACTTCAGTTTCCTTCCTGAAGTCCTCTCCACTTACAGCATGCCTGTCTTCACCACCAACCTACCTAGAAGATCAGTCTGACCCCAAGCACTGAATCCCTCCTGCCCTCTGTCAAGAGAGACATAAGGTGCTCTGATTCACTTCTAGGGTGCCAAACCAGATCATCCTAGATGTTTGTTTTGTCTCCCATGACCTTATACTTGAATTTAAATAGTATAACTTTTATCTATTTCTGGAAGTCTCACTTTAGATGCTAATTCTGGTGAAACCTGGATTCCAGTGTTGTTTGATATATTAATATATACACTTTCCTTATCTTAATGGCTGTGTAGATTCAGTATCTAGGACTGGGGAGTGACCTGATTTTAGGCAGTCTTGTTGCCTCATCCCTCTTAGCCTTGATTTCCCTTTTGCTATCACAGTAACAACAGGTTTCTGATGTCAACTGCATTCTGGAATTCCAAGTGTTTGGGGTCTAGATTTCTGACTCTCTACTCACTTACCAGATCTCATATTTCTACTAGTTCCTGTCTGGCTTCTCTGAGTCTGCATAATCATGAAAATGGTCCCTTTTGGCTTGTTTCTTTATACTCTTGTTTTTACACTCATGACATATGAGTGAAAATCAGTTGAAAGATCTCCAAATGAATGATTCAAGTGTCAAATGCCCAGGTGTTTATTTCTGTTCTCTTGGTATAGTCATTCACTTAGCTTACAGTAGTACTTGTTTTTATTTCAAGAGAAATATAAGATTTCAACCACTCTCATTGTCTACAAACACACTTTGGCTTGGAAACTCCTATTTCTAGGTGCTGACTCAATCTATATGTTTATATTTCCTAACTTTTTCTTTAAAATTAAGGAATATATCACTTCTTAGGATGAGCAGTATCTGTTTGATAGGTTGAAGGCCTCTCTCTGTTTGATTTTGGGGCAATGGTACCCAAGGATACAACTTGAAATGTTCTAAACACCTACAGAGACATCATCTGTACTCCATCAATTGTGGGTCAAAAGTAGCAAGAAACTAGTCAAGATAAATATACTTTCATGAGAAATTTGTTATATTAGAGAGGAGGTAATTTTGCATTCATTTAGCTCATTCTATATAAAATTTCTATTCTATAAAAAATTCTATATAAATTTACCCTTCTAAAAAGCCAACACGAATATATTTATCCTCCTCTTTATTATGTTTAGCTTAGTTATTTTTTGCTTGTAAAGACACATCTAAATTCTTGATTCTGTGTGCTCATATTAGTGTTTGTCTTAATAATAACAATACTTTTCATGTTATATACATGTTCTCTCAATCGATCTTATTATAACCCTGGGAAGAAAGTAAGAAAACATTTTTAGTATACTTAGTTTACAGATGCACAGAGAAATTAGGTAAAATATTTAAGGCCCTAGGGCTAGTAAAAAGTAAAATCCAGGTATTTCTCTAAATCTTCCTTCTTTCCATCCAGCAGTTCTCAAGACTTTTCACTTAAGAAAACTGGGAAACAGAGTCAAGCAGATTCTTGTTTCTAGAGATCTACAATATAGTTTCAAAAGTCTACTGCAAATGTAATATGTTTTTGATGTTTCATGTTTTCTAAAAATTCAGGTAAAATTTGCGTTTTCTCTGTATTATATCAGTGTGTATTTCATGTAAGCAATGCCTACTCTAGCTTCTCCACCCCTCTTTTGATTTTTTTGATGCATCTTTTTTATTTTGTCTCACTATTACCTAAGTTAAAATTAATACTAAGCAAAACTATATTTCATTGTACTTAATTCTGTGTATATAGAAGTTAAAAATAGAAACTTTTAAACATCATTTTTTAAAATTAATTAATTAATTAATTTTACTTTACAATATTGTATTGGTTTAAACATCCTTTTTAAAAGAAATTCTGAATGTAGGGTCACGATATTTACCTTAGGCTGTTTTGATTTTTGTTTTTATTTTTTTAACTGGAGTGTAATCGCTTTACAATGTCATGCTGGTTTCCGCTGTACCACGGCATGAATCAGCTAGGCGAATCTTGAACCTCCCTTTCAGCCCTCTAGGTCATCACAGAGTACTGGGCTGAGTTCCCTGTGCTATAAAGCAGCTTCCCAGGGATTTTTTTAAACTTTAAAATTTTGATTTAGCTGTAAATTCACATGTAGTTGTAAAAAATAATGCAGAAATCCCTGTGAATTCCCTGCCTAGTTTCCCCATGGTAAAAATATGGCACAATACCACAATCAGGATGTTGCCATTGACTAGTTACAGATATTAACATTCCATCAACACAAGGATCCCTCACATTCCTCTTTTATAGCCACAATACTGCCTACCTGTCTCCATCTCTTCCTTATCCCGAAAAACACTAGGATGTTCTTCATTTCTATAACATTTTTCCTTTCCAGTGTTATAAAAGTGAAGTTGTAGAGTACATAACTTCTGGTGTTAGCTTTTTCCAGTCAATGTAATTTACTGAAGAATCACATGGGTTTCTGGGAATATCCATAGTTTATTCCTTTTTATAGCTGAGTTATGTCCCATGGAATTGATATACCACAGTTTAACTTTCACTGGACATTTGGGTTGTTTCTCCTTTGGGGCTATTATAAATAAAGTTGCTATAAACATTTGTGTACAGGCTTTTGTGTGAACATAACTTTTCATTTCTCTAGGATAAATGTCTGGGAGTATGGTCACCGGAACATATGATAGTTGTATGTTTAATTTTTAAAGAAAATGCCAAACTTTCTTCCAGAGTGGCTGTACCATTTTACATTCCCATAGTAATATATGAGTAATTCAGTTTCTCCACATCCACACCATCATTTGGTGTTGCAATATTTTTTTATTTTTAGCCATTTTGAGAGATAAATAGTGGTACCTCATTGTGGCTTTAATTTGCATTGAAAGTGAAAGAGGAGAGTGAAAAAGTTGGCTTAAAGCTTAACATTCACAAAACTAAGATCATGGCATCTGGTCCCATCACCTCATGGGAAATAGATGGGGAGACAGTGGAAACAGTGTCAGACTTTATTTTTGGGGGCTCCAAAATCAAAGCAGATGGTGACTGCAGCCATGAAATTAAAAGACACTTACTCCTTGGAAGGAAAGTTATGACCAACCTAGATAGCATATTAAAAAGCAGAGACATTACTTTGCAACAAATGTCCATCTGGTCAAGGCTATTGCTTTTCCAGTGGTCATGTATGGATGTGAGAGTTGGACTGTGAAGAAAGCTGAGTGTCGAAGAATTGATGCTTTTGAACTGTGGTGTTGGAGAAGACTCTTGAGAGTCCCTTGGACTGCAAGGAGATCCAACCAGTCCATCCTAAAGGAGCTCAGTCCTGGGTGTTCATTGGAAGGACCGATGCTGAAGTTGAAACTCCAGTATTTTGGCCACCTGATGCAAAGAGTTGACTCATTGGAAAAGACCCTGATGCTGGGAGGGGTTGGGGGCAGGAGGAGAAGGGGACAACAGAGGATGAGATGGCTGGATGGCATCACGGACTCGATGGACATGAATTTGAGTAAACTCCGGGAGTTGGTGATGGACAGGGAGGCCTGGCGTGCTGGGATTCATGGGGTCGCAAAGAGTCGGACACGACTGAGCGACTGAACTGAACTGAACTGAACTGAATAGTTAATAATGTTGAAAATCTTTTCATCCTTGTTTGCCATCTATATATCCTCTTCAGTGAAATGTGTGTTCATTTGTTCTGTTCATTTTCTGAGTTGTTTTTGTCTTTTACTACTGAGTGTTGAGAGTCTCATATATTCTAGACGTTAGTCCTTTGTCAAATAAGTAGCTTACCCCACTTTCTAATTTATTTCACTTTTTTCAGCGGTTTTTTCAGGGCATAAGTTTTTAATTTTGATGAAGTCAAAATCATTTTTTTTCTTTTCATGGATTATGTGTTTGGTGTCAAGCGTAAGAAAACTCTAACACCTAGGTTGATTTTTTTTTCTCTAAAATTTTATAGTTTCATATTTTATACTCAAGCCCCTTTGTCGGTCCTTTGGTTAGAGAGAGCAAGTTTTTGTTGAGGCTTTTTGGTCTACATTTATTGGCATTTCCAGGTTGCCAGTTTCTACAACTCTAAGTCTGGGATTTATAAACAAAAGAAAACAAAACCATAGGGAAGTTACAGCCAAGTTGTTCCTTGCATCCCAAGGACCTGACCTAGTTTGTCTCTTCTCTCCAACTTTTAGACTCTTCTATGTTTGTTTTAAACGAATCGTGTAGGTTTTGTAAATTTATTTTTCTGGAGAAATAAGGATAAATAAGTTTACTCTGTCTTTCCATAAGTGGATGTTCCCCAATTTAACTTTTAAGTAGAATCTGATGGTTTAGAAAATGTGTCATGTTTATTCTGGCAGGTGAATTATATGATTTTAATATGTTCTTCAAAGTCCATAGCACAAGACTATGGGGGGGGGGGTGCAGATACTTCAATAAATTGCAGGATTTTCCTGCTGATGATTTAAAAATGAGAGAGAAAAACTGATCTTCATCAGTTAATCACCTCTAGGGGAGAGCGTATAACTGATACTATTTTTTCTTTCTGACTTTACTTTCCTCTAGACTTAAATGGCTTTCCTCTAGACTTAAATGGCAACCCACTCCAGTGTTCTTGCCTTGAGAATCCCAGGGATGGGGTAGCCTGGTGGGCTGCCGTCTATGGGGTCGCACAGGGTCGGACACAACTGAAGTGACTTAGCAGCAACAAACTTAAAGCAACTCATTTTCCAGTGTTTTTACTCCATCCCACTCAACTGGTTGTATTGACATCTCCAGTTCACCAGCTGCATGACAAATCTACATCCTTACTGACCTACAGGCTTCTGTCAGTCCACAAATGTTTATTGAATGCCCCCTGGGGCAGAGACCTGTGCTGGGTGCTCAGCAAGCTAGCAGCAGCCAGCGTCCTTTGGCCTTCAGCTTCCACAGAGCAAGGACTGTCAGACAGCTGAAGAGTGCACAGGTGTTTTAGGTTAAAAAAATCTGCCCTAGAAATGCCTTTCTTCAACAAAGCTCTTTTGAAGCTGTCTGAGTGTTATCTTCAAAAAAAGGTGGGGGATACGTAAACTCCCCTTTCCACTGATGAGGGATCTTTGACATGGAAATTGAGGAGAAAAGTGAGTGATACATCATTAATATGGGGTTCTTCCATGAAACATTAGTTTTTCCATAAGGACAGTGTCTTATTCATGCATGTCTCTTAGCATGGTCCCTGGCACAAAGTAAAGGCTAAAATCTACATCACATTGAGCCACAATCATGTGAAAGCTATGTAAAGCCACCTTGAGAAGGTAATGTCCAGGGAACTAAACTGCATAAATCACTATGGCAGTTTTGCCAGAATCCTTCTACCCTGATCACCCTCAATAGCTGATTAAATTCCTTATCCCCCACTATGCCACCCTTGATATCTGATCATGCTGGCCTGCCTTTAGCAAGGATCCAGCTAGGTCCATTGCAAGGTTAAGAAATTCCTCTTAAACTTGGATATTTCCTCCTATAGTAATTTTGACCAGCTAGCCTCCACCCTCCCAACCCCGACCCCCTGCCCTAACTTAGGCCTTGGCTATAAATTCCTACATGTTCTTGCTGTTTTGGGAGTTAAGCTTGATCTCTGGGCCCTACTGGAGTAGTCTTCATTTTTTCACAAGTCCTGAACAATGCCTTCCTTACCATTTTGACAATGTTAGAATAAGTTTTCCTTTAACAATCTCCAAATCTAGGGGAGAACTTGAGAGATAGCTTCTTTTCTCTTCCTTTCTCTAAACATATTTCTTTCTATTATACCTAAGAGTTAGATAAACTGAAGAGATAAGCATCTCTCTTCACCTATCCCTAGATCTATGCTTTTTAGCCACATACCATATAAAATCTGACCTAGTGTCAGGAAGAATGGGGCCTTAAGTGCTCTAAGGCACAGAGACACAAAACTTATCCATTCTTCCTAACCTCTCAGGATTTTTCTGCATTGATGATAAATTGGAACTAGGAAGTTTATTTTTATCCTTGAAAGGGCTGTATCCTGGGTTTAACTTGAAAGGGGTGAGGCAACAATCACCTTGAAAGGGGCAAGGTGGAGGAGAGGTGCAGAAGGTAGGGACTGTTTATTTCTTTTATTTACCAAGAAGCCAGAAAGCAGTGAGAGGCTGATGTCTTGCTGTGATATAGAGACTGTCTGAAAAGGGTTGTCATCTCCCCCTTTTCCTGCTCTTATGTAAGTGAAGCTGGAATTGGGACACCCAGGATTTGCTGCACCTTTCTACTGTCTAGTTCTTTTCAACTGTGACCAAACACCTGAGTGAAAGTCTGACATCGCTAACTTGGCTGAGACAACTCCCACGCTATTAAATATGGCTAAATCAGCTCCCTTCTATTGGGCAAAGTTTCATGACAACTCAAGTGATAAATTTAGAAGTGGAGAAATGAGATGGGGCTTTCTCAAGTGTCTGCTTGCCTACTTCTAAGTGGTTTGGCTGACTACAGAATTTTGCTGCTGGAAAAGACCTTTGAGATCAACTAGGTCAACTCCTCCCTTATTTTATGCATGAGGACATGAAGTTTAGAAAGGTGAAACAACATGACTTAGATCCTGCAGCTAATTAACGGCAGGGGTGGATCTTGAATCTAAGTTTTCTCACTCCCAGCTTTTTCTTCTCCATCACTGAATGAAAAACTTCTGCGGTCACCTTGCTACAGCCTTTAAATGTTAGTTTCAGGAAGTTAGAAGTTAGAAGTTAGAAGTTTCAGGAAGTTAGATCTGGTCATGGGATGACCTTGTGCTAGATACAATCCCTAGAATATTATGTGAACTCTGACCCAGAAGGGAGGGTAATTAACATAAAAGTCACCAGAAATACCTTGGGAAGACAGCTGTATTTCCAGTCATTCTCATTTGACAGAGAAAGAATGAGATGTGGGCTTGAGGGCTTGTTCTTACTTTACAGATGAATGAAGCACATCCTAAATGTAGAATATTAAAGCTTAAGGTCCCCACCAATCATCCAACAGTGAAGCAGATGCAAGAAAATGCAAGAGGCGTAGAGGATGCTTGACCCTGCTTATAGTTATGCCTCCCACCTGTTTTTTCTCTTCAGAACATACTGCTGGGGCCTGAACTGTAAGGGATTCAGAATGCAAAAGATATGGGGAGCTTTAAGGGGCTCAACAGTCATGAGACAAAGTAGACAGATGTTCTCAATATGGAAGCCAAAACATCTTAAATACACAATAAGCACTATTAGCTTTATATAACACGTTTGGCAAATACCACCACTTCCTCTCAAGTATAAATTCCTATCATCTAACAGACCTTTAATTGTTCAGATCAAGAGCACAAAGACCATTCAATCATTCATGACATTGATGTATAAGATGTATCAAGCTAGGGAAAATCTCTATAGTGTTTAATGGTAGTCTTTTTTACCTTCTCTTACAATAATTTTATTTTCAATGTATGTTTTTTGTCCAGCTTTATTGAGATATAACTGACATACAATATTTTGTAATACATTGTGATAGTTTGATACATACATATATTGTGAAAAAGACAAAATGATCTTGGTTTGTTTCCAAGGCAAACCATTCAACATCACAGTCATCCAAGTCTATGCCCCAATGCTGAAGAAACTGAAGTTGAACAGTTCTATGAAGACCTACAAGATCTTCTAACATCAAAAAAAGATGTCCTTTTCATCATAGGGGATTGGAATGCAAAAGTAGGAAGTCAAGAGACACCTGGAATAACAAGCAAGTTTGGTCTCAGAGTACAAAATGAAGTAGGGCAAAGGTGAACCGAGTTTTGCCAAGAGAACACACTGTTCATAGCAAACACCCTCTTGTAACAACACAAGAGACAACTCTACACATGGACATTACCAGATGGTCAATACTGAAATCAGATTGATTATATTCTTTGCAGCCAAAGATGGAGAGCTCTATACAGTCAGCAAAAACAAAATCTGGAGCTGATTGTGGCTCAGATCATCAGCTCCTTATTGCAAAATTCAGGCTTAAATTGAAGAAAGTAGGGAAAACCACTAGGCCATTCAAGTATGACCTAAATCAAATCCCTTACAATTGTATAGTGGAGGTGACCAATAGATTCAATGGATTAGATCTTGTAGATAGATCTTGCCTGAAGAACTATGGACAGAGGTTCATAATATTGTACAGGAGGTGGTGACCAAAGCCATCCCAAAGAAAAAGAAATGCAAGAAAGCAAATTGATTGTCTGAGGAGGGCTTACGAATAGCTGAGAAAAGAAAGTGGAAGGGCAAGGAGAATGGGAAAGATATAGCTAACTGAATGCAGAGTTCCAGAGAATAGCAAGAAGAGATAAGAAAGCCTTCCTGAGGGAATAATGCAAAGAAATAGAGGAAAACAATGGAATGGTTTAGACTAGAGATCTCTTCAAGAAAATCAGAGATACCAAGGGGACATTTCATGCAAAGATGGGCACAATAAAGGACAGAAATGGCAAGGACCTAACAGAAGCAGAAGATATTAAGAAGAGGTGGCAAGAATACACAGAAGAACTGTACAAAAAAGATCTTAATGACCTGGATAACCACGATGATGTGGTCACCCACCTAAAGCCAGACATCCTGGAGTGTGAGGTCAAGTGGGCCTTAGGAAGTGTTACTAAGAACAAAGCCAGTGAAGATGATGGAATTCCAGCTGTGTGATTTCAAATCCTAAAAGATGATGCTATTAAAGTGCTGTACTCAATATGTCAGCAAATATGGAAAACTCAACAGTGGCTACAAGACTGGAAAAGGTCAGTTTTCATTCCAGTCCTAAAGAAGGGTAATGCCAAA
Organism: Muntiacus reevesi; assembly: GCF_963930625.1. Taxonomy (NCBI): domain Eukaryota; kingdom Metazoa; phylum Chordata; class Mammalia; order Artiodactyla; family Cervidae; genus Muntiacus; species Muntiacus reevesi. The sequence continues at coordinate 39,601,807 of NC_089256.1, forward strand.
GAATGTTCAAACTACTGCACAATGGCACTCATTTCACATGCTAGCAAGGTAATGCTCAATGATTCTTCAAGCTGGGCTTCAACAGTACATAACCGAGAACTTCCAGATGTACAAGTGGGTTTAAAAAAGGCAGAGGAACCTGAGATCAAATCGGAGAAGACTCTTGAGAGTGCTTTGAACAAGATCAAACCAGTCTGTCATAAAGGAAATCAACCCTGAATATTCATTGGAAGGACTGATGCAGAAGTTCCAATATTTGGCCACTTGGTCCTAAGGGTTGACTCATTGGAAAAGACCCTGATGCTGGGAAAGACTGAGGGTGGGAGGAGAAAGGGGTGACAGAGGATGAATGAGATGGTTGAATGACATCACTGACTCAATGGATATGAGTTTGAGCACACTCTGGGGGATAGTGAAGGACAGGGAAACCTGGTGTGCTGCAGTCCATGGGGTTGCAAAGAGGCAGACATGACTTAGCAATTGAACAACAATATATTGTGAAATGATTGCCACAATAGGTTAGGTAACACATCATTCACCTCACTAGTTACCAGTTTGTTGTTATATGGAGAAAACATTTAAGATTTATACTTTTAGTGATTTTCATTCTTTTACATTAATTTCATTCATTCATTTCTTTAAAATCCAATTTTCAAGGTATTTTAGGTAATTTAAAAATGCTTCTAAAAAAAAAAAAAAAAAAAAAATGCTTCTAGGATGAGGTAATGATTGAATATAATTTGATTTATTTCCCATGACAATAATCTGATGAAATAGTTACTATTTTCATACTGTAGGTGGGAAAACTAGAGCTCTGAGATTGTAATTTACTTGTCCAAGGACAGAAGCTACATTCAGGTCTGTCTGTCATCAATTAATTATATACCTTGCATATATACCTTTATATTTCTGGAGACCTGGGGAGGATAAGTATAGCAAGCAGAGAGATAGGAAAAATAGTGGTAATATTTGCCTTATAAATGGTAGCTTCATTTTTCTATGAATGAGATCCCCAATGTGTATATTATTAAAAACTCTAAGTAAGAGACTCATAGTTCTGCAAAATATAGAATAGAGGAACAAGGGGCTTTGTTAATGATATCCTGAAACTTGCCTCAGGCTTGCAGCTGGGAAGAAGGAAATGATTGCATCCCAAGGCACACAGTAACTTACTGTGGATGGTTTCAGATATTTCTCAGGTTGAGAAACATAAGGGAAAAATAAAATATTAAGGTAAGGGTTGAACTAGGACATTAAAAAATGGTCAGTAGCTCTGAGCAATCCCTGGATACTTGCTTCCATATTTCCAACTTGCAACCAAACCTTTGGTTCCACCTCTTTAGCTGATTGTTTATTACTCACCTTTGCTCATATATTGTTGCTCCCTCCTGAAATAAAACACTTCAAACTCGGGAATCACAGCAACAGGACAAGTCTCTCAGTGATTTCTTCTTCATCACTTTTCTGGAGGTAGCTCCCATGTTGTGTTATCACCACCCTCTCTTCCTTCCTGATACTTCTAAAACATATTTCCAGTTTATTTTTTCCATCTTCAGAAACTACATAACCCATGTTTCTTTGTTGGGCACTATTAATAAAGGTCACTATATATTTTTCACATTCTCATCATTTTTTTCTAATCTTCCTCATTCTACTAAACACTCTTGAAGAACACATTTTTCAACTTCATCATAACTACTAAATATCTGAAAGCTTGCTTTGTTTAAGAATAGTATCCCCAGTAGGAAGAAGGGTTAATTTGGTATTTATTGGATATTCAAAATGGAATGAAATTTTCTTCACTTTTCCCATTTTTACAATTTGCCTGAACATTTATAAAACTATTTATTTTATTAGGTACAGTACATTAACCTTGCAAACATGCTAATGACTGAAAATCTGCTGCCTCGGCAACTTCTCTGAATAGAAAAATTATCTCTCTTTATCAGAGAGATTTTAATTATATATTATTATTTCCTAAGAGCACCTCCTGTTCCAAACTGACACAGTCTTCAAAATGCAAGGACTGCTGAGTGAAAACTGCATGAGAAACAAAGTAGAACCTGCAGCTAACACTGTGGCTGCAGGCAGAGGTTATGTTTGGCTGCACACTTCTGCCTGCTGACCTTTCCAGCTCCCTGACTGTACAGGTCGGTGGTCCCTGACTGTGAGCAGAGGACAAAGAAGCGCTTTTATCCTTTAGCGCCGTTAAGACCCCAGGTCTGCTGGTGGATTCTTATGTAGGGATATCACCAGCACAGATCTAGGATAAGATCATGCTATTCCAAGCAATGCAAAGTTTAGGATTATTCTTCCTAGCCATGGCAAAAAAAAGAAAACACCAAGTGAAATCAAATGCTCACAGATTTCTCTTGAAGCTGAGAAATGAATGCTGTTATTAGGTATGACATTATGTGTTCCTTCAGTAAAACAAATCCCAGTTTAGTCATTCAAGGGACCCTTTCTGAGGTTATGATAACCTCTTAGGATAGCCTGCTTAAACTTGAGGTGTGGGGGAAGGCTTTTTATGTTGTGTCTGGCAGAGACTTTCACCTACATTAGTCTCCTACTGGCATAGCTGTGATGAAGAGCATGGGAATAGCCCACAGTTGGAGCAATTATTTTGGCCCTGACTATGGCTTTGGCAAGGTGATGATGAACTGCCACTCTCAGTGGCTGCTTTGCTCAGAATAAATCCCCAGATGGCTTTATTTTTAGATTTGGGATGAGATTCCAAAAGATAGCATTTTGTCCCTATTTCTATGGTGCTTATGTCTCAAAGAGATGGGAGGGGAGTATTCTTAACTGCCTCAAAAGTCATTTTGAATGAGTTAAATTTGACCAGATTAGATAAGAGCTACCAATCATTTAGTGCTTTCTACATGTCAATCATTGTGTTAAACTCTTTACATGTATTATCTAATTTAGTCTCACAAACTTAACACAATCTACAGTGTCTCCCAGGATAGGTGAAAAGAGGTGAATTATCTGCCCCAGAAGAGTTGATGCTTCCTTATTTCCTTTAGGACAGGCCATTCAGTACTGTAAAATTTCTGCTATTTTTTCCCCAACTGTCCTGTTCGATGCTGGGCTGTCAATAGGACATTCTATATTTAGCTTTCTGAATCTACAAATTAAATGCCGACACATCCATTCAGAGTCGTGTTTCTATACACCTGGGTTTATTTAGCCTTGAGGGAAAAAGTTGCAGGTGACCTTCCTTTATCGTGCTTTCCAGACTCAAAATACATATAGTTAAAGTAGCTTGACCAGATCAGCTCAGAAAGACAGATACAACTGCCTCATAACAGGCCAGATTTATGTTGGCCAACATTTTGTTTTCCACTACAATTCTAGAGGGCCGTTTTCAGTTAAGTGTGCACATGAGAGGTGTGTGTTTGTGTGTGTGTGCACATGTGTGTGTACCCACTGATGTATGTGAAGTATGTCTGTGAATGAGTGTGAATGGGGTGTCTGAGATATGAATGTTGTTAACATCTCCTTTGTTGACTTCTTTCTTTTCTGCATCTGAAAATGCTACAAAACAGGTTTTATTATTTCTTCCATTCATTCACTTTCCACAGAAATCTCAGGTTGCAAGCGGTAGGTTCTGATACAGATTGAAGTTGGTGAATTCTCTGTAGTGGTCAAATATGGGATGAAGAAGTTGAATGTACTATAATAATTTATCTATGAAAAATAAAAATGTCTCTTCATATGCATATTATGCATAATGTTCTCTCTCTGAATACACATGCATATACACATACACATATTACATATACATCAGTTAAGTTTGCTTCAACCTGAAGAGTCAATAATTCTGGAAAAATGCAAATTCTTTACTGAGGTATAGGAAAGGATTTATAATACAGGTTTTAAGAATCACTTAAAGGAAAGAGAAAAGAATAGCATGGTGGTCTAAAGCATCCTGGAGACTTAACTGGCTTTAGATCCCAACTTCATCACTTGCTAGCTATGAGATCCTGTAAAAATGTTGCCTAAGCCTCAGAATTCTCATCTGCAATGGCAGAGACAGTAAAAGTTGTTTACAGGGTCATTGTAAGTCTTTTTGGAGTAGTGTTAACTATAAGCACACTGTCATATAGCAGCTCTCTAGAACATTTTCATCTTGCATGACTGAAACTACATTCACTGAAAACTAACACTCTCCTTCCTCCTTCCCCAAGCCACTGGCAAGCACTGTTCTCCAGCTGACCCTAGAACAACTAAGGTTTGAATAGCGTGGGTCTATATATAAGGACTTTCTTCAACAGTAAATACTATAGTATTACTTGGGCTTCCCCTGTGGTGCAGTGGTAAAGAATCTGCTTGCCAATACAGGAGATGCAGGAGACATCTGGGTTCAATCTCTGGGTCAGGAAGACCCCTGGGAGGAGGAAATGGCAACCCACTCCAGTATTCTCACCTGTGTAATTCTATGGACAGAAGAGTGTGGTGGGCTACAGTCCATAAGTTCACAAAGAGGCGGACATGACTGAGCATGCACATACGGTAGTACTACATGACCCACATTTGGTCGAATCTGTGGCTGCAGAACTGTGGACATGTCAGAACCACATATACAGAGAGCTGACTCTAAGTTATAAGTAGATTTTTTTTACTATATAGAGGGTCACTGTGCCTAATCCCTGCATTTTCCCAGGGTCAATTGGATACTCTGTTTCTATGGATCTACGTCAGAAATGTAAGTGAAGCAATGCAGTACTCATCCTTCTGTGACTGGTTCATTTCATGCTTTAAAATGACCTCAAGGTTCAACTATGTTGCAGGATATGACAAGATTTTCTTCTTTTTCATGGCTGAATGATGTCCCATTATATATATGTCACATTTTCTTTATGCATTCAACCATTGCTGAACATTAGATTGTTCCCATCTCTTGTCTACTAACAATATTACTTCAAAGAACATGGGAATGCAAATATCTCTTAGAGATCTTGATTGCAATTCTTTTGGATGCATGTCCAGAAATGAGATTATTGGGTCATATGTTAGTCCTAGTTTTAATTTTCTGAGGAACTGCCACACTGTTTTATCATGTTAGCTAAACCAATTACATTTCCACCAACAGTGCACAGGTTCCAATTTCTCCACATCCACTCCAACACTTGTTTTTCTAGTTTTGTTTCTAGTCGCCAGCCTAATAGGCATCAGATTATATTTCATTGTGATCTTGATAGTTAATAATGTTGATCATTTCATATATATGTTGGCTATTTGTATGTCTTTTTTGGAGACATGCCCATTTTTAATTGTTTTTTGTGGGTTTCTTTCTTTTTTTTTTCTTGTGCTATTTAGTGAGAGGCGCATGCCTTTTCCCACCTCCATCACCTCCACCCCTACAACCTGGGGCGTTTATAATCTCTTGCTCCCCCTGGCGTCTGTTTGTGGCACTGCAAATTACCTCGTTTTATAGCACCTAATGTACTGTTCTGGAGAAGGCAATGGCAACCCACTCCAGAACCCTTGCCTGGAAAATCCCATGGACCCAGGAGCCTGGTAGGCTGCAGTCCACGGGGTCGCGAAGAGTCGGACACGACTGAGCGACTTCACTTTCACTTTTCACTTTCATGCATTGGAGAAGGAAGTGGCAACCCACTCCAGTGTTCTTGCCTGGAGAATCCCAGGGACGAAAGAGCCTGGTGGGCTGCCGTCTATGGGGTCACACAGAGTCAGACGAGACTGAAGTGACTTAGCAGCAGCAGCAGCAGCAGCAATGTACTGTCCTTGTTGTCAGCATTCACAAAGCATCCAAATTCAGCTGGTTCTCATCAAGGCCCAGAGTCAAGAGAACAGATGCGTCACTTCAAAAAGCTAGAATGATGGATGCATGCTCCACCTCTCTGCTTCCCTCCCAAAGAAGAAGTCCTGAGTTGGTGCTTTTTCCCAATCATGATGAGCTGTGCCCGCCATGGGAAGTCACCCCACCTCTTTGTTCTCAGTGTCCAGCAAGCATCCAAACCATGTCTGTTCTGTGGGCACTTTAGGTGGACCCAAACAGAAACCAGTCCCTCAGGCAGCCTTCTAACAAGGTGGAACATTGGATACATACTCTACTCTTTTCATTCTGCTGAGGAAGAAGTTCCAAGGTGGAACATTCTTTCCCAGTGCAGAGCTAGATGAGATTGGGAGAAAGGCTGATGCAGATAAAATTGCTTTTCTTACCTGTTTCAAGGCCACTGCTCTTGGCTTTGTGTTCACCTGGGGTACTGAAATTTCTTAATTGGATTCTGGAATTCTCAGAAAGGTATTCTGGTTCCTATATCATTATTAAATCAGTATTTCTCTGGGGCAACAAGGGCTGGGACTTCTTATTCTGTGGTCTTGCCAATATCATTTCTCTCTCTTATTGAGACAATCTATGTAACGTGCTAAGCATAATTTTTATATGTAGTATATGTCCAATATGTTCACTTGGCTATTACTATTATCAGAATCATCTTCTTTTACTTTACTGAACATTTGAACTATTTACTGAACATTTGTACTATTTACTGAACACATCATGCTTCCATGTCTTATAACTTCTGCCTGAAATGGCTTTTCCTTCCCTTTCCACCCATTGAACTTCTACTTAGCTTTCTGCTGCTGCTGTGGCTACTGCTAAGTTACTTCAGTCGTGTCTGACTCTGTGCGATCCCATAGATGGCAGCCCACCAGATTCCCCCATCCCTGGGATTCTCCAGGCAAGAACACTGGAGTGGGTTGCCATTTCCTTCTCCAGTGCATGAAAGTGAAAAGTGAAAGTGAAGTCGCTCAGTAGTGTCGGGCTCTTAGAGACCCCATGGACTGCAGCCTACCAGTCTCCTCCATCCATGGGATTTTCCAGGCAAGAGTACTGGTGTGGGTTGCCATTGCCGTCTCTGACTGAGGTAAAGAATCAACCTGCAATGCAGGAGATACATCTTTGATCCTTGGGTCGGGAAAATCCCCTGGAGGAGGAAATGACAATTCACTCCAGTATTCTTGCCTGAAAAATCACATGGACAGAGGAGCCTGGCAGGCTTTAGTCCAAAGTGTCACAAAGAATCAGACACGACTGAGCAACTGAGTACACATTACGAACTGCCCAAGCATTGTTGCTTCTCATTTACTAGAGGAATAAACTGACTATCCAAAGTCACATAGCATTTTAGAAAGAGTGAAGATATTGCCTCATTTTGGTTCAGGTGGAAGGCAATCTTGAAAGATTATTTCATTAAATATTACCTATGCTGATGAAGCAGGACAAATTTTCTCTTGTTATTTTTTTTCCAGAATTCTTCCTGGAATCTCTTAAGAAGGAAGTCTCTTAGGAAGGTCTGAAAGTAAAAGTGAAAGTGAAGTCCCTCAGTCCTGTCTGACTCTTTGTGACCCCATGGACTGTAGCCTACCAGATTCCTCCGTCCATGAGATTTTCCAGGCAAGAATACTGGAGTGGGTTGCCATTTCCTTCTCCAGGAGACTTTCCCAGCCCAGGGATTGAACCTGGGTCTCCTGCATTGTAGGCAGACATTTTACCATCTGAGTCACCATTTAGTACCTTTAAAAAAAAAAATTAGAAATTATCCATGAATAAATGTTGGTTCAAATGGATGTTAACTAGAAACCTATTTTAATTTATTCCTTGCAACTAAAATCCTTCTAAAACATAAAGTTCTACTCCTTCTCTGTTAGTTCTGTCTTGCACTTAGGCTAGGGAATCCCCTGATGTGGGTCTTACACCTCAGCAGGCCCTTTTCTGGCCCTTCTCCTTCTCATGAGACAAAGAATCCATGTGACTAATGGGGCATGTTTTCCCACAACCAGTATCTACTCCACAACCTTCTAGACCATGTTCTAGGTATATGGGACTCTCAAATCACCTGCCACATAGCTCCTAATCTGCTCCCTGGCTATGCGTGGGCTTCCTTCCCAGTTCATTCTTTGGAGGATATGCCATGTCTCAGGTTTGCATATTTGTAAATTCAGGCAGTAGATAAGAGAACACTGTTTATGGGGAGTACCTATGGATCTTGGACTCATGGGCCAGGGTGTCTGCACATGTGTTCAGAAGGCTGCCTGTGCCATTAGACAAAGCCAAATGTAGACAGAAGAGAGGAATGGGCTCTGAGCCAGGATCCAGGATTCAGCTCTTAACACCACCATATTCTGGCACAGAATTCTGAGGTATTCAAGAACTTTAATTCAGACTTGACTTCACTGCCTTTAAAAGTAATTTTATGTTAGAGGATAGGCTTTTTTTTTTTTTTTTTTTTTTTTTAAAAAAAAGCTTGATTTGTAGTTTTATACATATATTAGGTTATGGGCATTTTCACTTTTTCTCCAGGACCCAGCATTAAGGGAGGGCTTGCCTTCCTTGGTAATTATCAATTGTCATGAAAAAGACTAGATTTGTTTTGATAATTGCAACCTGTACAATATAGGCTAGAGACATTGTCAACATTATATAGTGTATAATGTGAACTGACCCTGAAATATACCCTGAAAGTTCTTCTAAATTAAACTTTCAGTTATTTGCTCATTTATTTTAAATTTTGCTTTTTATTCTAAAAGTGGAATGCTGCTGATTGAGTGTTCCAGTTAATTGGGTCAATCAACATTTTTCTGAATAATATTATTTATGAATTGATAGAAGATGTTGATGGGCATAGTGCAGAAAAATAGGAAGAGATGCTGAATCAATGAGAGGGTCTTCATAAGGCAAACCAGATGCATTTAGTCAGGCTTTGGGGACAATGGTAGATCCGAAGGCCAAAATCATGAAAGAGAACTGGACAACATACATTATAAATGCATAAGATACAAAGAAAGTCACAGAGAAGTATCACAGTACATCCTAGAATTCATTAAAAAGAAAAACTTGTGAGGGAATGTGTTGAACGCTGTGTGAGATGTATGAAGCAATGAGGAAAACAGGTGCTTGGAGATGAGTGGGTGCTGCCTCCATGGCCACGGGCAATGCTGTGCTAATTCCGGGCACTGCACTTAAGAAGCAACACGAGCACTTGAAACATGTTTAAATGACAGTGATGATAATGACATCATCTTTTATACAGAGGGATCAAGAAAAAGTGCTGTCTTCTAAAACCTGGAGGACTGCCACATTCAAGTGCTATTGACCTTCTTCATAGTCCCAGAGGACACAAGGGCAAAGGACAGGAAGTCACAGGGAAATGGGTTTTGAGCAAGCATATATATACATATAAGCAAATACCTAGCACTGGGAGTTCACCTAACACAGTTCCATCAGGACAGAAAAAATGTGTGTTGTGTTTACAGCGGGATCACTAATGTAATGGTTCTTCAATATGGTTGAACATCTGGTGGAGTCTTTTGAAAAAATAGGCATATTTTAACTCCCATCACCAGAGATTTTGATTTAGAAGGTTTTGCAGGGGTATGCTCCTTTGAAGTCCTGAATTGTTCCATGGGGGTGCTGATGTGCATTACAAATCAAGAGCCATGGCCTTGCTGTGAAATACAAGCCCTGGTACATGCTAAAACTTGATAATTTATTGACTCCAGACCTTTGCACTTACTGTTCTGTCTGCCTAGAACATTATTCTCTAGACTTCTGAAAGTTTTGCTGCCTCACTTCACTCAGATCTAAGATAGGCCCATCTCCCATTCTCCCATCACTTCTTTTTGTTTTGTTTTGTTTCTTTTTTGTATTGCTGTTTATGAAATTCAACTGTTTATCTCTCTGTGGGTCACTTTGCCACTAGAATATAGGTTCCATGAGAACTGTGACTTTGTCTTATTCTCTGTTGTCTAGTCATGGCTTAGAATAAAGCCTAGGGAATCATAAATGTTTAACAAATGCATGTTAAATTAATGAGGAGAAACTTCATGAATGAGGGCTTGTTGATGACTGATGGTTTGATTGACAGATTGAATGGCAACCCGCCCTCCTCCCCGATGGAGAAGTTATTAAAGCAGATGCTAGACCACATTTTTTGAGGATGCTTTGGGGTCAGTCACGCATCACATGTAACTGCTACTACTGCTAAGTCACTTCAGTCGTGTCCCACTCTGTGTGACCCCATCCCTGGTTGATCTCAAAAGTTTCTTTCCAGCCACAAAGATGACATAGGGGATGGCGAAGAAGAAGAGGAGAGAACAGGCATAAAAGACTGCAGAATTAAGGAGGAACTAGAGAGCACTGGAGTGAAACAGCGTGCTGAGAAGCTGGCAATGGCAGCTGACTTGTTGAAATATTCACCACACTCTGAAATAACAGATGTTATTTGAGGGATCTGTGTGAGCATTTGTAAACTGCTGCTTTCTATGCCTTTCTCCTTCTCCCTGCTTCCCACAAACAGCAGCTTGCTGCCTGTCCATCCACTCCCAGGAGGTACTTTTTCTTCTTTCACAAAGAGAGAACTAGTGCCCCTCTACCTAACCATGGTCATATATTATCCGATTCTTGCAGAGAAGCATCTCTATGCCTCCTGCCCTTAATTCTTTGTCTTTGCCTTGTTCCTCTCCTGCCACTCACCCTTGCTCACTCTTCTTGGGCCACACTGACCTTCCTGCTCTTCCTTCAACACACCAGGCACGTCCCAATTTCATGGCTTTGCACTGGTTGTACTCTTTGCCTAGAAGGTCTTCCTCCAGAGGCCACCTGACTTCTTCCCTCCCCTACTTCAAGTCTCCACTCAAATCTCACCTTCTCAGTCAGAGAAGGCAATGGCACCCCACTCCAGTACTCTTGCCTGGAAAATCCCATGGATGGAGGAGCCTGGTGGGCTGCAGTCCAAGGGGTCCCGAAGAGTCAGACATGACTGAGCGACTTCACTTTCACTTTTCACTTTCGTGCACTGGAGAAGGAAATGGCAACCCACTCCAGTGTTCTTGCCTGGAGAATCCCAGGGACGGGGGAGCCTGGTGGGCTGCCGTCTATGGGGTCTCACAGAGTCAGACGTGACTGAAGTGACTTAGCGGCGGCAGCAGCAGCCGTGAGTCTGATTTGACAACCCTGTTTAAAACAGCAATCTTAGCTTCTCCACATATTTCTGAAACCATTGTCCTGCTCCATATTTTTCACTGTTCCATGTACTCCTTGCCTGATAATACGTTTTTAAATTTTATTTATTGTATCTAATTAACTATCTGTCTTCCCACAATGGCTCCTCCTACTAGAACATTTATGAGGAGAGCAAAGCATCTTTGTTTTGTTTGAAGATGTATTCCCCATGAGCAGAGGAGTGTCTAGCATACAATATACAAAACAATACTTAATAAACATGTGTTACATGGCAAAGTGAATGAATGATGTGTTAAAATTAAATAAAATCCAGGAAAGAGTTCACTTAACAATTCTCATCTAATGAAGCAACTTGGGAATCCCTGATTCTTTGGACATTGTAGCTTGTGTTCACATTTGTTTTCCTTCTTCAATGATTAATTTACTCAAAAAGCACTTAACACCACTGTGTATAGAAGCCCTCACTGAATGCCTTCTTGAAGGAGGCAAATCAAGAGAAGATAGTTCTAACTAGCTCTCAATGCAGTTATGAAAAGACAATGATAAGAATGTGTGCATACTTGTGTGCTCAATTGTGTCCAACTCTTCACGACCCCACTGACTGTAGCTTGCCAGGCTCCTCTGTCTATGGGATTCTCCAGGCAAAAATGCTGGAGTGGGTTTCCATGCCCTCCTCCGGGGGATCTTCCTGACCCAGGGATCAAACCCACATCTCCTGTGTCTCCTGCATTGGCAAGCAGATTCTATACCACTGCATCACCTGGGAAGCCCCTTATGATAAGAATATCTTGTGACTAAAGGCTGTGGGTTATCAAAAAGGCTTGCACCACATTTCCTTTGCTAATATGTAAATATGAGACATAAAATAACTTTATTACATTATTATATTTGTTTAATGGAAATTGGAGATTTGGGGGAAGATGGGAGCTTCTTTCACAATGTTAAGTGCATATTGTGACTCTCTGGCTTTGTTTTACAGGATTTCTTAAATTCTGTAAAGTGATAAGTCATAGGACCTTTGGGGAAAAAAGGCATTGTGGTAACAGAGGGATTGCGGGAGGTGAGGGTGGGAGGGTGAGGAGAGGTATTAAGGGGCCACTGCGGAGAGGGGGTGTACAGGAGAAGGGTGAGAGAAAGAGGAAGAATGAGTCCAGAATATTCATAAACTTGATCCCAGGACTATCAATTACACTCTGTAACCATGGATCTCAGGTCATAGGCCAGTGAAAGGAAATGGAGAGAAAATGAGAATCCTGAGGGAATGTTAATATATTTTCATCTAAGGTGTTAAGGCCAGAGATTAGAATATAGAGGCAAGGATTTACAGTGTGAGAAGACTACTGTCATGAAGGCTAGGATGTTAATGTGCCTCTGTGCCCTATTTGACTTAGGATTTATTGGGCAGATTTTTGAGATTCTGCTTGTGTTCGACAGGAAGTTGAACATGGCCTCCTTTTACCTGTAATAATATTCTACAAATATCTTGCCTGATTAATGTGGACTATGAATATAGCCAGATGAAGGGGTGTCCCTAAGCCCCACCAGGAAACCCTCTTAATAATCTAGTGCCTCTAATGAAGAGTAAAGGTAATTAATCAACTAAGGAATGGAGAATGGAAAGCATGGCAGAATAGTAAAACAAACATAACCCTGATGTCTGGAGGAGAACCATAGAACCTTCGAGAGAAAGGAAGGAGAGTCTATAAGCATCGGTGAGGGCTATAAACATGGACAAATTAGTGAGGCTACATGGGACTGCACTTGTGACATTATCACAAACTTCAGGCCTCAGTCCTCAAATAGGTGGTATTTCAACTAATGATATTCCGCACAAAAGAGTGAGTGAAAATGCAAAGAAATCCCCTTCCTTAGTTTCATGGTGGTGGCTCTGAGGAGGAAACATCTAGATATATTGAGAAGGTAGGTGAAAATATACACAAAGCATTTGTTGTTGTTTAGTCGCTCAGTCGTGTCCGACTCTGCGACCCCATGGGCTGCAGCACGCCAGGCTCCCCTGTCCTTCACCAACTACCGGAACTTGCTCATACTCATGTCCTTTGAGCTGGTGATGCCATCCAACCATCTCGTCCTCTGTCATCCCCTTCTCCTCCTGCCTTCAATCTTTCCCAGCAGCAGGGTCTTTTCCTAATAAGTTGGCTCTTTGCACCAGGTGGCCAAAGTATTGGAACTTCAGTTTTAGCATCAGTCCTTCCAAAGAATATTCATGGTTGATTTCCTTTAGGATTGACTGGTTTGATTTCCATGCAGGCCAAGGGACTCTCAAGAGTCTTCTCCAACGTTGGTTGAGAGTTAAAGAATTTGGTGCTCTGCAGAAGCTCAGCGGTTGACCAGTTACATAATCCTAGATAAGTAAATTTTATCTTTGAAATAGGTAGGTTATAAATTCCTTTCATACTAAAATACTATGAGATTCTGACTTTGTTACATAAAGAAAAATAATGTCATAAAAGCAAAAAAGAGCTCTTTCTGAGATACACAGGGCTAGGTCTATGACTCAGCAGTAAAAGCACTAAACTTCAAGAGAAATTAAAAGGACTAAGTGGTCTTCCTACCCCATCCCTACACCTCCTAGTTTCCTGAAATTCTATCCTTGGTGTTAGTCTTTTGTGATTAAGTATAATTGTATTCCTTGGTGGCACAATTGGTAAAGAAACAACCAGCAATGTAGGAGACCTGGGTTCAATCCCTGGGTTGGGAAGGTCCCTCGGAGAAGGGAGTGGATAATATGTGGCTAATTTGCTACCAGAGCAAGCAGAGACTTTCTTAGTTAGGACAGTCTCCTGGTCAGCAGATTCCTAGGGAGATCAGATGAGGAAACCCAGTCTACAAGAAGTAAAAGGAGAAATACATGAAAGAAGAAAACCTACTCCAATTAAATGGATTAGCATTTCTTATCTTTATTTCTTAACTTTCTGTCACTGAGTAGCACACAGACCAATAAAATGTCATGAATCTTTTGGTTTGAAGGGCTTTAAACACATCAAAATATTTCACTGGTAGTTTAGATCTCAACTTTTGCCATTTTCCACTATGAGAGATGAGAGGGGATTAACAGTTACCTTTGTCTTTGGAAGTTTCTCCCCCTAAACACCATGATACCATGGGGCTTTTCCTAGCTTATTTTTCAGGAGGTCAACTGGTCCTCTAGGTCTAGATATATAGGATGAGAATGTAAGCCTGAAAATCTTAAGTGCATATTCTGTTGAATTATTTGCTTTACATTTTATAAAGACAAGAAGACAAAAAATATATATCTTAAATAGAAGGGAGTCCCAGGTTCTTTAATGAACACTTCTTGCAGAAAGTGCGATAAGGTCAACATTGACCGCAGATGATGACAGATGCAGTTGGGAGTTATTCTAAATATATTACTGCCAGTATCACCCTTGGCAGCACCCCACTTCCTCCTTCCACCCTGGATTTCCCATCAGATGTGGAGAGAGCTCATCACTAACCAGGATGGGAGAACTGATGCTAACACCCACTGCAGCAGTTCAGTCAACCCCTTCATTACTCTTCCTTCTGGCCAAACTCCCAGCAGCCTCTGGTGAAAACCTTGGCCATGGCGCACGCAAATCCCAGGGCTCCTCACTAACACTTCACTTTTCATGGAGGTCATGACTAGGCCGCGCCAGACGTTCTTTGCCTGCCCCCAGCTGAGTGACCTGCTTTCACAGCAGCATGATTTCTCTAATGAGATTGTTTCACAAAGAGAAGAATGAAATCAAGTGTCAGGGGCTTGGATCAAAGTGATTCTTATGCTCTGAGGCACAGGGTCAGACTGCAGGTAGGAATGAGCTCTTGGACTAGACAGGATCCTGTTGCGAGCACCTCCCCACCACCCTCACATCTCTCCTTTCTCCTTGTCATGACTGACCTTTAAAATTTTAGAAAGGATCTCCCATGCAAATACTTGAATTGGTTTCAAGAAAAATTCCTAGAATATCTAACATACAGCTATTCTGAGCATGTAGCTCATCTGATACAAATTCCCATGTTGAGGAAATATGAGGTAGGAAATACTATTACTTCGAGTTTATTAAAGGAGGAACTGAGGCTCAAAAATGTTAAGTAACTTGCCACCAAACCAAGTGCTAGTAAGTGGGAGAGTGGAGATTTTAACCCATTTTCATTCATCTCCAAAGTTTATGAGCTCAAACCCTAAGACACAGCAAGTAATATATACCTAGCACTGACGGGGGATATGTGGGGGATTTTGAGATGAAACAAATTAGGTGTGGCTTTGAACACCTATATAAAAAGCATAGTTAAGACTATATACAATGTATAGTATATAGAAATATACAATGTATAGTTGAGACAGACATGAATTAATTGTAGAAAGACAATATAAGGAAGAATGTGAAAATTGTGGGCCTGAGTCTTCTGACCACAGTGCCACATTTCAACTTCTATGTGATTCTAATTGATGGACAGGGGAAAACTTTATAGGATAATTATAATTTTAGCTGGGCCTGAATTGATACTATTTTTAAATGTAGATATCTTTTTATTTTTACTTATTTTGGCCACACTGCAGCATGCAGGATCTTAGTTCCTCAACCAGAGATCAAACTTGTGACCCCTGCAGTGGAAGTGAGGAGTCTTAACCACTGGACCACCAGGGAGGTCCCAAATTGCTTTTTTTTTTTAATAAGAAAACTTTTTTTGTGAGATAAAGAATATGCTTGCATTGCAGGAGACCCAGGTTCGATTCCTGGGTTGGGAAGATCCCCTGGAAGAGGAAATGGCAACCCATTCCAGTATTCTTGCCTGAAAAATTCTATGGACAGAGGAGCCTGATGGGCTACAGTCCATGGCATCACAAAGAGTTGGACACGACTGAGTGACTAATACATTCAAAGAGTGTGTAGGTCATTCTAGGCAGTGAGAAAAATATGTAAAAAATCTCAGATGTGGGATAAGACTGCAGAATGAATTTCTAAATCACTGAATAGTCACTAAATCACTGAATCACTAGATAGAAAGGAGAGATGGCTTGTTGCTAAAGCTAAAGCCTAAAGAAGCATCTCCCAGATCCTGTTTTGCACAAATGGTACAATTTATATATTATGAAGATCATAGGGCAGTCAATTTGGAGGAAAAATCAAAACACATGTAACAGCTCTGTAGATAATCTCTAGATATTCTAAGTTTATTAATTCTTAGTCTTCTCTTTTTTAATTTTTTTATTTATTATTTTTTGTTTGTTTATTATTAATTCTTAGTCTTTTCTAACACGGAAGTCACTCAAAAATTGCACCTATTTCATGACTTCCTTGACTAGAGGAATATTCATCTAATTAAAAATGTTTTCTGATTACTAATGATATGCAAGTCACTGGTTAAACAAGAGAGCAGTGGCAAGAAACACATATTAAATTGAAGAAAGAGAAGAGATAGATAAGAGATAAAGAGATAAATAAAGAGACAGATTAATCTCAAATGAAGAGATAAAGCACAGGACAATAAGTCTCCATGCTGAAGAGTGGGCACACAGTGGAGACAGGAGGTGACATGGCTGTTAAAGAAAGGAAGGGAAACTGAATAAGTTCTTGAGCAGTCTTTCAACAGATAATGATTTAGAGGAAGAAGGAGAAAATCAAGCAGGAGAATCAGGGTGAGTGAAGTGAGAGCTAGTAGCCAAGGAGGGCTAGAGCACAGAAGGGCGTGATCTAAGTCTAGACAAGAATGGGGAAACTCATGGCTATGCATGGCAAGCTGAGCTTGGACTCTACTAAGACAGCAGTGGGGAACCACTGAAGGTTGTACATCATGTAGTGACAGTACCGGAGCATTAGAAACTCTGATTCTGTGGTGGTAATTTTGAATGGTTTGGAATTGGAGTTGGAAGTGGGAAAGACAGGTGGAATTCTACAGCTCTGGCTCAAGTAAGCGGTCATGATGGTGACAATGAAACTGATGGGGTGGGTTGAAAGTTGTTACAGAGAAAAGATCAATAGGACTTGTGGGTGACTAAATTTATGGAACAAAGGAGAAAGAAGAATCAAGGTAGTATCAATACTAAACGAGCAGAGGTAGAATTACTAACATTAAGAGAATCAGTTGTCATAAACAAGGATCTATTGACCATGTTGAAATCGAGGTATCCATTAGACATCTAAATAAAATGATTGGTAGGGAGGGAATTCATGTCTAGAGTTCAGAACAGCCTGCTTTTTATATAGGCTTAAGAGCAGCCCTAGAGGAAAGAGAAAACAGTAGCAGAAAATCTGCTAAGAGATTTTCTTAGCAAATTTCTTATTAAAGAGATAAGAAATATCTCTATATTCAGGTGACAAGGAGAACAGCTATCTAAGGAGTTTTGTAGAACTTTCTTTGGCAAAGTGTTACAGGACAAGAAGAGGAGTGTCAACAATGTCTTAAACTGCAGGGTCATTAATGAGGATGTGCCATTTGGGGCTGGTAACTTTCGGGGTAGGAAATAGAGTGTTTGGGACAGAAGTCAGCGAGTAGAATTAATACGGGCCAAGGAAGCAGGGACAATACACATAACCCATTCTTTCCACAATGTGGGCACTGAGAGGAAAGGGGACAGACAGAGCAGTAGGCTGAGTGACTAGCAGTTTGCTTATGGGAAGCTTTTACAATGGAAAGCACAATTCTTCCAATGTCTTTTGGATATGGCCTTGGAACTTAAAAGCTTAAATTTGTTCCCCCAAATGGTTTCCTTAAATGTATAGTTTACATCATGTTTTAAAAGTATTGTTATTGAACTGAATGAATGCCCTATATAAGATACAAGTATACTATATTTTATTTGAACCTTTAGACCATGAGAAATTAGACAGTGTGTTATTAAAAAGCAGGATTTAATGAACTAATAGTTTGAGAAGATAAAGTGTGTGTTCTGACATTAAGTCAAATAACTTCTTACCTTTTCTGCACATATTACTTAAGCCTGGCTCTGCTCCCATATGTAGAGGAACAATATAAGTAATGGCCCTGGGTGTGTCAATGATCAGCTGTGCAGCCTGGGACAAATAATTGGCTTATATGGGCCTCTGCACCACTTTCTAAAAACAATGATTTTAGATACAACCTCTTAAAAAATTCTGGCTAGGAAATGCTGTTTTCCTTGTCTTGTTACAGCTATATTTTGGGGAGGGTATTGAAAACATTATGTATATGTGATGGATTGGATTAGAAAATTGGTCAGGCTTTAAGAGAAAAAGTTTCAAAAAACTGAGCACCTAATGATTTATTTGGAAATAAGGGCAAGGCATAGGTGAGACCAAATACATAAAATTCACCAATTTGGGGGGAGGGGGGAGAGAATAACAGTTTCTGGAATGTTAAATATAATTTTGAAAAAGAAAACAGAAAGGTAATTCAATAAATAAAATATGGAAGCAAATTCTTTATGTGGTCAAACTATACTTCCAGACAAGTGTTTTCTGTTGGCTTAATGAATAAGAATCCTTGAAGTTGTCTTCCAACCCATAATAATGTGGCCAGATTCTTTGGATATATCCTATTTGGGTGATGGGAAAGAACAGAATAGGAACAAGGGAGGAAAGAAACAGAGAAAGTAAAGTTCATTTAATACAGGCAATTTTGTCACCTTGCTCAGTTTCAGATGGAAGAAAGTCTTGATTCTGAAGATGATGAATGAACTGGAGTCATGAGAGGGTCCGAGAGATGATTTCTCCGCTTTCTGAGAAAGGGATGTGGGATAAAGAGCCTCTTGAGAAAGTCAAGTGGAAAGAACCCAGACAATGGCAAATTGCAATCTCTTCATGGTTTTTGAGAGGCAGTGGACAGAGCATGTGGGCTGTACTTCACATACTGTTGGCTCCTGCAGAATGGAAGTCCATTAGCCATAGGTGGTGTTGTGGTCTGAATGTTGTGCCCCTGCCCCCATTTGGATGCTGAAATGCTAACTGCCAAGTGATGGAATTTGGAGATGGGGCCTCTGGGAGGTGATTAGGTGATGAATCAGCCTTCATTAATATAATTAGTGCCCTTATAAAAACAGTGCTAGAGAACTCCATCATCTTTTCTGCCATATGAGGCTGCAACAAAAAGATGGCTATCTAGGAAATAGATTCTAATCAGACACCAAATCTGCCAGAACCTTGATTTTTGGACTTCTCAGCCTCTAGGATTGTGAGAAATAAATTTCTGCTGTTTGTAAGCCACTCAGATTATAGTATTTTGCTGCTGCTGCTGCTAAGTTGCTTCAGTTGTGTCCAACTCTGTGCAACGCCATAGACGGCAGCCCACCAGGCTCCGCCGTCCCTGGGATCCTCCAGGCAAGAACACGGGAGTGGGTTGCCATTTCCTTCTCCAGTGCATGAAAGTGAAAAGTGAAAGTGAAGTCGCTCAGTTGTGCCCGACTCTTCACGACCCCATGGACTGCAGCCCACCAGGCTCCTCTGCCCATGGGATTTTCCAGGCAAGAGTACTAGAGTGGATTGCCATTGCCTTCTCCGACGTATTTTGCTAGAGTGGCCAAAATGGGCTCCGACAGGTGACTCTGCTATTTTCTACCAAGTCCTCTCTTCATCTCCTTCTCCACTGCCTTGGGATAGGATGTCAAAAGGCCTCTCTCACTGGGAGTGGGTTGGATAGTTGCCACTTCATTCCTTTCTGATCCTGACACATATCTCTGCACCTGCTGTATTTTATATGAGAAAAGACTACCATCTCAGAATGGCAGGATGGAGGATGTCTTTGGGATAGTAGGAAAGGAGGATTTTTCACACTGTGATGATTTCAAGAAATAGCAAAACTGTTTTAGTATCTGTAAAAGCTAGCAAGGTGTCATGACACTTATTGGCTGTAAATAGCACTCTTTCAGGACCCAAAACATAATTCGAGGTGTCCTGCCAGTCTCCTCTCTATTCTTCTCGCCACACATGCTATAATGCCTGTCCCAGGCAATTCCATCAGTTGTGACTTTGTGATCTGACCAAATCTTCACTATTTTGGTATTAAATTGGATTTGAACTTGGGTCTCAATTCAATTCAGTTCAATTAACATTTATTGAACACCCACCAGGCAAGGTCCTCAACCTTCTCTGTAAGTCACATCCAAACTCTCTAAACAAGCAAATTGAACTGGAAGTCGGTAAGAACCACACTTTTCTAAAACACTTCCAGTATCTTTAAGTATTTTGCTTCTTAAAATATCTCAGGTTTGTTTTAGAGAGCAGTATTACTCGGTAACTGAGAAGACTTAAAGACTAATTTCATGTGAATTTTCACTTGCATCAGGAGAGTGGGTTCTGCCAAAGATTCTGTAGGTCATATTTAAATGGTAAGTCAAGAAAAACAAGGCCACAGATTTGAATTTCTGACACTGGCATTTCAGAAATCAAAACAAAGTGAATCTTTCAGTTCGAGTGTTTCATGACTCTGTTAATTGAGTGCTTTTTTCTTCACTATTTATTAAACCATTTTGAAAACAGTCAGGTGTTATGGAAAAAGAATCTTGGACTGGGCATATATTGCTTGTGGGACTCTGGACAAATTACTCGATCCTCCCTGGGTTTACTTATTTCAGTAACATCTATTATCTGTCACACCATATCTAGCACATTAGACGATTAACCCTTCCTCTTATACATGGGTCCTTTATTAAATGATGTCCTTTATATATGAAAAGAGAAAATCATTAAATGCAACAACTGGTTTTGTTCTACTCAAATGTGGTTTAAATGTTTAGTTTGGTTGAGATAATGACAACATTATTATTGTAGCAATATTATTGCCAAAATAATAATATCTTCTGGCTTGAGGTCAGTGGTCAGAAAAACAAAAGCTGATGTATTTGACAGACTGCTTTTGATTTTGGTCTGGACAGAAAATTGGAGTGATGGTAGAAGGCCATTTTTTGTTTTGGTTTTTCAGGGAGTTGACGAAGACCTATCACTAGTCTCCAGAGTAAAAGAGAATAGGTGAGACCCTTAGGTGATAAGGGAAAGCAGCAAGAGGGAAATAGGGGTGAGGGGGAGATTTCTAAGCCAGAGTAAAAATCTAGTTCAAAATTAATGTATTCAACTCATTTAAAATTATTATATTAAAGCTCTACAATATTTCCGGGCACAGTTCTAGGTTCAAGTAATACATATAGAGTTGCTACATTAAAATTAGCTACCATAGGGAAATTCTGATCACAGGAAGAAATTTTGAGGAAATATGCAAACTAGATCTGAGTAACTTCAGCATTTGACAAAGCTGTAATTAATAGGTGGTGTCATTTAGTTCAGTATATAAACTATATTCAGAAATTTTAGTTAAAGCTTCTCATGCTATATCTCTTTCATATATTCATGTATTATCCTAAGGATGCCACTAAAATAATACTCATCCAGATGTTTTAGATCACAAGCATAATGTAAACTGAAAATGTGTGCCTTATCTATTTACTGGCTTTTTATCTTTTTTGTGTAAAATTTTTCTTTGAGGAGACCCTACCACTTTTTCTACCAGACTATTAACAGCAGCTGGATCATCAAAAAAGCAAGAGAGTTCCAGAAAAACATCTATTTCTGCTTGATTGACTATGCCAAAGCCTCTGACTGTGTCGATCACAATAAACTGTGGAAAATTCTGAAAGACATGGGAATACCAGACCACCTGACCTGCCTCTTGAGAAACCTGCATGCAGGTCAGGAAGCAACAGTTAGAACTGGACATGGAACAACAGATTGGTTCCAAATAGGGAAAGGAGTATGTCAAGGCTGTATATTGTCACCCTGCTTATTTAACTTACATGCAGAGTATATCATGAGAAATGCTGGGCTGGATGAGGCACAAACTGGAATCAAGATTGCTGGGAGAAATATCAGTAACCTCAGATATGCAGATGATACCACCCTTATGGCAGAAAGTGAAGAAGAACTAAAGAGCCTCTTGATGAAAGTGAAAGAGGAGAGTGAAGAAGTTGGCTTAAAGCTCAACATTCAGAAAACTAAGATCATGGCATCCAGTCCCATCACTTCATGGCAAATAGATGGGGAAACAGTGGAAACAGTGTCAGACTTTATTTTTGGGGGCTCCAAAATCACTGCAGATGGTGATTGCAGTCATGAAATTAAAAGACGCTTACTCCTTAGAAGGAAACTTATGACCAACCTAGACAGCATATTAAAAAGCAGAGACATTACTTTGTCAAAAAGGTCCATCTGGTCAAGGCTATGGTTTTTCCAGTAGTCTTGTATGGATGTGAGAGTTGGACTATAAAGAAAGCTGTGCCCAGAAGAATTGATGCTTTTGAACTGAGGTGTTGGAGAAGACTCTTGAGAGTACCTTGGACTGCAAGGATATCCAACCAGTCCATCCTAAAGATCAGTCCTGAGTGTTCACTGGAAGGACTGATGTTGAAAATGAAACTCCAATACTTTGGCCACTTGATGCAAAGAACTGACTCATTGGAAAAGACCCTGATGCTGGGAAAGATTGAAGATGGTAGGAGGAGGGGACGACAGAGGATGAGATGGTTAGATGGCATCACCAACTCAATGGACATGAGTTTGGGTAAACTCTGGGAGTTGGTGATGGACAGGGAGGCCTGGCGTGCTGCAGTCCATAGGGTTGCAAACAGTCGGACATGACTGAGCGACTGAACTGAACTGATTAACAGCAGCACCTGGGACTGACTTCTGGAATTTTAGGAACAATGAATAGAGAATATAGTGTGGTGCAATATATTTTTATGTGAATTGCGGTTTTAAAATAAAATATGGTAGCATAAAAATATAATGTTTTGCATTACATACAAATTTTAAAATATGGTGGTTGATCTCTTTATCAGATTCCACTTACCACCTTCATCTTACTTAATGCTCTGTTCATCTGTTGAAAGGGATGACCACAGCAGGCTGAATGGTATTGGCTACTACTGTATGGCTACTTATTTCTTCCACAGTTAAGACGCATGCTTAAATGACATGGTTGTGTTTATTATCAAACCTATTTCTCACAGTTGTATTAGTAACTATAATTAAGTAATTTAACTTAATATTGTATAGACCACTAAAATACATATGTTAAAGATATGCAAAAGAAAGAAGCCAGTCTGAAAAGGCTACATGCTGTCCATGAGTGATATGATACCAACTCTCTGACTTTCTGGAGAAAGGCAAAACTATGGAGACGAAAGAGCATCAGTAATTGCCAGAGGGGTTGGGGGAAGGATGGCAAGGTGGAGCACAAAGGATTTTCCAGATAGTAAAACAACTATGCTGTAATGGTGTAAAGGTGACACAAAGAGCAAACTTTAATGTAAACTAAATGGAATTTACTTAAAAAGAGAGAGAGAGTTTGGAAATATTCACTAAAGGAAAGGTGCATAAAAAGTATTGTCATGTTGGATGTGGGCAAGACAACTGTAAAAGAAGAAAAGCAACTGTAAACATACTTCATTCAGGTTATTTTACAAAGGTCTCTAGGTTTTCACTGCACTTAATATAAAACAGGAAACCGAGGAGGATCTATTATGGATGTGGTTTATGAGAGAAAAATGACACTGAACTCTAATCAGCAGATCAACACTCACAAAATAGTATGATCCTAAATCAAGAGATAAGTGAATACATTTATTTGTATACACTGAATTACTGAAATGTCTATGGGATGTATATTTTTTTATGATTTCCATGTTTGAGCTAACTTGTCCAATGACTAAACATTTAGATTTCCTATTGTATCAGATTCCTTCAGTAATGAGAATCTCCCAAAATAATTTACAAAAAGCCAAGAACTGTTATATCAGATGACATGTTGAATAAGCTATAAATGGTATTTATCCTCTTAAATCATGAATGTACCACTTTAGCTAAGAAAAATGTCAATATATGCCATATTTGGTAGAATTAGTCCTGAATAATATGAGTTATCAATTTATAAAAGGTTTTAAAAAACAAAAACTGTAGGTAGAAGAAAGATGAATAATAAAAATTTAATTGTCTAGATATATCTTATTAAAAGTAGACATGTAAATAGAGAAGGATTAATAGTGATTTTCAGTATGTGAACAACTGCAGTCACATAAGGCTACCAAAACAAATATCTGTAAAAACATCCATTCAGACTGAAATGCATTTTCTTGTTTCTGTAAATATATCCTGTCTGAGATATTAAATCCATTCACTTCAGTACCATGCCTTTAAAAAAAAAATTCTAGCACAAGGACAGCAGGCACTCAGCAAATATTAATTTATTATAAGAACATGTAAACTTGGTAGTTTTTATTCTATCTCTTTCTTTGATTTTCCAATTTGGGGTCAATTTTAAGGGAAATCAACCCTGAGTATTCATTGGAAGGACTGATGCTGAAGCTGAAACTCCAGTATTTTGGTCATCTGATGCAAACAGCTGACTCATTGGAAAAGCCTCTGATGCTGGGAAAGATTGAGGGCAGAAGAAGAGGGCATCAGAGAATGAGATGACTGGATAGCATCTCCGATGCAACGGACATGAATTTGGGCAAACTTTGGGAGATGGCGAAGAACAAGGAGGCCTGGTGTGCTGCAGTCCATGGGGTCACAAAGAGTAGGACAGAACTGTGTGACTGAAACAACAACAAATGTTTCAATGAAGCCCAGTCTTAGTTTCTCCATCTTTAAAAGATATAAAGTAAAATTGGAGAGTGTGTATATATATATATATATATATATCTATATATACACATATACATACATATATACATGTAAAACCTAAAATAGAAAAAAACAAGCAGGCATTGATCTCACTGTTAGGATTTAGCATCATGTTCCTTTTACCATATCATATTGCTTACTGAAGGATAATGCTTTATTTCTTTTATAAAAGTATCTTATTATTTTTCCATTACATTTTCCCTACTAGTTGGGCAGCAACTTGATACTTATTTTAAAAATTCTACTAAAATGAACATATTAGTACATTTTGAACTGCAAAAGAGAACCAGTAATTTGGCTAGTTGATGAAAGAAGAAATAATAGATTTCATTATACAAAGACAGAAATGGAAGGATAGGTTAAGGAAAGAAAAACAAAGTAAATAGCTTTGCAAGCAAATTTAGTGTTGCCTTTGAGTTCTATCATGTTATCCAGTTTAAGTGTATGTTTTTATTACTTTCTCCCTTATATGAAAGCTTGTGTGTGTGCTCAGTTCAGTAGTGTCCAACCCTTTGTAACCCCATGGACTGTAGCCCACCAGGCTCCTCTGTCCATGGGATTCTCCAGGCAAGAGAACTGGAGTGGGTTGCCATTTCCTTCTCCAGGGATCTTCCCAACCCAGGGATCAAAACGACATCTCCTGTGTCTCCTTCATTGGCAGATGAATTCCTTACCACTTGAGCCATCTGGTAAGCCCCTTATATGAAAGCTTGGCTTCTTTAAAAAAAATTTAATATTTCCCATCATCAAAGTCATAATTTTATTGGTTAATCCAGATGAAAAATTTCTAATGAGAAGTTGGAGCTGTAAAAACTCAGACAAGGCCAGATCATGAAGATTGAGTCACAGTTTCTCCTCTATAAGCTGATAATTATCTCACACTGTCACAGAAGTAATTACAAGTGGAGGATATATATGTATTTTAAGAGGGGGGAACAGTCAGAAAAGTGTTCCACTGTTTTCAATACAACATTTGAACTGTTGCACTCAGATCTTTCGTCTTTGCTTCATCTTATCACCATAAACATGATTGATTCCATCATCTTAATACTAGGGTACTAGAAACTCTCAATATGTTTGTTAAAATGCATTTTCCAGCCTCCCCCTCTCCCATAAGATTCTGATTCAATAGGTCTTCAGTGAAGCCTCAGAACGAGTATTTTTTAAATTGTCCAGTACATTTTCATACAAGTAATTTACAGACTGCAGTTTGGAAACTTTGGATAAATACCTATCTTGAACTTTTTGCTTTTATGTTAAAGATGAAGAGGGAATCATACTAGCATTCACGGCTTTAATAGCCTCCTTGTATATAGTTGTCAACACTAGCATTTTCACAGATTGATTTATAGTCCAGTGGAAGGAGATGAGCATAGATTCAAATGAGCGTAATGCAATGCAATAAAAAAGTACTCAGTGAAGTGCAAGGATGAACAATGTAAGTTAAGAAGAGCTCAGACAAAGAAAAAATAATTTTCAGCTGTAAGGTTCAAGAGAAGAATTCATTTGAAATGAGATTTGAAAAGTGTGCATTTATGTGAGGGAGAAAAGCAGCTCTATAAGGGCAGGTTATGAAGAGACACTTAGACGACGGTTTCCCCTGTGGGGCAGCAGGGTGTAGGTCAGGGCATCAGATCAGCGCAGTTCAGTCATGTCCAACTCTTTGCGACCCCGTGGACTGCAGCACGCCAGGCCTCCCTGTCCATTGCCAACTCCCAGAGTTTACTCAAACTCATGTCCATTTAGTCATCCAGCCATCTCATCCTCTGTCATCCCCTTCTCCTCCTGCCCTCAATCTTTCCCAGCATCAGGGCCTTTTCAAATAAGTCAGTTCTTCATAGCAGGTGGCCAAAGTATTGGAGTTTCAGCTTCAACATCAGTCCTTCCAATGAACACCCAGGACTGATCTCCTTTAGAATGGACTGGTTGGATCTCCTTGCAGTCCAAGGGACTCTCAAGAGTCTTCTCCAACACCTCAGTTCAAAAGCATCAATTGTTTGGTGCTCAGCTTTCTTTATAGTCCAACTCTCACATCCATACATGACTACTGGAAAAACCATAGCCTTGACCAGATGGACTTTTGTTGGCAAAGTAATGTCTCTGCTTTTCAATATGCTGTCTAGGTTGGTCATAGCTTTCCTTCCAAGGAGTAAGCATCTTTTAATATCATTGCTGCAATCACCATCTGCAGTGATTTGGGAGCCCAGAAAAATAAAGTCAGCCACTGTTTCCCCATCTATTTGCCACGAAGTGATCAGGCCAGATGCCATGATCTTAGTTTTCTGAATGTTGAGCTTTAAGCCAATTGTTTCACTCTCCTCTTCTACTTTCATCAAGAGACTCTTTAGTTCTTCACTTTCTGCCATAAGGGTGGTATCATCTGCATATCTGAGGTTATTGATATTTCTCCCAGCAATCTTGATTCCAGCTTGTGCTTCATCCAGCCCAGCATTTCTCATGATGTACTCTGCATATAAGTTAAATAAGCAGGGTGACAATATATAGCCTTGACATACTCCTTTCCCTATTTGGAACCAATCTGTTGTTCCATGTCCAGTTCTAACTGTTACTTCCTGACCTGCATACAGGTTTCTCAAGAGGCAGGTCAGGTGGTCTGGTATTCCCATGTCTTTCAGAATTTTCCACAGTTTATTGTGATCGACACAGTTAAAGGCTTTGGCATAGTCAATCAAGCAGAAATCGATGTTTTTCTGGAACTCTTGCTTTTTCGATGATCGAATGGATTTGGAAATTTGATCTCTGGTTCCTCTGCCTTTTCTAAAACCAGCTTGAACATCTGGAAGTTCACAGTTCACGTATTGCTGAAGCCTGGCTTGGAGAATTTTGAGCATTACTTTACTAGCTTGTGAAATAAGTGCAATTGTGCAGTGGTTTGAGCACTCTTTGGCATTGCCTCTCTTTGGGTCAGCGTATAAGGAAGAGAATTTGGGGAGGTCAGCTACAATGAGAGTTAGATTACCAGTCTATTTTCATTCTTCTCTGATTTGGCTCTGACTTCTCATTAAAAATTCTTCATCTGGGTTGGCTCCTCCTCTAAACCAGTAACACTCTTCTAGGGAATTTAGGAGCTTAAAGTCCCTCCTCTTTCACTGGACAGTTAAAATGAACCACTTAACTGAGGTGACCACCCCCTTGAGAGAACAAGTTGAATGCTGGTTTCTTACTACTCTATTGTTAGATTGACTGCATGCATGCTTGTTCAGTTACTCAGCTGTGTCTGACTCTTTGCGACCCCATGGACTGTAGCCTGCCAGGCTCCTCTGTCCATGGGCTTCTCCAGGTGAGAATACTGGACAGGGTTATTCTCCTCTCCTGGGGGCCTTCCTGACCCAGGGATTGAACCCACGTATTCTGTATTGGCAGTGGATTCTTCACCACGGTGCCACCTGGGAAGCCCATGAGACTATTACCCCCTAAAATCAGTGAGACTCTTAACACCTGACAGGCTGTCTTAACTCCCTATGATCTTACTTCCTGAAGTTCCCACTGAGGGGATTTTCCTTAAGTAATAGGCAGCTGCAAATCTTGATTTGTAGCTGTTCTCACTTAAATGCCTGGAAGATGCTACTTCACTTTCTCAGGTCTCATCTGAAATCCGAGCTATTAATAGACTGCACATAAGGACGGTTGGAGTGTTCTGCTATTCCTATGCCCTCACTGCTGCCTCTGGGGAGCCTTTGGCAGGACCTGGGGTTGTGGGTAGCTCTTAGAGGATCCTACTTTTCAAGAGTGCCTGAACTAGTCCTTAAACAAGCCTTTGGGGAAATTCCCAACTGCCTTCTAACTGCTTCTCTCTCTCCCCCTGAGGGAGAATGCATCTCCTTCTAACAGACTTATTTAGGAGCAAGTTCCCAGAGGCTCTCTTCTGGTGGCTTAAAGTCTAGAGATTCCTGAAGAGGAAAATGATACATAACCAAAAGGACAGACTTCCAGTGCTGTATTAAAAACAGTCATTAGTATCACTTTTCCGCAGTACTTAATGAGGGTGACAGCTGGTGGTAAAGATGAATTTCTGACTGTATACTCTTACTCAGGGTCTCTGGAGAAGGGAGCTATGGCTGGCTGAGGCATTTAGAGTTTGTGCTCAACTCTTAGTAAGAGTGTCCTTGCTGGTGCTGCTGAGGGGATGAAGGATTGAAGGTGAGTCATTAGTTCTCATTGAAAGTAAGAACATATCGACCATAGGCTATTAAAGACAATCTCTTTGGATGCATGCATTGTTATCAATAAAATGACAGTTTTGCCTGTTTGAAATTCAGTCTCGTGCTTCACACTGAACCCTTGGGTGATTGTCAATTTGAACTTTAAAGAGGACTTGATCAACTAAGTTTCAGTTTCTGCAGTTCCACCCTGTTATAGTTTAATTATTCCCGGTGGAAACAAACAAACAAAAAATGGTGGGTTCAAGGGCTCTGAGACCCCAGTGCACCTCGTTCTACCAATACTGAAGTAATCTTAGCTACCATTTATGGAGTGATTATGGGACCAATGCTTTATAAATTTTCTTAGTTAATAATTGTAATAGCTGTTTATGTTACTATCTTTATCCAAATCTTACAAATAAGGAAATTGAAACTCAGAGTTAAGGTACTGTTCAAGGACACATATACTACAAGCAATGGAGTCAGAATTTGAACCCAAGACTATCTGATTCCATAGCCAGACCTTTTTAGCCTCTGTAGTACAGTGTGTTCCTCGAGTGTCCTGGGCCCATCCATGTCCCCTTCCACTGTGCACTTGCTCAGATTATTTGTGTCACCTGAAGAGTTAGGTCCCCTGTCTGAATTCCCTTCCTTCCTCATATGTACCTATCAAAAGAATATATATTAATTCAATTCAATCTTCTCTATAAAGACTATCCTAATTTCCTTTTCCTCTTTCCTACACTCCCCTAACCAGACACGGGCTCCATTTTTCAGTATCTTCAGCAAATTTCTTATAACTGGCTATTTAACTGAAAAATCTCAAATTCTGGCTCACATTCAGACTTAATCAAATGTTTCTCATATGATGGATGTTCAATAAGTTATCTATAAAATGCAATTTGCTAAAAGTATTTGTAGGATTAATATGGATCAGGGTACAGACTAAGTATCTACCCTATGAGGTATGGAGGCCTTGGATTATAGACCTTTATGTTCCATGGGAGGGTTGAGGGTTGTGATGAAATTTCTGGCTCTACCAAGGTTGAGATAGAGTAAGGACATAGGGGATGAGAGTCAAGAGAATGCTTAGCAAAAGTTACACAATTTTGAAGCTCCAGAGCTGCTGAGCTATGACTCATATCACCTTCATCCTAGCACAACTTTCTTTTTGCTACATCATGATGACATAAACAGAATGACCATAGATATTTCAAGTATCTTGCCATCCATATTTCTGGTCCTAGAGTGCAACAACTTTCCCCTCAAAATGTGACTGGAAACTTTAGAAAACAGCTTAATTAATTCTTTACCGTTATAGAAACCCTTTGCTCAAATATACACCTCTCAATTATTCACAGATGGATAATCAATGACAAATTTTGCTTTTGAGTTCTTATTGACACTATCACTACTCAATTCACCTAAATCCTTTGTTAAGGCAAGTTTAGTGTACTATTCTTTGAAGTTGTTGAATACAGTAAGAGTTTGAAAATACTGTTTTAAAGTCAAACTCTTAATCAGAACATTCTCGGAAAATTCTACTTACATATTTAATACATTTTGATTGAACAAAGCCAGTTTTTCCAAACTAAACTGAGAAAATTTATCAGTAGGAGAGCAACACTAAACATTAAATAATACAAAGAGGAGTCCTTCAGTAAGAAGGTGAACAATTCCACGCAGAAGTACAGTAGAGCAAAAGAAATAAAGAGCATCCTAAAGGATGAATATGTGGTCAGTCTAACTGAATACCCATAGTTTAAAACAAAAATAGCATCCTGCAGTGTTTGAGATATATGTTGCATTAAAATATGCTACAACATATATTTTGAACACTGCAGGATGTTATTATTCTGAGTAAATGGAACTGAAGGGTTGTTTTGTTTAGGAAGTGATAAAAATATTAATTTAAAGTAAACTCTAATAAGTCAAAGATGTATATTACCATGTTTATGATAACCATTAAAAGAACGTTTTTAAAAGTGTATAGTGAACAAGGGAATACTCTTTATACTGTTGGTGGGAATATAAATTGATATAACCACTATGAAGAACAGTATGGAGATTCCTTAAAAAAAACAAAAATAGAACTACCATATGAACAAGCAATCCCATACCTGGGCATACACCCAGAGAAAACTGTAACTGAAAAAATACATACACCCCAATGTTCATTGCAGTACTATTGACACTAGCCAGGACATGGAAGCAACCTAAATATCCATCAACAGAGGAATGGATAAAGAAGATGTGGTACATATATACAATAGAATATTACTCAGCCATAAAAAGGAATGAAACTGTGTCATTTGCAAAGAAGTGGATGAAACTAGAGACTGTCATACAGGAGTGAAGAAAGTCAGAAAGAAGAAAATCAAATATCATATATTAACACATGTATGTGGAATCTAGAAAAATGGTATAGATGATCGTATTTGCCAAGCAGAAGTAGAGACACAGAAGTAGAGAAGAAAGCTATGGACACCAAGTGGGGACGAGGGGGAGTAGGATGAATTGGGAGACGGAGGGAGACATATGCACACTATTTACACTGTATATAAAATATATAACTGATAAGCTGGAAGTTCCTCTTCTTTCACCACAAAGTGAAAATGAGGCCTTCATTGAGGTGACCACCCTAATGAAAGAACAAGTTGGATGCTGTTTAGCTCATGAAATTCTACTCAGTGCTCTGTGAGAAAGTGAAATTCACTCAGTCATGTCTGACTCTTTGTGTCCCCATGGACTGTAGTCCATGGAATTCTCCAGGCCAGATACTGGAGTGCATAGCCTTTCCCTTCTCCAGAAGACCTTCTCAACCCAGGGCTCAAACCCAGGTCTCCCGCATTGCAGGCAGATTCTTTACCAACTGAGCCACAAGGGAAGCTGGCTCTGCAGGAAAAAAATCCAGAAAAGAGGGGATATATGTAGCTGATTCACTTTTCTGTACAGCAGAAACTAATAAAACATTGTAAAGCAATTATAATCCAATAAAAACTAGGAAAAAATCATGAAACGGTAACAGGAAAAGACCCAAATATGCCAAATCAAGCAACACTTTTCTAAATAAGCCATAGGTCAAAAAAATATTACAATGGAAATTAGAAAATTTTTAAACAATATAACAGTGAAAGCAAGATACAAGGATGCAGCTTAATTAGTATATGAAGTAAATTATGTCTTTAAATATATTAGAAAATTTTAAAAGCCTAGAAATAATGATATGAGAATCCATTTAGAAGCAAATGAAAGGCAAAACTGAAATAGAAAATCATAAAGAATAGAAATTAATAAAGTAGAAGGCAGATATACTATAAAGAAAATAAAGCCAAATTTTAGTTTTAGGAAAGGCTAATATGAATAAAACTGATAAACTTCATGTGAAATTATTTGCAAAAAGAAACCCACCAAAACTTCTGAATATTAGGAATGAAAAGGTATACAATAGTACAGAATATATAGAGAATTATAATATAAAAACTAAATGTAAATGACCTAGTACCTAAGAATTTGAAAACTTGGATGAAAATAATGGAACTCTTGAAAAATAATTTATCAAAACTGGAAGAAGTATCAGAAAATCTAAATAGCCCAATATCTATGGAAGAAACTTAATGCATAATTAAAACCTTCCCACAGAGTAAACTATAGGCCCTTCATTGATGATTCTTGCAAATATTTAAGCCAGGGATAAAATTCTTCCAGAGAATAAGTAGAAGGGGAAATATTTCCAAAAGCATTTTTTGAAGTCAT
The DNA here is from genome assembly GCF_963930625.1 of Muntiacus reevesi. Classification (NCBI taxonomy): domain Eukaryota; kingdom Metazoa; phylum Chordata; class Mammalia; order Artiodactyla; family Cervidae; genus Muntiacus; species Muntiacus reevesi. Next base: position 39,634,368 of record NC_089256.1, read on the forward strand.
TAAAACTTTGATAACAAAGCCTGACAAAAATATGCAAGAAAGTAAAATAAAAAGCCAATTTTAAAATAAATGTAGATGTAAAAATAAAATATTAGCACATTGGAATCATATATATTACCTTATACAAATATAATAATATTTCAAACCAGGTTAGACTTTTTTCCTCAGAAACACAAAGTTGGTTTAAGATTTGATAAAAATCAATGTAATTCACCATATTAACAGAGTAAAGAAGAAAAAAATATTCTTATGAAATGCTTTTTATGAAATATCACATATAGAGAAAATTTTCTCTATATATGCAGAAAAAGAATTTTTTCAATTTTAATACACATTCATTACAAAAACTCTGCAATTAAGATAAGAAAAAATGTTCTCACTCCAATATAGGGGGTCAACCAAACATCTATAGTAAACAATACATTTGAAGGTGAAATATTGAAACTTTTCCCTTAGAAATAAGAAATGAGACAAGGATTTCTGCTTCCCTTCTAATCATACTACATGAAGCCCACAGGTAGTGCAATAAAGCAAGAAAAATAATGAAAGTCAGGAGAATTGTAAAGGAAGTACTAAAACTGTCATTATTTGCACATGACATTATAGAGTTACTAGCATGTACACATCGGAGAAGGCAATGGCACCCCGCTCCAGTACTCTTGCCTGGAGAATCCCATGGACGGAGGAGCCTGGTAGGCTACAGTCCATGGGGTCGCAGAGAGTCAGACATGACTGAGTGACTTCACTTTCACTTTTCACTTTCATGCACTGGAGAAGGAAATGGCAGCCCACTCCAGTGTTCTTGCCCGGAGAATCCCAGGGACGGGAGCCTGGTGGGCTGCGGTCTGTGGGGTCACACAGAGCTGGACACAACTGACGTGACTTAGCAGCAGCATGTACACATAATACTGAGTAAAAGGTTCCAAACATGAAAAAGTACATATAATGGTATCCCATTTTACTTAAAAAGAGAGAACGAAAGCCTTTTTCTAAAAGTGAAAGTAGTCATGACAGTGGTTACTCTAGGGAGTGGTAATGCTGAGGAAAGGCAAGAGGGAGGTGTCAGGTTTCTGATTGTGTCTTTATTTCTTGATGTGGGATGTGGTAACACTAGTATGTTCACTTTGTGGAAAGTCATCAAAATGCATATGACTATTAATCTGTACTGCATGCACACTATAATTTAATTAAAAGTTAATAAAAATAATTTTTAAACTAATTGCCTAATAACCTATGCCTATAACAGGCTTAGATTCAAATTGACAAGTTGACAATTAAATGTGATACAAGTTTATGAATGAATTGGTGGAGAGTGGAATAAACTGAGGGAGGGGTGAACTTGGTATAAGACAACCTCAACAGGTTGGGCATTCTTGTCATGTAAGAGCTTACTTCTGTGTCTCTAAGCTGGGAGCTCCCTGATGGGAGGGCCACTGTCAGGGCTCTGTCCAATGACTATGCGTTTAGGAAAGTGTTCAGGAGAGAGCTCAGAGAGAAAGTATTTTTATGTATAGGTAGGGTCTTTGATTAAGCTCTGCAGAAAGGCAATGCTCTTCTTACTATGGAATTTGATTATGAAAGAGAAAAATCTTGGGCCTAGATAGTCAAATTTAAAAGCATTTCAATCTCCTCTGGACCAGTCTTAACAATAAAGACAGCCTATTTGAAATTATATGAATTTTTAAATACACATCCTCATAAGTAAGAAAACATATTACAAAGATAAGATTTTACTGAATGGAGATTTCATTCATTTGATTTCCAGTTCATTTTCTGCTTTCCTTCTTTTATGCTTATTCAAAACAACCTGGTGTTTTCTCAGGCTCAATAAGCTTACTTAGGGTCTGATCTCTTGCATAATAGATTTAGGCTGAGGGAAAAACAGGATATGCAAAAAGCAACAGACATAATAAATTTGAAATATAAAGAAAACTATCATAGTAAAAACAATTGCTGAATACTTACTGTAACTGTGTAAAATGCTAGATTATTTAATTTAATATTGACAAAATATTATTGTGTTAGTCGCTCAGCCATGTCTGACTCTTTGTGACCCCAGGGACGGTAGCCCATCAGATTTCTCTCTTCATGGAATTCTCCAGGTAAGAATACTGGAGTGGGTTGCCATTCTTCTCCAGGGGCTCTTCCCAAACCAGGGATCAAACCCAGGTCTCCTGCATTGAAGGTGGATTCTTTACCATCTGAGCCACCAGGGAAGCCTCAATCTTGACAAAAACACTATACAAAAGACATTGCTAACCCTATTATAGATGAGGAAAGTGAGGTTTAGAGATTGAAGTAATTTATCCAAAGTTAGAGAGATGGATGGTAATGGCAGAAAGGGGATTTGAACTTCTTTCAGTCAGACTCAGAGCCTCTTCTCAAGCACCATATCGCACCTATGTGGCAGTAGAGATAGCCACAAGGGACATTCCTTTTGTTTGGTTTTCAGAACCCTTCATTCAATTCCTGCCCTTTCCCCCCCCCCCCCATACATGCCTATTTTGTTTTATTCTTGAAAAAGGAGAGTTATCAACTTTGATTATTGGGTTGATTTTCCATGGCACATTTTAATCCTGAGTCATTTTCTACACATCCCAGTCACATATGTATGTGTGTAGTGGAATCAGACCAATGTTAATTAGCAAAACTGATCAGTGAGACAAATTTAATGAGATGAAACAATAGTGTAGCCCATGATAAACCAAATAAACTCCCTTTGAAGCAGCACTGGGGGTTTCTGCAACACTCTCTCCAGTCAGGCTTACCCTTTCCCCAACTTCTCCTTTACTGGGTAACTTAGCTCAGTGCTCTAGCTAGCAAAATTCTGGTGTCAGCAGAGCTACCATAAATGTGACCTAAAAAGGACTTAAAAATCAAAAGGGTAAGTTTGTAAGGAATGCCAATAAAGTAGGAAGACCACAAAATGTGCAAAATTCCTTACCACAATCTACAAATCCTTACAGAATCTGGCCTCTACCTATCTCTCCAAAGTCTTCTTATGGTGGGGTGACCCTCTCCCACTGTGCTTACCCACATTGTCCAGTTTTCTCTTCCCCTAGTCCATGCCTGCTGCAGAGCCTTGCTTGGGTCTCCCAGTCCCCTTGCGTGGAATGACTTTGCCCAGTTCTTCCCAGGATGGGTCTATTCTCTTGTAGGTCTAAGGTCAAATGTCTTCTTCTGTGACAGGCAGTCCCTGAGCTCTTTTGCTAAAGTAATCATTCCTGAGCCCTTAACCTCCTCTTACATCACCCTAGCAATTTTACTCCTTATGGGTCACATATAATAACCTAAAATTATCTTATTCATTTGTTTTTTAATTGTTTATTTTTGGGCTTATCCCCCAATCCCCTTTCCTTATTCCCAGGTGGCATGCTATATCCATAAGGTACTTGATGAATATTTGTTGAAGGTTTGTTTGTTCCTGCCTTCATTCATTCATTTAATTTTCTGAGTCTCCCTGTTTGGAGGGCCTGCAACTTTTCCCCATTCATCTCTGGCATCTGGACTGCCATAAGCAGCCAAGCTAGGAACACAGCTTTACTGTAAGAGAGCCCACAGTGGGCCTTTGCTGAAGGACAGGGCCTTACCTCTACTACCCTACCCTTGGACATTCATGTACTTAGCTCTGTGAGATCTAGTGGTGGGATGAAATCGACCTGCCTGCTCCTCCAGATATACAAGTATAGGGATACAGCACTGGGGAATGAGAAAAACCAAGTTCAAACTATGCAGGCACTTTTTTAAAGAAGGGGCCAAGTGTCATACACTTGGGTATGACAAGTGTAGAGAGAAAGAGGACTGGAAAAAATACAAAGATCTATACATTCTTTTAAACACAGCTACAGCACTGAGATAGAACACTCAACTGCACTAAAGCCAAGCTCTTTCAACATTGAGACTAAATATGAACTAGAACAAAAGGGCAATGTGTTTTTAACAAATCACATGATTTTAGGATGGCTGGCAAGGAAAGGGTATTCTTTTGCCAGAGCCCAGCATGCATTAGATGCTACATTTAAGATAGTCTCTGATCAAAGAGGAAGACATTGACTCAGACTTTTATAATATCTCCATAAGTATTTCCTCCTCAATGTGCCATATCCTGTTACCAAATTAGTTGTGCTGATTCCTGACCTTGTGGATCAACCTAGTCCTTGCCATTTTAGGCTAGGGCTACTCTACTTGACTTTGGTATTATCTTTCTATCTGACTGCTCTCTAATGTATCTGATATTTTATCTATAACTTGGTGGTAAATCTTGACCTAAGGCTCAATCTCTAAATCTTGAATAGGATTTCTCTGTTTTCTTGAAGCTTCTCTAGAATTATAATTGTTCTACCCATGTTCTAGTTTAATTCTAACTTCCTTACTAAACCATGTTAACATCCCCAAAAATAGAGGTGATAGCATACTGCATTCATTCCTTTAATCCATTCATTTACAAATGCTTATTAGGCATCTACTGTATGTGAAACTGTGTACTACCAGTAAACAAAGCCAGCATGGTACTTACCCTCAATAAACTTATATTTGGGGATGGGAGACAGATATTTTAAGAAGTCACTGTAATACTGCCAGTGGAAGAAGAAGGGATGCTAACCCAGCACACAGCTGTAGGTGTGTAATATCACATTCAACTTTCTGGAAGAAACGCTAAGTTGAGGCCTGAGGCATACGCTGGAATGAGCCAGGTACTTTGTAAGGATAACTGCAAAAGAAAGTCTCACTCCTTGCTGCTCTTATGGTACCCATATCCTGCTTGCTTGGCTGGTCAGGGAGCTCATGTAACTCTGGTGTAGCCTTCAACACAAATCTCCAACACAAGTCCAGCTAATCCTGAAAGGGTGAGTGGTCTCTTTCACTTAACTATTTGGACAGGTCAAGAGAGTGAGTGCCTATGCATAAATCCCCAATGCCCTCATTAGGCCAGCATAAGATCTTTTATTTTCCCCAGGAGTTTTATTAAAAAATTTAAGATACTACCAAAGAGGAAAACTGAAACTAAGTCATACATCAGGGTCAACAGGGGTGTAACTCCATTCAAATGCAGACTACTATGATGCTCCTTGCTCAGAACCTCACCTGGAAATGTAATACTTTCTGGGATAAGTCTGAGGTGGCTATATTAAGAAGAGGTGGCAAGAATACACAGAAGAACTGTACAAAAAAGATCTTCATGACCAGATAATCACGATGGTGTGATCACTCACCTAGAGCCAGACACCCTGGAATGTGAAGTCAAGTTGGCCTTAGGAAGCAACACTACAAAGCTAGTGGAGGTAATGGAATTCCAGTTGAGCTATTTCAAATCCTAAAACATGATGCTGTGAAAGTGCTGTACTCAACATGCCAACAAATTGGGAAAACTCAGCAGTGGCCACAGGACTGGAAAATGTCAGTTTTCATTCCCAAAGAAAGGCAGTGCCAAAGAATGCTCAAATTACGTGCAATTGCACTCATCTCACACGCTAGCAAAGTAATGCTCAAAATTCTCCAAGCCAGACTTCAACAATACATGAACTGTGAACTTCCAGATGTTCAAGCTGGTTTTAGAAAAGGCAGAGGTACCAGAAATCAAATTGCCAATATCCGCTGGATCATCAAAAAAGCAAGAGAGTTCCAGAAAAATATCTATTTCTGCTTGATTGACTATGCCAAAGCCTTTGACTGTGTGGATCACAATAAACTGTGGAAAATTCTGAAAGGGATGGGAACATCAGACCACCTGACCTGCCTCTTGAGAAATCTGTATGCAGGTCAGAAAGCAACAGTTAGAAGTGGACACGGAAAAACAGACTGGTTCTAAATAGAAAAAGGAGTACTTCAAGGCTGTATATTGTCACCTTGCTTATTTAACTTATATGCAGAATACATCATGAGAAATGCTGGGCTCGATGAGGCACAAGCTGGAATCAAGTTTGCTGGGAAAAATATCAATAACCACAGATATGCAGATGACACCATCCTTATGGCAGAAAGTGAAGAAGAACTAAAGAGCCTCTTGATGAAAGTGAAAGAGGAGAGTGAAACGTTGGCTTAAAGCTCAACATTCAGAAAACTAAGATCATGGTATCTGGTCCCATCACTTCATGGCAAATACATGGGGAAACAGTGGAAACAGTGTCAGACTTTAATTTTTTGGGCTCCCAAATCACTGCAGATGGTGACTGCAGTCATGAAATTAAAAGATGCTTAGTTCTTGGAAGAAAAGTTATGACTAACTTAGACAGCATATTAAAAAGCAGAGACATTACTTTGCCAACAAAGGTTGATCTAGTCAAAACTATGGTTTCTCCAGTGGTCATGTATGGATGTGAGAGTTGGACTATAAAGTAAGCTGAGTGCTGAAGAATTGATGCTTTTGAACTGTGGTGTTGAAGACTCTTGAGGGTCCCTTGCAAGGAGATCCAACCAGTCCATCCTAAAGGAGATCAGTCCTGGGTGTTCATTGGAAGGACTGATGAGGTGGAAACTCACTTTGACCACCTGCTGTGAAGAGCTGACTCATTGGAAAAGACCCTGATGCTGGGAAAGATTGAGGGCAGGAGGAGAAGGGGACGACAGTGGATGAGATGGTTGGATGGCATCACTGACTCAATGGAGATGAGTTTGAGTAAACTCCAGGAGTTGGTGATGGACAGGAAGGCCTGGCAGGCTGTGGTTCATGGGGTTGCAAAGAGTCAAACATGACAAAGTGACTGAACTGAACTGAACTGATGATAAGTTTTGGGCTTCCCAGGATGCACTAGTGATAAAGAAACTGCCTGTCAATGCAGGAGAGGTAATAGACCAGGTTCCATTCTTGGGTCGGGAAGATCCCCTGGAGGAGGGAATGGCAACTCACTCTAGTATTGTTGCCTGGAGAAACCCATGAACAGAGGAGCCTGGCAGACTACAGTCTATAGGGTCACACAGAGTCAGACACACCTGAAGCAACTTAGCATGCATACCTGCATAAATTTGAGAAAAAGCGTGTCACCTCTTCCATAATTATTCTCCAAATAGCGACATTGGAAAACTTACCATCTGGTAGAAAAAGAAGATTCAACAAACCCCTATGGTATGAGATCAAGGACTTGGGGCCTGAACCTGTGCATAGAGTTCTGCAAGAGAGATCTGAACTAGTATGAGTGAAATCCAAATATGAGTGATTCTGCCTCGTTCTGAGAAAACAACCCTGAGACAGAGAAGCTTCTACTGCAGCCCAACTAGTCACTTCCAAATGATCTGAATGCACAGAAGACAAAAGCTCTGGCTTGCCAGATTGGCACAATTAAATATCTACCCCCATGAAATTTACCACTTCTGTACCATGGGCTTAAATTGACTCTTGACATCCCGCTGGTTGCCCACCTCTATTTTCAGATAGGAAATACTTTTTGGTAGAAGATACTCATGTTCTAAAGATATGCTTTATGAAAGTTTCACTAAAGATTTGGATTTAGGTTCATGTCAGCTTGTTTCCATGACAGAAGAAATCCAAATGGCAAGAAGGGAAAGAAAGTGTTGGGGACTTATATTAAAACTTTTGCAATTCTTTAATTACTTTCCAATAAAATATATCAGTCTAGATTTAATTCTAGCTCATAAGGATTTTCAAATGTTCCTTGGATTTAAGATATTTATCCCTTCAGCCCCAATCTCCCCTCTTATACTTCAAAGAAGCCAATCTGGGCTTCCCAGGTGGTGATAGTGGTAAAGAACCTGCCTGACAATGTAGGAGACATAAGAGCTGCAGGATTGATCCCTGGGTAGGGAAGATCCCCTGGAGGAGGGCATGGCAACCCTTTCAGTATTCTTGTCTGGAGCATCCCATGGACAGAGGAACCTGGTGGGCCACAGTCCATGGGGTCACAAAGAGTTGGACTGACTGAAGCAACTTAGCACACATGCAAAGCAGTCAGTCTACTATTCTTCAGATACCAGAAGCCTCTAGAACTTGCAAGCACACTTTAATTCAGAGACTTTTGAGGGACCGACCCAGTCTAAATGTACCCCTAAAAAACATTTATAGTCAAAATTAATACCCAAGCATTTATAATTGTCCAACTTTGTTCTGAGGGCCCTGATGCTGTCTCCATTTTGTGTGTGTGTGTGTATCTTGCAGAAAGTTAACTCAAATTATCTGAATATGTTATGTGGTGTAAAGATACTCATGATAGGCATTAGAAGTTTGACATTTTTATTTGAAAAAGTCTAGTATCTAAAAAGGGTCAAAACTCCTATCAAAACATCAGAAAGCTCTACTAATGATAGTTGCAGGAGTCCATCTACATCACATTCACTCCCAAGGGCTACAAACAACTCTGCAAATGGCTTATATTAGAAACAGAGCCTGTTTAGGAAGCTATCAACTTGAGCACTTTGTTGCCACTGACCCACTGAACATTCAGCAAGACTTTGTCAATTCCATCCTGGCCCCAAACTGCATCCAAAGTATCCACAGGCCCCATGACCAATATATTTACTTTTTATTTTTAATCTCTTCTTTGGGAAGACCTAAGCTCAAACATACCTGTGACAACTGGATACAACCACCTGAACTGCAAAGGGATACTGGGAACAATAGATAATTCACCTGTTTTTTTTTTTTTTTTTTTGGCATTACATGACTTTACACTGTGAGTTCTACATTAGGACAAAGGAGCTGAGGAATTTTTTTCCATGTCAGTTTCAAAGCTTCTGTGGTATTATATCAATGACCATAATGGCTCAGTTGCTTCCATCTCAAAGCCTTGGCACCATCCTTATGGTTTTAGTCTTCAGAGCAAGAATATATCTTTTTTTTCTGGAAAACATGGTGACCCTTTTATAGTAGAGAGCGCTCAAAAATATGCTCTCCCAAACCATAAGATTTCCAGTTGTAACAATCATCACCTAATTATGGCATGTCCTTGTCTATTACCTCTGTGTTACTCACATCTCTTGTCCAGTGTTTTCTCCAATGCTCTTGGTTTCCCAAGAGCAGAGAGAGGGAGGGAACTCCTCTGGTCCCCCAAAAGGAAAAAGTAAGAAAAATTCTACAATTGCCTGTGATGCTGTGATAACCGTTGCTGAGCCTGTTACTTTTATTGAGATGAAAATAATTACTTTTTTGTTTATTCAATAAAAATTCAAACAAATTACTAATTTGTTTATTATTGTATACACACATATGTGTGGCTCACTTTATGAAGAATTTGAAGTGGTGCATAAATACATGGTTATCAGAATGGCACAATGCCTTCTTCATATCTTCTTCAGAGAATTTTACATGTAAGAGGGAAAATGACTATAAGTATTGACATGTTATCACAAATCTTCCAATTACATGTCCTATTTTCCAACTAGATTACCAATGACTAAAAGGTGGAGATAATTTTTTAAAGGATCTTCAATGGACTCAGAACTGTGTTTTCAAAAGGGGGGTATTTAAATGCTTCAAAGATGTTTGTGAAATTCTCTGCTGACATTAGTATTTCTCCTCAGTGTGCTCAGACATTGTAAGTCATGTGTGGTAAGTGAGGAGGAAGTCGAGCATAAATAGGAGGTTGATACAACTTACCTGAAGGTCAGCCAGCAAGCTGGGGTTTGGGAGAAGACAGAATTAGAACTCATACCCCTCCATTTTCCAGACTGGTGCTTAGCCCACTGAACCCTACTGCCTCTGACTCAGTGCATGAATATAGACTGTGAAACACAGATTGCCTGAACATATGGCAGAGAGGATGAGAAGGTGATATTCCATAGCAGGATTCGTTTCTGCAGAGGGGTGGCTGCAAAGGTTGTTTTTCTGCAGAGGATTCAGCAAGTGAAGCGTTAAGTGCTTTTCTTATTTCTGTCTCCAAATGAAACAACTTTTCCCCTTGAATGAGATCAATTTCTGGGCGTTCCCATTGTCAAGGGAAACTGGTAGAAGTGAGGCCAGGAGGGTTGCAGGCCTGTTCCTAGGCAGTGGGGAATAAACGGTAAATCCCATGCTGAGCAGTCAGCATTAGACCTGGAGGGGGGCCTGATAATTGTTCCCTCTCCTGTCCCAGCAAACCGTATCCTGTATTTAGGACATAGGCTCTAGAAATGTCTCTTGATCAAAATGCTTCTAATTCTCCTTAGCAATAATCTATAATATCTTAATAAAGCCTACCTATTTATTTATAACTAGATGCCACTAATAATCTAGTTTAAGGGCTTCATAAAATATATTGGACAAGTTATCATGGATTTTAGCCCCAGATTCTTTCTTGAGCAGGATACAGAACTATAAAGTTTATAGAGAGGGGAAGAAAGTCAGAGATCAGACAGGGTTCAGGCTTTCAAGGCAGAGAATCCAAAAGCATAAGGATTTAAGGCACAAATCAGGGCTGTGGTTTTCAGATTCATGGAAACTCCAAGAGGCAGTGGGGAGATTGAATGGACAGGGTTCTATACCCCTCTTCTTGATTTATACATTGTGTATCTGTGCTATCTAATAGAGCTAAGTGTCAGAATATGGTTGGAAAAATAGAGGGTTTTGTAACTCAAAGGCAGTTTTCAAAGCCTGATTTAGGAAATGGTTGGTTCTATACAATAAAACGTAGTAGTTAAAAGCATGGTGATTGGTTTAGGCAGAATATAGCTCTGCATCTAACTAACCCTTTGAACCTGGACCAGCTGCTTAGCCTCTCTGGACCTTCATTCTCTCCTCTATAATAATTTTGTCTGCCTAACTGAGATAACACATAGAAGAGGTACTTGACATTGAGACTGGCGCACAGCATTTACTGACAGGTAGCTGCTGTTACCATTTTACCATTGCTATTAATATTACTTTTGCTATTATTATAGATCTGAGAGAGAGATAAAAAAGGCCAAGTGCCAAAGAATTGATGCTTTTGAATTGTACCACTGGAGAAGACTCTTGAGAGTCCCTTGGACAACAAGGAGATCAAACCAGCCAATCCTAAAGGAAATCACCCTGAATATTCATCAGAAGGACTGATGCTGAAACTGAAGCTCCAATACTTTGGCCACCTGATGCAAAGAGCTAATTCGCTGAAAAAGACCCCGATGCTGGGCAAGACAGGGCAGGAAGAGAAGGGGGCGGCAAAGGATGAGATGGCTGGATGGCATTACTGACTCAAAGGACATAAGTTTGAGCAAACTGAGAGATAGTGGAGGACAGAGAGGCCTGGCATGCTTCAATTCATGGAGTCGCAGAGTTGGACACAACTTTGTGACTGATCAACAACCACAACAATCTCTAGAAATGTGGGAAAATAAATCTCTGTTGTTTAAACCACCTAGTCTGTGGCACTTTGTTGTGACAGCCTAGCAGACCCTGGAGATTTCATATTTTAGTTCAGTTCCAAAAGGTGGCCTTTCTTTACCAATCCAAATGCAGGCAAAACAGTCTGAGGCCTAGTGTCACCCTGGAATTCCAGTTCTACTCCTCCTTTTTCCTAAATAGAATGCTGTTGGTATATGGTTGATCTTTTAGGTATCCCCCAAATCAGCACTGAGTTTTTTTTATCCAATATATTTAAGACAACTTTTCATCTGGTACTCCCTCCCAGCCCCATCTTTTCAGAGTCTTCATAATGACCCTGCCTTCCAGCTACACCCTGCGACCTGGCATATCCAGGCCCACCTAGAAGAGGAGCTTAAAGAGTTAACAGTTAAGGTTTTAAAAAGATGATATAATGCCTGCCAAGATAATGCCTCTGGAATACCCCGGAATCAACTGTTAATAAAAGGCAAACAATTTTTTAAAAATTGTTTTTTTCCCATAAAGGAAAAAAATTATTTTTAATCCGGCTGCACCCAAAATGAAATAGCTATCAAAGAGAGCTCCCCCCCATCAGCTGTCAGTTCACAGCAACTTCAATCAGCTAATGTGTCTGAGCCTGCGGTAACATCCCTTCAGCAGCCTCCCACATGCCAAGCCTGACTGCTCTGTTCGAGCCACATTAACCCTGTCTGCCAGCAATCCCCAGGTTTCCTCTGCAGCAGCAACTTAACTAGGTGAGGGAGCTGGCATCACCAAGAGGCAAATGCTATTTTAGAGGAACTGAGAGATGCTGAAAGAAGAGCAGTAGTGGAGAAAAGCTAGATATAGGCCATTAAGCAACAGGGTTTTTCTCCTAAGATCTTCCTGTATTGTCATTTCTATGCACATGTGCTGTTTTAGAATTTTCTAACATCAGAACATGCAGTGGAAGATGAGTTAGGAAGCACCAAATCACAGCAGGCTGTGAAGAACACTGTCAGTTTCTTTCCACTCATCTCTTAGAGATGGAGAACCATCTTTTTCCAGGATGGGCTAGAGCTGCTTTCAGAACTCACAGCAAGAAACACCAAGAAAAGTATGTTTTCTTTTCACCCTTTCAGACAAATCTGGCTTGAAGCTTATTCACGGTGTGTATCACCACTGGAGGAGCTGATCAAACTCACCGCTCCCCACCCCCGCCAACAAAGCTGCCAATGAAGGGGACCTCACCTCTAGCAGTAGGGCCAGAAACAGAAGCAACTTAGTTACAAAAGAGAGAAACAGTCCCCAAACCAATCCTCCGCACTAGCAACCAGAACACCACGCCCGCATTCCACCTTCTCCCTCACTCCGTTCCTGGAGGCCAGTTTCACAGACTGCTTGAAGACCACAGCAGGGCCGGGTCTGGAGAGGCTTCTGGGAATAGAAGCTGAACTTCTATTTGAAATACCTCCGTCCTGCTGTCCTTAAATAACACTGACAACAATAATGGGCATTTATACCAACAGGGTCCTTTAGGACCTTTATTAAATCCTTCCAAATATACTCTCTTACTTCTCTCCAGCAAAGATAATATGCTTTGTGGCAGGTGCCCAGAAGATGGATGCATAGCTCTTGGCTACTGGAGCCTCCTGCTGTCTAAAATAACTCCCTTATTTGTGTCCAGGTTCTGAGAAACGCCCAGCAAAGGCACTGGCCTGCAATTTTTTTTTTTTTTTTTTGGACCCAGTAATGTGTGCCATGTTGTTTTAAAACCACAAAAACTCAGCAATCAGACTTTAATGATCCACTTGCTGGATGACACATTCGAATATATGACATTTGAAGGAGCATTGCAATCAAGTAGCCATCCAGTCTGGCCTTGACATACTGGGATAAAGAATTTAAAAGTAATAATCTCCATCATTCTGACTCTCATTGAACATCATTTCCCTCTTAAAAGGCTTAACCTTTCTTTTGACTAATTCCATTTAACTCACTCCTTTCCCCCAAAGCCATGAGTATAAAGGCAGTTTCTACAGAACATGACTAGTGTTGGAAGAGTAAAATTTTCTTCTTGTCTTGTATTATACAATTTGGGATAATTCTCTAAGGACACAGACTGGCATAGTGAAGACAGTGAAGACCTTGAGTAAGAAGATACAGGTGTGAGTTTCAGCTTGCTCAATTACCACCTTGTGAATTGGGAGGTCTGTCAGTCTCCTATCTGTTTATAAGAGAATGAAATGGTAATGTCCTTAAGAGGGTTGTGGAGGGAGTTCAATGGGGTAATAGATGTGAAAAGAATTTTTAAATGGTAAACTGTACATATTCATCAGTTGTTTATTCCTTTTTAAATTTTTCAACTTTTAGGTTATTCCTTGGAAATTTGTGCCAAAGCCGTAAGAAACGGAGAAGGGTAAGAGTGTGGTGATTTAATTAGATCCACAGGACATTGCCTTCACAATGTAGTTGAAGGCCCCAGCTCTTTGGATTTCAGCTCATTGATATGTGGTAACTTAACATGCAAATGAAAGGCCTCAGAGGGAACCCAGTCTCCACATGTGCCAATTAATCAAAGGAAACAGTATCATCCTCTAATTCCACTAATTAGAGGATCATTCATAAGCTACTAGGTTTCTGAGCTAGTGAGGTTTAATACATTTGCAATAAATTATAAGTAATACTTTAGCCAGGGACTAAACTGCTGCTGAGAAATATGATGAGAGGAGGGCTCAGGTTACCTGTACATTTAAAGATTTTTAAAATTAATTTCCTTTTTATTATTTTCCATCCTGAAATGTTCTGAAAACATTGGTTGTATGGGGCAGTAGCTCCCAATGGTTCAAAATAACATGGGTCCAGAAATAATATATTAAGTACAACTATTAACAACTGTGATTTAATTTTAACCATTTAAGCAAATGTATAATTTATCCAAATAGTTTCTTGCTTTAAGATAAATTGTGAATTTATATACTTGTTCTAATGATGGCACTATTACTAAAAATCAAGGGATTCTTTGAGAATTGCCTTCACAGACTCATTTATTCACTTAAATCTCCTCAAGAGTGGCAAATTTTCAGCTTCAATTTGAAGGCAGATAAAAGATGTTTGGACCCACTCTGACTACTAAGGTAGGTAATCAAGCAGAATAACCCTATGGTCATCACTTGAAGGACCTGTCTCATCACCTATATGCCTATGTGAGGGGATTTTGCTAGAACAAAACTCTGGCTATTAGATTTGAACTCCATTACAAGATTGAGTTTGCTTGAGGGTAGATTGGATATATCTATCTTAAATTTGTTTAAAAGGCTTCTGACTTAAAAAAAAAATATTGTAGTTAAAAGCTTTCACACAGCAAAGGAAACCATAAACAAATCAAAAACACAACCCTCAGAATAGGAGAAAATATTTGCAAATGAAGCAACTAACAAGGGATGAATCTCCAAAATATACAAACAACTCATGCAACTCATAAAACAAATAACCCAATCAAGATTAATATGCGAATAAGAGCTAAATAGGCACTCCTCCAAAGAAGACATATAGATGACCAAGAGACATATGAAAAGGTGTTCAGTATCACTAATTATTAGAGAAATGCAAATCAAAACTACAGTGAAGTTCACCTCACAATGGTCAGAATGGCCAGCATAAAAAAATCTACACATTGGATGCTGGGGAGGGTGCTGAGAAAAGGGAACCTTCTACATGGGTAGTGAGAATGTAAAATTGGCACAGCCACTAACGACACCCGTATGAAGGTTCCTTAAAAAAACAAAAATAGAACTATCACATGACCCAGCAATCCCACTCCTGGGCACACATCCTGAGAAAATCACAATTCAAAAAGATACATATACCCCAGTGTTCATAGCAGCACTGTTTACAGTAATCAGGACGTGGAAGCAACCTAAATGTCCATCAACATAGAAATGGATAAAGAAGATGTGGTACATATAAACAATGAAATATTACTCAGTCATAAAAAGAGGCTTTTGGCTTTTAACCTCACTCAGAGAATGAGTATAAGAATCGAGGACTTTGCTCATGCTGTCCCTAAACCTAGGGTGTTTTGTTACAATTCAAATCCTATCCATTCTTCACTATCAATATAAAGCTTATGCATGCATGCTAAGTCACTTCAGTCATGTTTGACTCTTTGCGACCATAGTACTGGGACCTGCCCGGCTCCTCTGTCCATGGGATTCTTCAGGCAAGAACACTGGAGTGGGTTGCCATGCCCTCCTCCTGGGGATCTTCCCAACACAGGGATCGAACCTGCATCTTTTACATCTCCTGCATTGGCAGACAGGTTCTTTACCACCTGGGAAGCCCATAAAGCTCATATGCCATCTCAATTTTAAAGGTTTTCCTGATAGTCTCTAATTGGCAGATTTGCTCTGTTCTTGAGTTTTCATTTATCTACTTGAACCTCTTTTACGGCACTTACTACTTTCTGTGTTTTATTGTGTTTGGTTTAATATAGTTCTTATCACTTCTTATAGATAGTACACTTTTGAGAAGTAGGATTTGTGTCTGATTCTTCTTTAAATCACACATAACCAGTTTAAGCTTTGCATATTGTATTTACTTAATTAATATTAGTTAAATAATGAGTTACTGAGTAGTCAGAGATTTTATTTAGTATATTGCAAGAATGCCTTCTATCACGACTTCTATTCAGCATTATGGGGAGGTCCTGACTGGTACTGTAGGACAAGAAGAAAAAGTGTAAGGACTAGAAAGAAAGAAACAAAATTGTCCACTATGCAAAGGATGATAAAATTGTTTATATAGAAATTCAATAAAAATCTGTACATTTGGGTTATTAACAGAATTTACAAAACTGGATGACTACAGAATGAAAAAGCAAAAATCAACTGCATTTCAATATACCAACAGGTTTGTTCTAAAAAGATAAATTAACAATGGCAGCAATACTGTAACACACTTAGGGATTAATCCAACATGTATGTGTTGGGCCTTTTTACATAAAATTATAAAACTTTACTAAAAGCCATTAAAGATCTGACAAATGAAAACCATACCATATTCATGAATAAGACTACCTAATATTATAAAAATGTCACTTTTTCTCAAATTGACCATTAGATTTAATGAAAGTCTGCCAAGTGTGAATTGCATTTAAAAAATTGTTGTTGAACTTCACAAATTGGTTCTAAAATTTATGTGCAAGGACAAAGAGCCTAGGATAACTAAGAAATACCTGAAGCCAAAAAATAAGATGAAGAGAGGATCCCAATTTAACAGATAGCAAGTCTACTTATAAATGGCTTCTGTGGTGGCTCAGATGGTAAAGAATCCGCCTGCAATGTGGGAGATCTGGGTTCAATCTCTGGGTTTGATTCCTGGGTTGAGAAGATCCCCTGGAGGAGAGTATGGTAACCACTCCAGTATTCTTGCCTGGAGAATCTCCATGGACAGAGGAGCCTGGCGGGCTACAGTCCATGGGGTCGCCAAGAGTCAGACAGGACTGAGCAACTGAGCATGGCACAGCTACTTATAAATACAAGGCAAATATGTATATTAGATATTTAAATACAGAGAGAAAATATAGGAATATAGAACTAGTTCTCAGAAGCAGACTTCTGTTTATAAGAAAATTTGTATATGACTAAGCTGGCATTTCAAATTAGTAGGAAAATATTAGCCTCTTCTAATTGTGCTGAAACTATTTTAGTTATCCATAGGAAAATAAATAAAAGTGAATAAAGAAATAAAAGGACTTCCCTGGTGGTCTAGTGACTAGGACACCAGGCTCCCAATGCAGATGGCATGGGTTTCATCCCTGGTCTAGGAATTAGATCCCACATGCTGCAAATAAAGATCTTAGATACCAAGTGCCACAACTAAGACCTGAAGCAGTCAAATAATTAAATACATTTTTTTTTAAATTAAAAATGGTGTAGTCCTACTCTAAAATATACAAAAAAATCAGTTCTAACCCACTGAAATGCATATATGCCAAGATAAAGCTTCAAAACTTCCAAGAGAAATTGTATCGATATAATCATAAAGTGAGGAAGGATATCTCAAACAAGATATAAAATGTTTAAATCATGATGGAAAGGACTGATGAATTCAACTCCACTAAAGAACTTCTTTTCATCAAACATTTTGAAAAAATAAAAACCTAAGGCACCATCAAAACTTTTTTTCACAACTTTTATAACTGATGAAGGGTATTATTCAGAATGAGTCCAAAAACTCATAAAATCAATGAGAATAAGATAAACAACATAAAAATGGGAATACATGAACACCCAGCTCAAAGACAAGGAAATCCCAATGACTAATAAGCATATGAAAAGATGAAATTTTAGTATTAATTAGATACAAATTTTTAATGGCCTTATATTAATACCTATCATTTTGACAAAAATTTAAAAGTCTGATAATTTTAACTGTGACAAATAGAGAAACAAAATCTCTTTTAATTTTCAGATGGGGGTATAAATTAGTACATTCAGTGGGGAAGAGCCGGCTAGTTACCACACAATATTTATCTTTCTTTTCTTTCTCAGTAATAAGAACTCTATTTTTAGCTGAATTCCTGACCAGTTGGACTAAAGACTTCATTTCCAACTTTCCTTTATAGCCAGATATGACCATGTAAATTCTGGCCAGGGAGATACAAGTAAAAGCGCCATGTGCATCTTTGGGGAAAGTGCTATCAACTTCTTGTTTCTTTCTCCTTGATAGCCAAAATGTGGATATTCTGGCTGGAGTTTCAGAAACCATTTGGACCTTAATATGACCTTGTGGATGAAAATGGTACCTGGGAGGTGATCTACACAATAGAAGGGGTGTGGGTCTTTGACAGTGTGCCTTCTCACCTTTGGACTGACTGCTCTGCAGACTTCTGGAACCTAAGATAGAAATGCATAGCTCTAAACTACTGTGATTCTGGATTTTTTTATTACTCACAGTAGCCTAAACTAATCCTAACCAATATAATCTCATTAAGAAAATTTGGGGCATTATCTCATGAAGTTGAAGATGTACAAATCCTATAGCCCAGTTCACTCTCCTAAGTATTTATCTTGAAAAACTACATCCATATGTGCATCAGGAAGCATGTCCAAAAATGTTCATAATAACACGGTTCTAAGAATAAATATCAGAGAAGGCAATGGCAACCCACTCCAGTACTTTTGCCTGGAAAATCCCATGGACGGAGGAGCCTGGTAGGCTGCAGTCCATGGGGTCGCACAGAGTCGGACACGACTAAAGCAACTTAGCAGCAGCAGCAAGACTAAATATTGGAAACAATCTGGAAGTCCATAGATAAAAGAACAGATAATTCGTTGTAATGTTTTCATTCAATAAACTACTAACATACAGCTAAGAGTAAACTAAATTTCTAAGGAAACCATCAGCATGATATAATTTATAAAACTCAACGAGACTTAATATATTCCTTAGCATTACATATGTCGATATAATTTGTAGGTAAAAGCAATAGAATAATATATTCAAATTTAGACTAGCCATTACCTCTAATATCCCGGAGAAGGGATGCCTACCCATTCCAGTATTCTGGCCTGGAGAATTCCATGGACTGTATAGTCCATGGGGTTGCAAAAAGTAGGACATAACTGAACAACTTTCACTTACCTTTAGTATGGGGGAGAGGGGCTGCAATCAGAGAGGAGCATAGAGGGAGCCTCAAAATACTGAGAAGCTTCTTCTTATAAATGTTAGGCACTAAGTACAAGGATATTAATTTTATTATATTTATTATTAGTTTAATACATGTTTTGACATTCCTTGAATTTTACTGTATAATTTTTTCCCCCGTACAAGTGGAAAAAGAGTAAGGAGGATAAAGCAGGGCTTGGATTTTGAGGTGAGTGTGTGAAATCTACCTCTGAGACCACAAAGAGATTTAAGCCTGACCATGGTGGCTCAGTGGTAAAGAATCCACCTGCCAATGCAGGAGATGCAGGTTCAATCCCTGTGTTGGGAAGATCCCCTGGAGAAGGAAATGGCAACCCACCCCAGTATTCTTGCCTGGGAAATTCCATGGACAGAGGAGCCTGATGGACTATGGTCCATGGAGTTGCAAAAGAGCTGGGTACCACTCAGCAACTAAAAACAACAATCATAAACTCTTAGGCTTAAGCCTAAGGCTTAGGCTTAAGTTGTGAGAGCAGAGCACTTCCTTCTCTGCTTCTAACTATGCAAAAGTTTATCGAGGGTATGCAGACTAAGTAGATGAAGGTGACTACCCCTCTGGCAAGGAGACTGAAAGCTCATGTCTAATTACCACCATAATTGTCCCCTCCATGGCTACCACCTTCACCACCATTTTTACACCATCATTACTTTGTATTGTCTTTTTTTTTTATCTTGGCATTTTACTAGGCTGTATATCATTACTCAATAATCCTCAACAGTCCAATGAGCCACATATTATCAACCTTTCATAAGATCTACTTGAGATTACGCTCAGAGTGATAAAAGAACAAGCCTTATCATAGCTAGTTACTGGCAGTACCTGGGTTCAAATGCAAACCTGCCGGTTTCTAAAACATGTCCTTCCATACTGCTTCTGTTACTTCAAATATGGCTATTTTTTTACTGTCATCCCTTCAGTCACAATAATGAGTACCAATAGCTCCTCTGAAGCAATATTCATAGAGATATTTTAAAGGATTAAGAGAAAGGGAAGAATATAGTGAATATACTGAATCATGACAATATTTCTGAAAGGTAGAAAGATGAGACATTGAGAGAAAAGAAGCAAGGCATTCTGAAAGACTGAGGGTGAAAGAACATAAATAGAAGAAGACAAATTAAAACCAGAGAAATAGGCAGAAAGAAGAAAAGATCAGGTGGATGAACAGAAAATAATAAGACCATCCTAAAAAATTTACTTTTTTCCTTGTCCCCAGAAGTCTCTCTCCTCACCTTGGAATAGGTGTTTCATCTTTTGAAATGAGTTGGATAAATAAGAAGCAAAGGTTGAAAAGTAATTTCAAGTCCACACAGCAAACCTTAGGATAAATTGTTTTTCCCTCATAAGCTTTTCATACAGATAGCTTTAAGGTCTCATGGATTTGGCAATAATTATAGCAGTAATAATAATAATAATACTGTCTAGCTGGTGTTTTCCCCTTAGCAGATGTCTGTACCAATAGGTTTGTCAAAAATATATCTTCAAGTTTACACACTCATTTGCATGATTTCATTTCTTAGTGTACAGAAGTAAGGGCTCTTTCATGCCCTTGGACCTCAGTGTATTTGGGATTTTCTATTTGGACATCTGTATTAATGAGGTACTTTCAGGTCAAAACAAAGAAGTTCTTGATTTAACTTATTATATTTGAATATTTTATATTCAAATATATTATATTTGAATATTTTAGCTGTGCATTTGAATGTATATATCAAAGATATATGTAGAACTTTCTTCGGAGTGTGAAGACTCAGATTGTTAGGGTGAGAGTATGACACTTTGCACTCGTAAAAATTCTTTAAAAATAGGATATCTACCTACTTATTAAAAAGGGTAATTTTGGTACTGCTGGCTAGCAGGGGGGATATGTGAAAGAACTGTTCCTCCTCTAAATTCTGTGACTGTTGTGTTGTCATGAGACCTGTGAGCTGAATGTATTGTGTGATTTTAATAGCAATCACTGTACATTACAGTTCATTTAAACATTCTTTTGATTTTAATGATGTTATAGGCATTGAGGATATGAGAGAGGAAAGACGCAGAAATAGTAATGGAAACAGTTCATTCAGATTCTTCAAGGCATACCAGGGCCAGAAAATTCAAGGATATAATCAGATAGATTTGAGGCATGAGAACCAATCCTATGATGGATAGATACTATATATGTGCAGGAGGGAAAGCTGGGTCTGGAAGTAGTGGGTCTGGAGTCAGGAAAAGGGTGCAAAGCAGGTTTTTCGTTTTTCATTTTAAACGCTCAAAATTATGCCTATACATAAAGAGAAATATTGAAGAGGAGAAATATAATTATGATGAAATATATTTGTTTTCCCCCAAGTTTCACAATAAACAGAGAGGTTAACATCCAGTTGACTTTCTAAACTAGCATAATGACGTGTTTAAACTACAATGACAGGAAAAAACTACTGTTAGAACTGAATGATAAAGCTCTTTAAAACGGCTTTATCTTATTTTCAAAAGCCCTAAAGCAGAATACTTTCTCATTTGCTTTCATATTACTAAAAGGACTCTTGCTTTTATATGAAAACTAGTTCTCATTTTTAATATACTAATTGACTTAATACTACTGAAGCATTAAACCCATTCTGGGCAGCAAGTCTTATTTTCCTAATTACTATTATTTCATTGCTACTGAGCATCAGTAATATACTAGATATTATCTTAGCTCTTCCTAAACGTTAATAAAATATAAAGATTCTCTATCCTTTTGGTGATTCTAACACTTAATTATCTTAGCTATTAACTCTTGTCAAAGTCATCATCACTCTGAATTTCCTTTACATACTACACATGAAGTTAACCAGTTAGAATACCTGTTAAACGGTAGGCTGTTTAAGAAAGACTCATGTTTTTTCACAAAGAAAGTGCTTAATAAATGCTTACTGGATAAAGGAATGGATGGATCAATTATTTGTATAGGTTTAGCAGAAATTCAGCTTTTTGAAAAAAATGGATTCCATGCTTACAATGCCCCCTATGATTTCATTCTGAATTGCACTGAACCACTATTTGAGAAGATACATTTTCTAGGTTTTTTTGTTGCTATATAACAATACAAATCTTACAAATTCTATATATCCACTAGATAAAGATGAAGAAAATAGTTTTCAAGACTACAGATCTCATTAGGTTTAGGACAACAATAGGAAAGATCCAAAGGGAGAAAATTTATTAAAGCTGGCTATAATCATAGACTTCGATTCTCATTCTATGAACAAATTACCTCAGTTCATAAAGAAGCATGTGGAAGGGACTTTCCTGGTGGCTCCGTCGTTAAGAATTTGTCTTCCAATGCAGGGGATGCAGGTTCAATCCCTGGTCTGGGAACTAAGATCCCACATGCTTGTGTACCACAACTAGAGAGACTGCATGCTGCAATTACAGACTCCATGGCCTTGGAACCTGTGCAAAACAACTAAAGGGCCCATGAGTCTCAACAAAGATCCCGCATGCTGCAACCAAGACCTGGAACAGCCATAAATAAATCTATAAATGGGTTTAGAGAATTGCTAGAAACTATGTGGACAATATACAGCATTTCCACAGAAATACAGGGCTAAAGGAAAACCAAAAGTTGTTGGGACTAAATCAAATTACTGCAAAAATAAATCATCTGACTTTAAATGGAGAAATTTGGAAAAAATAAAGGTTTAAATGCCTCATTAATAGAAATGTACACTAAACCAGTTAAATTTTACTCTATGTAAATTATACATTGATAAAACAGACTAAGAAAAAGGCCTTTTAAAAGCATAATGTCAATATTAAAAAATTTCCACCATTACTATGGCTTCAGTAAAGTCACAGAATTTATTATCAGAAGAGGGTGATTGTAAAACTTAAAAATATTTCTGTCAAGATTAAGAGTACTGACTGTGAGGCCTAACAAATAAGGAAAGTTGAGTTATGATATTTTGGGCAAATTTAAAAACCACATATAAGCAGCAGCTTCTACATTGATAAAACTGAGAAGAGTAGATATGTGAGAGGGTTATTATGAGAACTTAGCATGATAATGTATATAACACACCTAAAATATAGCCCCAAATGTTTTGAATTGTTCTGCCAGGGCAATCAACAAATGCTTCCCAGAGAAGTGTGAGTAGAAAGGATTACTGACACAGAGAGAAGAATGAACAAAGGGATTGAGACAGACAGGAAAGTCATTGTAGTTTGAAGCAGTATTGGGTATCTGAAAGGGAGACATGGAAGACACATCTAGAAATGTGGGATATTACCAGATGGTGGATGGTGTTAAATGTTATTTTAAGGAGTTTGGATTTTATTCAATGGGTAATAAAAAGCAACAAAACATTTTGGAGTAGTAGAATGATATGATTTCAACTGTACTTTATGAAGATTAATTTGGCAGCAATCTGTAAGGACAGATGAGGTGAGAATCACTGGAAGTGGGAAGTTTGTCTAGGAGATGGTAGTGGTGGTGTCTTAGTTGCTAAGCTGTTCCACTCTTGTGACCCCATGGACAGTAGCCTGCCCAGCTCCTCTGTCCATGGGATCTCCCAGGCAAGAATACTAGAGTGTAAAGTCATTTCCTTCTCCAGGGGATCTTCCTGACCCAGGGGTCAGATCTGCATCTCCTGCATTACAAGTAGTCTCATGCATAGCAAATGGAATCTTTACTGCTGAGCCACCAGGGAAGCTTCTTAATTAGGAGATAATACACATAGTGACAGTAAGGCCTTGAATTAGAATGGCAGTGGTGGTGATAGTAGTAATGCAAAAGGTATGGATTTGGGGGATGTTCTCTAGGTAGAATTGATAGGAAGAAATGGAGAATGGTAAGGAGCAAGATAGATAAACAAGTCAAAGCTGTTTTTGAGGTTTGCAACCTGGACACCTTGGAGTGTTTCTGAAACATTAAAGATATTTTACTGGAAGATTATGGGTGTGTTTGAGATACAAATATGATACATCCAAGTGGGCTTTTTGGCTTATCTATTGTAAATACAGATCTGGAACTAATGAAAGAGATTGTGATATAGTTTTGTAATTTTTCTGATTTATGAAGATGATTGAAGCAGAGGACTGAGGACAGAAACTTGGGGGGGGGGCAGGATTCTTGATATTTAGAAGACAAAAGAAGGAAGCCAATGAGACAGAGAAGATATTTTCTGAAAAACTGACTTCAATAATCTTTAAATGCAGGGGCTTGATTAACGAAAGTTCCAGAGCATGAGAGAGAGAGAGGAGGTGACAGTGTGTAGACATAGCATCAGGAAAACTCATTCAAGAATAAACACAATTTTCTTGGCTTCTGTACTTCTGTTCCATGCAGTTATCCTCCTACTTTTCTGAACACAGAGATTTCTAACCACTAAACTATTGACTTTTACTTGGTCATCATTGTAGATAACCTCTCATACTATGTTACTGACCTCTTGATAGTCCTTAACTAATAGCCTCTATGTAAAGCACATCTCTATTTCTAGTACCTGTCTCTTTCCTAAATCTTAGCCTACATTTCTAACCATTCACATAGTCATAGTCTCACATCTGTCTACCTGATACTCAAACTCAGCATGACCCAATAGCTCTCTCTTTCCAAAGCAACTTCTATTTTGGTTTTATTTCACCATTCTCTCAGTGCAATGGTTGATAGTATATGTCAGCTTGATTGTGCCAGACTTCTGATCAAACATTATTCTGGGTGTGTCTATAAGCGTGTTTCTGAATGAAATTAACATTTGAGTTGGTAGACTGAGTAAAGCAGAGGTCCTCCCTAATGTGATGGGTCTAATTAATTGAAGATATGAAAACAGAGCAAAAAGGTGGAGCAATAGGGAACTTGCCTGAGCAGGGACATCAGTCTTCTCCTTTTTGTGGACTGAAACTTAAATCATCAGCTCTTCTGGTTGTCAGATCTTCAGACTCAGATATAACTACATCACTAGGTGTGCCATGGTCTCCAGATTGCTGACTGCAGATTTGGGGATTTCACTCAGTCTCTAGTATCATGTGAGTTAATTCTTTCTATAAATCTAATTCCTTGGTTCTGTTTTTCTAGAACCCTAACTAATTGACCAAATCACAACAGTTTGAAAGCTTTCAAGAAACTTTGATTTTCTCTTCTCTTTCACGTTAGTCATTAGTAAGTTTTTCAGCTTCCGTCACCATGTTTAACACTCTTCTTCATTTCCTTTGATACCACTCCAGGGGATGATTGAAGTCTTCTTCCAATTGCATTTCTGTTTCCTTTTATTTCAATCTGTTCTATTTTTGGCTACCAGATTAGTCTAGCCAAAGAAAATGTTGATCATGCCAAATAATTTCTGTGGTTTCTCACTTTCTACTTTATCAAATGCAAATGTATTATCCATTCAATAATACTGTCCATAAAATAGTTCCAGTTTGACCGAGGGAATAAAAACTTCCTTATTTGGATTCAAAACACTTAAGTACATACGGAAAAGATTAGGGGAGATAGCAAGGAGAAAGGGGTAGAAGGAAGAAACTGGTTTAGCAGCTATAAGTAAGCCAAGCCAACTAATTTTATTGGAGGCATACTATAGATATGACAAAAAATGCAATCTCTTCAAAAGTACTGAACAGAAACAATAATCAAGAAATATCACCACCATTGTGAAGAAAAAAATTTCAGAAGATACTAGAAAAAGATGATTTCTCAGGGATGGATAATACAGTATAACTTTATCCTATTTGATCAGGATTCATGGTGAATATTTCATTCAGTACTAGGTATTATTCTATAAGATAGATACAGGAAGAAAAAAAAGAACATTCCTAGGAGAGTAAGCATAATGTTGAGTAAACAAAATGAATTTTATGTCTTAAAGTCCATGTTATATATCATCATGTTACATGAGATACTGCTTAAGGAACTGATTATATTTTACAAGAAAATGAGAAAATTTAGAGGGACCTGAGATATCTTTTAAATATATAAAGAATAAACAAGAAGAAAGGTAATTTAACTTGTATGGTATGGCCCAGACAAGCACATTTGGACCAGTGGGTGAAAAGAAGATAGATTTGTGCTCAGTGTAGAAAGAAGCTTCTTATAGTCAGTGCAGTCAAAAGGAGTACTAAAGTACTTCATCAAAAAAGCAAGAGAGTTCCAGAAAAACATCTATTTCTGATTGATTGACAATGCCAAAGCCTTTGACTGTGTGGATAACCACAAACTGTGGAAAAATTTAAAGAGATCAGAATACCAGGCTACCTGACGTGCCTCCTGAGAAATTTGTATGCAGATCAGGAAGCAACAGTTAAAACTAGACATGGAACAACAGACTGGTTCCAAATAGGGAAAGGAGTATGTCAAGGCTATATATTGTCACCCTGCTTATTTAACTTATATGCAGAGTACATAATGAGAAACGCTGGGCTGGAAGAAGCACAAGCTGGAATCAAGATTGCTGGGAGAAATATCAATAACCTCAGATATGCAGATGACACCACCTTTATGGCAGAAAATGAAGAAGAACTAAAGAGCCTCTTGATGAAAGTAAAAGAGGAGAGTTAAAAAATTGGCTTAAAGCTCAGTATTCAGAAAACTAAGATCATGGCATACGGTCCCAGCACTTCATGGCAAATAGATAGGGAAACAATAGAAACAGTGACAGAATTTAATTTTTTGGGCTCCAAAATCACTGCAGATGGTGACTGCAGTCATGAAATTAAAAGATACTTGCTACTTGGAAGAAAAATTATGATCAACCTAGATAGCATATTAAAAAGCAGAGACATTACTTTGCCAACAAAGGTCCATCTAGTCAAAGCTATGGTTTTTCTAGTAGTCATGTATGGATGTGAGAGTTGGACTATAAAGAAAGTTGAGCACTGAAGAATTAATGCTTTTGAACTGTGGTGTTGGTGAAGACTCTTGAGAGTCCCTTGGACTGCAAGGGACCAGTCCATCCTGAAGGAAATCAGTCCTGAATATTCATTGGAAGGACTGATGCTGAAGCTGAAACTCCAATACTTTGGCCACCTGATGCGAAGAACTGACTCATTTGAAAAGACCCTGATGCGGGGAAAGATGGTGGGAGGAGAAAGGGCCGGCAGAGGATGAGATGGTTGGATGGCATCACCGACTCAATGGACATGAGTTTGAGTAAACTTTGGGAGTTGGTGATGGACAGGGAGGCCTTGTCTGCTGCAGTCCATGGTGTCGCAAATAGTCAGACTCGACTGAGGGACTGAACTGAACTGAATTGAGGGTACTTCAAGAAAGAGTGAGTTTTCTGTCATTAAAAGTTTTTAATTTATTCTGAGAAGAATATTACAGGGTTAATTGAAACATCACTAAAAGAATGTGGAGCCACATGACCTCTAGGGTTTCTTCCAAACTACCTTATCTAAAATCCTATCTTTCTAATGCAGATTTAGCCCAATCCCTTTAACTTTACCATAGGTTCTTGCCAGACATGGCTACTGAGAATCTCTTATGTTTATACCTTCCCAACATAATTCCTTTACTCAGGTTTTGTCCTTTTCCTAAAATGATTCTTGGCTAACACACTCAGGAGCTTGAATGGTACCTGGATTATTCTTCTTTATTGAATGTCTACCAACTTAACTACCTTCTCCTTATCATCCTATCTACTTGTTGTTTAGTAGCTAGGTCGAGTCTGGTTCTTTTGTGACCCAATGGACTGTAGTCCACCCAGCTCCTCTATCCATGGGATTTCCCAAGCAAGAATACTGGAGCTGGTTGCAATTCCCTTCTCCAGGGGATTCTTCCAACCCAGGGATCCAACCTGTATCTTCTGCATTGCAGGCAGATTCTTTACCACTGAGCCAGCAGGGCCTCCCAGCTATTAGGTATGATGAAAGAACTGGAATGAACATAACAGAACATTGAAAAATCTTTGCCTTATTTTTTTCCCCCTTCCTCCCTTCCTTCTTCTCCCCTTCCTCCTCCCTCTCATCCCCTTCACTCTCTCTCTCTCTCTTCCATTCAAGTTTAAATATAAATAGTTGATCGGGGCAAGTTCCAGTGCTTCCAGTTGTGAAAGAAGGAAAAAGCTGAAATAGAAAGAAGATACCATTTTCATGGCCTTGAGGAGCTGAATGAATTAAATTCACTCTAGATTATTAATAAATTGGTAAATGTTATGACAGATGCAATAGCTATCATTTTTGAGTAGTCAAAGGTGAAATCCCCAAGAACATAGCTCTGGGATTTGGAAGGGATTTGAAAGGGCACAGCCTTCTGCCTTAAGTCTAGGAAGTTACAATCAATCCCTTCTTTTTTTCAATCAACCCCTTCTTTGGTGGAGGCAGCCACACTCCTATAAAAGAGAATGGTAAAGGACAACTTTGGTATTATGTGTACCTTTTAAACATTGGTTCCCAGGAAGAATATGATAGATCGAAAGGGTACTTTAACATCTACAAGCTGCTTTTATGTACAATTTGTCATCATCTGATTATCACAACAATGAGGTAAACATTTTAATCTTTATATGTAGATAAGGAAACTCAAAATCCCTGAGGCTAAATCCTCAGGATCTTCAATATTCTATTCTCGGTAGTTCAGTGGGTAAAGAATCTGCCTGCAATGCAGGAAACCCAGGTTCAATTCCTGGGTCAGGAAGATCCCCTGGAGAAGGAAATGGCAATCCACTCTAGTATTCTTGCCTGGAGAATCCCATGGACAGAGAAGCCTGGCAGACCCACAGTCCATGGGGTCACAAGAGTCAGACACGACTTAGTGACTAAATGATGACGACAACCCCCATTTATAAAAAATGATCCATCAGCAATTTGCTATGAAGTTTTGAAAAATTCTGGCGCCAAGCAGTAAGCTCAGGAATGTGGTATTATTAATAGTGTTGCTACTAAGTAAACCAACTCTACCCTTTGAAGATAACATCTAAGGTAACAAACAAACAAATCTCATCACATTTCACAGATGGGAAAAAGAAGAAAAGGAGTCAGTAAATAAAAGAGATGAGTGGTTAAAAAGAAAGAAAGAAAAAAAGAAATAGGGCTTAGCAGTGGATTGCTGATGGAGGCTTGGTTTTTAAGGAGGAAGGAACTACCATAAAACAAGCAGAATTAGTATGACACCAAGATTTGATTTTGCAACTAGGAACAAACTGGTGATGGCCAAATTTAAAGGAATGCAAAAGAGGTGACCAAGAAGATGAAGTTCACTATTTTGAGAGATCTGGTCCAAAAGACAGTATTTGTTTATTGGTAGAAAAGGCAGCAACATAAGAGGGTTAAAGTAGAATATTTAGAAAATAGAAAAAACAGCACAAAGAAAATAGGCAGAGAGAAGAGACTACGCTAGCTGGTCTTATTGGAGCTCTTTCATCTATCTTAGAACACTGTTTATCTTGTACTAGTACTTATTTTAGGAAGGATAATCTGAAGCAGAGAAAAGGGAAGATGAAAATGCTGATGCCCAAGGAATCAAGCTCATAAGGCAGAAACCAATGATATTTTGGGATTTACAAGCTTGAAAATAATGGGAAATTCTTGTCATATCCATTATGGAATGAATATGAGATATTGAGAATGAGCTAGATAAAAGTATTTGCCAGCAGTAGCAAGGATTCAGCTGATATAAGAAAGTATGGATTTGATGGTTCTATGATTTTCTTTAGCAGTACCTTTGAACTCAGAAATATAAACAGAAATTAGATAGTGACTATTGCCCTGATCAGACATTTAGAACATAGCTTTTTTGTATAACATTGAAATGAGCTTCCAGGGAAGACCAACTAATCTCCATTCTCTAAAGTCTCTAACAACCGAATAAACAATGACGTTCTTTTGAGTACTATGATCCCATGAAAAATAATTTTGATCACTATACCTCAGATATTTCTCCTCTAAATAGATTTAAAAAAAATAGAGATCATTCCTTTTAACCACAATGTATTTTACATTAGTACAAGTATTAATCTCTGCATGCAATAGGTGTTTAATAAATATTTACTAAATTAGTTCTACAGCTTTAGAGCAATTGGAGCACTTTTAAAGAAGCTTATGATTTTTCTGCTTAAAGATGCCCTTTCATCATTAGTAGATTTGTTCACTATTTTCCTTCCACATTCTACTAAGCTAAATTTGCATACTCTCTGGCTCTAAAATCAATGTATATTTCAATTTCAGTAAGATATGGTACCTGTAATTCACTGCATCTTATTTTAAGTTAAGCCTGTCATACAAAATACATAAGAAACTTTGTTGACTCCCAACATTTTATCCTAATTTGGGAGAGGTTTTGATTTAAAAACCTATTAAGATTAAATTAAATTTAAATTAAATTAAAAAAATATTATCTTAAAATTTCAGACTACAGATCCTTTGCCAATTCATTTCCCTCTTAAGAAGGGATCATTTCAGACAAACAAAACAAAACAAGAGAAAAATAAATGATCACTTTATTTAAACTGTAAATTCATTACCAGTTTCATAATGATGCTAAAAAAAAGTAGATTGTAATTTCTTTCTCCTGCTGAATTAGTGTTGAAATCTTCTCTTATAGTTTGGAAATTTTCCACATTTCTCAAAACTTCTAAATAGACAATGTTTTACAATTTCTCATTATTTTTCCTCAATTTTCTTCCTGTATTAAAAAAAATAAGCCCTATAGTGACCCCTATTTGCAATTTGCCTTTCTATTAGTGTAGGGGAAAAGTCTAAATTTTTACGTTGAGACACGGACAGTAGGAAGTAGTTCCATGTTAATTTTCACACATATTCCCTTCAATCCTGGCTTTATAAAAGCATAATGGAAAATACTGGAATACATCAAATTGGCTGACACATTTTGAAATTCTTAGATGCCTTGAATAATTATTGAGACCTTTAGGTTATTATGTGTACCAAGTCTTTTAAGGTTCATCCACCTCTATTTTCCATCTAAAGGAGACCTTGGCCCTTGTGACTTCATAAAAGACAAGCCCCAAGGTCCCAGCTGTGTTCCCTTTTTATCCCCTAATCTGAGTCATCTCACTCACCTCTAAGGCCATGTAGTTCTTGCTGTTCTCTGTTGCATGAAGTGGCCTTTATGCTTCAGAAAATTTAAAGGTCATTTTCCTTTCTTTGAAACCTCACTACATTTTATTACTTAAAGTGTCAGTTTCAGTGAAAGAAAACAGAGAGGTGAATTGTTATTTTACTGGTGATAACCAGAGCTTTGGGGAGTACCCCTGAGAGTTGTTTTCAACCCTGGGTCATAATGCCAATGTCCCAGGCTGAGTTCCCTTGCCTTTTAAACACCTTAAGCTATAACCCAACAATGGCACTGTATTCCTGGTGTGAAATGAAAGTTGTTCCATAAGAAACTGCTTCACGAAAGAAAACATTTATAAACAAGAAAAGAAGTGAGCTCACTGAATAAGCAATGAAACTTAGAAGAGGGCTAAATGATTTTGCCCTTCAAAGCTAGTTCTTAAAAAGATTTTGCGAAATTAACATCCTCTACAGCTTCATGGTAAGCTTCTAGGATAAATCATTAGATATTTACCTAAGTGGAGTCTTTTGTGGTAAATAGGAAACAGCAGGTAATACCGTACGAGGTCCCTTTTGTTTGTTTGTTTTGGACCTTTACTGTTGATAGTAAGATCTTATAAAAAATTATTTTGTTGCTTGCTGCTCAGTCACTCAGTTGTGTCTGACTCTTTGTGACCCCATGGACTATTCACTATCTCCCAGAATTTGCTCAAACTCACCTCCGTTGAGTCAATGATGCCATTCTACCATCTCATCCTTTGTTGTCTGCTTCTCCTCCTGTCCTCAATCTTTCCCACTTTCTAAAGATGCAAAGTACATTTTCCAAATCTGTTAACACTGTAGCTTTGTAAAGCTGCACTCTGATCCATATCCATTATTTTATAATCATTACATACCTAATGCTGCCTTTACTCCATTTTTTGACATTAACCGGTTACTAATCACATGAAGTGAATTCTGGTTGGATGGTCTATTTGCCATGAATTCTGATTGGCCAGTGGCTCAGATGCATGAAGGTCACTTACTGAATTGTTTTGTACTCTAGTCAATATTGTCCCATGTGCTCTTGCAGTCCTGATTTCTGACAACATTATTTAACAACAAAAAAACAAGAAACAAATCCACACATCGGAATTCCAACCAAGAGCCCTTGTTTCCTCCCAATGGGTGAAGCAGAACTTCAGCTATGATAATTACATCACTCCTTTTCTGGCACTTTCCCAGTGCCATAGTCAGTCACATAACAAAATCTTCACAGAGATATCTAAAAATGCCCAACATTCATGTGACTAGGTGTCAAATGGTAAAGGTGTCACTAATGATGGGAAAGTGTAATTTGGCGGTCCAAACTGTATTGGTTTCATTCACATTTATGCTTTTGATGAAATGTTTTTTTTTCTTTAGGAAAAAAAGGAACATTAATGCCTTCCTGTTTTGTTCTTCTTTGAAGGAGAGAGAAGCCATTGAATAAAACATCATTACCAATGTATTCTGCAGACAAAGGGATAGAGTTGAGACATTCTGAAGCTTTCATCAACTGTTATTGGAGAACTAGAGGCAGTAACACCTTTATGCAACTGGTGGATGCACATGAAGGATGAACTCTGCATACAGAAGAAAACATTTACAGAAAGAAACACAGGGATGGGAGGGGACTGCAGGAAATGCAGATGGTATGACTCCTGTTCAGAAGATACATTTGCCAAGTTCTCTAATTTCATATTTTAGGAACTGAGCTTCCAAATCATCTGGATGCCTTTTGTTAGCTCACACTGACTTTGAACATTTCTCATAAGAGAGAGACTCCTTATTTAAATGTTTAATTATTTATTTTAAATGAAAGGGGGAAAAATCCTCCAAGTGAGCCATGATTCTTCTGGTACAGAAATTAATGAAACAACTCAGAAGTGAGGCTATCAGAGGTTCTTGGTGTCTTTCCATAGTCTGGTTTCTCATTTTCAGCTTTTTCCTGTTTCAGTTTCCCCCTTTGTTGTTCACTTCTTTCTTTGCCTCTCTGAGCCTCCATCCCCCATTCCTCCAGCCTCTCCAATTACCAGCAGTGCTGATTGTATTTCTCCTCTTTCTCTTTTTATCTCCTTCACTGTCTCAGCCAGGGCTTTTCAGATACCTGAGATTTTTTATTTGTAAATGCTTCCTCCTTTTCTGTTTATCTGCTTGTCACTGTCTTTGCTTGCCTTAGCCTCCTCCCATGGGCGAATTTTTATCTTTTCTCTGTCTTAACCAATCATTGCCTATGGAGCCTTTTTTTTTCATTCTTAACTTTTTTTTTAATCCTGTCTAAGGCAAAGTATGAATGGTTTATCAGAGAGGTCATTTGAGATCCTATTTAAAAATGAAAACAAAAACTTTTAATATCAAAAACAAAACTTTTAAATATCATTTTCTTTTTGCCCTCACCAAAACCAAAATACAACAAAAAACAAAGCCCAAACTAAAAATATGGCTTTCTGAGACACAAAAAGGAACACAGAGATGGATTATTTCAGTCATTATAGGAGGATCCTAACATCTAAGGTGACATTTAGTAGTATAAATAAATTAGTGGCTAAATTGAAAATATATTCTGTTTTTAGATTTTGTGCTTTTCAGTGTTAAGATTTCTGATGACCATATACTGAGTCAACACATATTTACAGAGAGTGCTGCCTATGAGTAGTATTTTCCAAGACATGTAGTCAACATTTAGCCAGAGAATTATTTGGGGCCTGCAGGGAGAAGGAGGACAGGCAAGAGAAGTGTTCCCAGATTGGTAACAGTAGAACCACAGAGTGTTCTCTGTGTCAGCACAAAGGCAGCAGTATTAACGTGAAGGCAGTGAGAAACGACGGATGGTGTTTAAACAGAAATGGCTAATTGATGTTGGAAAACAATCATTTTATAGCCATGCAGAGAACAAAGTGGAGAAATGTCAGAGAGGAGGCAGAAAAACCAGTTTGGAGATTGTTGCAGTATCCTACACAAGACATGATAAGAATTTTTTTTAAAAAGGTAGAGAACTAAGAATAATTCAAGACACGTATTAAGTCATAAGCACAGTGACAAGTTGGGTATGAGGAGTAAGAAAATAAGAAAAGACTGGGATGACACTCAACCTTCAGTCTTGAGTAAACTGTGGTGCCGCAATTTCACTGCTAGATGCTTTTGAAAAATCTTGGACCACCATGAGGAGAAGTTGAGCTTTAAATGTCGTATAGTTTCCAAAGAGAGCATATGTCCAAAGTCCTACTGCAGATGTCAACAAGAAAATGGTGGGTGAGTGGTGGCCTTCCCAACCCCTCACAGAGGGCAGATCTAGGAGCCACTGAGAAGAAAGTAGGCAAGAACACGAGATCAAAGAGGCTCAACAACCACTAGGTTGGGGGTTACAATATAACAGCTAGTGAAATTGTCCTGGATCCATGACCCACATGCATCTCCCATTTATCCCTCTCCCAGTGAAAGTTCATTGTGATTATACCACCTCTGTTCCATCACTGTATATTAGGGGTACACATGATGGGAAAGGCGAGGGGACAGACATCTTATCTTCTTCTGTCCTCATTGGTTGAACTGAGAAGACCAATATCTGGATCTCATGGGTAAGGCTGTGAAATTTGAGATACACACGGTGACTGGGTTGTCTCCCTAAGGGAGGGGATCATGGTATTCTGTGTGAAAAAAGAAGTCTGTGACTATCTGGAGGCTCGGAGAGTTGACTGTAGCAGGGAAAATGTTTTGTGTTTACTGTGTCTTCTTTGATTTACTTCTTTCTGGGTACAAATAAAATATGTCTAGTCTTCTCTGTAGTCAGGTAGGGTCAAAAGTGTGAGTCTTGGCTGATGAATTATGATTGGAAGTGAAGTGTGCCTTTTCTGGGCCAAGGCAGTTATGAGCTAGTGACCTACCCTGTCCTCTCCCCCTCCCCCATCACAGTGATCTTGGAGGTCATGTTTACAGCCATAGGATGGCAGAGCTACACGGTGAAGATCGATACACATAGGACTGTAACATGAGGGTGTGGAATACCTTTTTAGTGTGTTAAGTCACTGAGATTTTGGGGATTGCAAAAGAATCAGGCACAACTTAATGACAAACAAACAAATAACATAGTTAGAATCAACATCCTCATACTTCAGAGACATTCATCAGATAGAATATAGTTTTACAATGTTTCATTTAAAGAAAGGTTTCTTGGGTGATTTGTGAATTCTTCTTCATGCTATCATATGATAAAACATCAGGACCTATTTTATCTACATATCGAGTTCTGCATCATACCTACAAATGATACTTCTGGTATGGGATCTTTAATGCATATATATTTTGCAATAATGAAAAAAATGCTTGAATGCAGAGCTTCTTTCTACTAAACAGTTGCATGGACTGGCTCCCCTATCATTGTATACATAAAAATCTTCAAATCCTTCAAATTCTTCCACAAAGTCAGAACTTCTATTTTCCTTCAAAGTTTCTCTGTATCTAAGGGTAATAAGAAATTGTAGGTCTGTGATGTTTCTAAAACTAATATGTATTTCCTCTCTAATCACACTCTACCTGGATGACTTTCCAATCTGATGTCTACATTGTCCCTTCTTCTCTATAAATATGAGAAGATCCATCTCATCCAAAAGCTATCTAAATACAAGAACACCAGAAAAATGTAAACCACTGCAAGGGGTAACCTCTTTATTCCTTGATCTTAGTGATAACAAAGTCACATAAAAATTGCCACTTCGAATGCTCCCAAATAGATAATTTGTCATTTTTAGCTACTATATTTCACTTAAAATGACATCATTAATTATTTTATAGCATTTCATTTGGTTCCATGTATACATGGAAACAATAAGCATACTTCAAAGAGTGGTAACAAGGCAACAAACAATGAGTGCTCTCCTAAGCTTGCTTCTGGAACAAGTTAAAACATTGGCTATCAAAGCAGAGAACAGAATGGTCCCAAGGTAAGGCTTTCTTGATAACGATTAACTGTGGATAGACTTGGCATCAACCCTTTAGAAAGAACATAATCTTGAAAATTAGAGAACTATAAATGTATATTGGTTTCCTAAGTTCCTTCATTTTTATTAGGGAAACAATACTTTCAATTATCAACATGGCTAATATTTTTTAAGCTCTGAGTTGATAATGGTTCTTGTGGTTAGCTGAGTTACAAAGAAAGTCACCCAGATGTCCTTCTTATTTTCATCAGCGCCTTCTATTTTGTTCTCTTTCCTGTTTTTACGACTGTCTAAAAATGTATTTGAAAACAATTAAAACTCTTTCACCCTGAAGACTGTGTTTATTCCCCTTCTCTCACAGTTTCCCCTTCTCGCCAATAAAATTATAGCATTTTTCTAAATAAGAGGAACACAGTGACATCATACAGATAATTTATTTCTTAAAGGGAAAATTTTACATTAAATGAGTTGTTTTGAAAGATGAGAGTACAGCTCAAGATTTGTGGCAAATAGAACTGAAGATTAAAAGAAATTCACAGGGAGAGAAAAGGAGGAGGATAAAAGGGAAAAGTGAATGCTTATGTTCTGTGTATAATATAAATAAACATAAAATAAATGCTGTCTACATCCTTGGTGGTTTTCTATTTCAAGGAAACAACAACCATCATAATTGTCATTTTCATTATACTTCATCCAATATACCTAGAAAGGACTTTTTCCTAAGAAGATACTGGTAATTTGATAAACATCACTAGTCAGTAAGTATCACTTTTAATTTGTACTAATGACAAAGCTTGAGAGTTCAGATGAAGCTTGATCCTGGACACTATATTAGTATTATACCTGGCTACTGACATCTAAAGTGAAAGTGTTAGTTGTGACCGCATGGAGTGTAGCCTGTCAGGCTCCTCTGTCCATGGGATTCTCCAGGCAAGAATACTGGAGTGGGTTGCCATTCCCTTCTCCAGGGGATCTTCCCAGCCCTGGGAACAAACCCATTCCCCTACATTGTAGGAGGATTCTTTACCACCCAAGTGACAAGTACTGTCTGACATCTAAAAGGATACCTAAATCTCGTTAAGAGTTCTTTTTCTCTTTGTCCATCTGTTAATAACTGAAAAGTATTCTATCAAAAAACTAGATCATATTAATGTAATTGGTCTCATCTGTAGTAGTAAAGAAAAAAAAATCTTTGTGTGCTGGAATTCCTGGGTGCAGCCTGATACTTTTTTATTGTCAGTGACCCAGGAATATTGTACAAGGGTTTGTACGATGTCTATTTCCAGAAGGAAACCATTGCCATTTTGGCAATATAGTTTGACACTAGAATCATTTTCTTCAATTCTTAGATGTAAAATAGACTGGATGGGACAGCTTGTTTTGTGGTCCCAATGTTTAGCAGTTAATATTAGTGATGATAAATAGACCCAATCTAGGTTGCGGACTTACAGCAAGTTAGAGCAACTCAGAAACAATCCAGAATCCTGTAACAGGCATCTGATACCTAGTAAAATGATAAAAAAGAGTATCTCAGGCATCATTCAGGGCTATAATATTAGCGGGGAGAAGTCCTTGCATAGGATGAACATTTAGGATCAGCCTTAAGATCTAGAGAGCTTTCTGAACTGAGTGTGTTGAGATGACACATAAAGAGATTTGTATGAAGATCAAGAGAATCCAGTTCCTAAGCAGCTGACTGTGGTTTTAAAAACATCCCTATATTGATTCCTCCTTGAAATGTAATCCAGTCAGAGAGATAGAAATCTCCTTACACTTGAGTCTTATTTGTCATAATTATGCATCTTTAGGGTTTCATAATGACCAATTTAATCACTCTGCTGTTTAGAGGACTATAACAGCCAATCATGATAATAGGTTTGGTATTTGGTAGGAACCATTTAACACCCAAGAGCCCTTATTCTGAGCCTCTTGATGCTACTTCAACTTGACAGGCAGCTTCTGATTAGCACGCTTTGCAAAACCTTTGGTAAAACGTTCATTTCATTTAAATAAATTCTGTGACCTAGTAGTATGCATGTTGTCTTGCAAACAAGGTCACCATGTGTGAGAAGTTTCCTCCAAAATGCTTATTTTCTTCCTGGTCATCCATTATAAGTCTGAACACACCTATTAGCCTCTACTTCCTTAAGAATTCCAAGTGTAGCTTGGTTCTAACTGGTGGCTGGTAACATACCAAGACTTCTAAACAAGCCTTGCCATTGTCATTGAGTGATATTGTGAAAGTCATGAGCTATGTCCATCTAAAACTTATCATTTTCTATCATCAAAGGCACTTTCCAATAACTTGTCACACTAACATGATGAAAAACAGCACAGGATGTTAGGGTTATTTGTTCTCCACCTTCAATGGACACAAGGATAACTCAGAGAGTATGCTTTCAATGTAGATTCTCAGAATTTATCCTCAGAGACTCTTATTTATTATGTCCAGGATGCCCCAAAAAATCCCATTTAGCAAGCATGCCAGCGATTTTCATATAACTAGCACACGATCACATCTTGAGAATTACTGTATAAGGCCCATTACTGATAGGTTGGCTACCATAGGTAAAGATATCTCAACATTTTATCTAAACGCATTGATAAAATGATTTTCCTTTATTCCCCCTAACTCTGCCCCCATCCCCTCTAAACTAAAGAATCACTTTTCTAAATTTTTTTGTAAATGAATGTTTGAGTGCATTTATTTCCTTGGGGGAAAAAAGGAGGTATGAAAATACAGAGCTCTTGCAATTACATTTAAAAGTGACTTTGGAAATATTTGCCAAGATCATAACTCACAGTATGGTGTATCATGGTAAGAGGTGGGTTCAAGTACCATCTATGGTGTTTACTAGATTTTAGTTATTTAATCCTCTAATCCTCAGAATCCTCATCTGTAAAATAGGAGTAATGATATATTTCTTTTAGAACTCCATAAAAATTAAATACAATTTTACATATGTATATTTTAATGTAAGATACATAAAAGATTTTATATAGACATAAAAGATTATATATACATATAAGGTCAGGGCTTATATCAGGGCTTGCCTGATAGCTCAGTTGGTAAAGAATCCACCTGCAATGCAGGAGACCCCGGTTCAATTCCTGGGTTGGGAAGATCACGTGGAGAAGGGACAGGCTACCCGCTCTGGTATTTTT
The DNA here is from genome assembly GCF_963930625.1 of Muntiacus reevesi. NCBI lineage: Eukaryota > Metazoa > Chordata > Mammalia > Artiodactyla > Cervidae > Muntiacus > Muntiacus reevesi. The sequence goes on from NC_089256.1 coordinate 39,673,381, forward strand.
TGGCCTTCCCTGTGGCTCAGCTGGCAAAGAATCCACCTGCAATGTGGGAGACCTGGGTTCAATCCCTGGGTTGGGAAGATCCCCTAGAAAAGGGAAAGGCTACCCACTTCAGTATTCCAGCTTGGAGAATTCCATGGACTGTACAGTCCATGGGGTCACAAAGAGTCGGACATAACTCAGCAACTTTCCCTTTCTTTCAAGATTACACAAATATATATCTTAGTGGAGTGCTTGACCCAGGGTAATCTTATGACTTCACTGTAATTATTAAAGGACTAGAAAGAAACGTTAACATTTTTTAATATCTTTATCTGGGAAAAGGAAAATGTGGCTTCCAGTCACTCTCTCTGACCTAGCCTCCTGGTCCTCCTTACAAGTATAAATAGCAAAAAACCACAGAAGGAAAAAGTCCCATTTGAAGACCGACAGGCTGAAGCTCTGGATGGAATGCCCCAGAATGCACTGCACGTGGCTAAACGTGCTGAGGTTGGCCCACGCCCAGCAGGACTGCTGCAAGCTCACATGGCAGGGATGCAGCAATGCCCTGCTCTAGGGTAAAGTGGATCATCTGGAACTGTCTCCTTTTCCCCACCCATGTTTGCTCTTGCACATGCTACTAATTTTTTTTTTCCCTCACTAATAACCCAGTTTTATTCTGAAAGGGAAAAACGAAGGTGGATGACATTAGCTGCAGGAACTAAGGTATCTTCTTTGCCGTCAGTAATAGTTTGAGAAGAAAATGTGCAGCACACATGATTTTGTTAGAACATCCTTTACAAAGCATGTCAACTGAAGAGCAACATGTTGGGTTGTTTTCCCCAGATCAGATGTCCTCGTCCCCCAGCTCTAGCTCTGAGCCAGGAGCAGCCTGGTGTGAGGCAGATGGGGACCCGATCAAAATGCCTGCCTAAGCCCTCATTTTTGATGACAGCCGTGGTTAATGAGGCCAGAAGGTGGGTGAAGGCGCCGTACCCATGACTCACAGAATTGCAACCACACCCCACCCAGGGTGAAAACTGTTTGCTGCTGTGGCTGCTGGTCTTCTTGCTTTAGAGTCTTGGAGACCGATGTTTGGACTCCTACCAGTGAGTAAGATGGTCAAAAACATCCTCCTTCCTCTCCTATCAGGATTAAAGTCAGCAGGCAAGCAGATGAAACCACTGAGTGGATTTAGTCATTTGAAGCCTTAGAGACAAATCTTTTTATGTAATGGAAATAAATAACAGAAGATATCTTTTGCAAAATATTTTCTTCATTGAAAACTTTTCAGAAATGCATTTATTTTGTGTATTGACGGCCTTCTTTCCTTTGCGGTGGATAGATGACGTGATGTCGACATGGTTCATAAAGATGATGAAAGGGTAACAATGGGATAACTTGTAGTAAAAGCAAATTTACAACAAATCAAAGCTATCTAGAGGTGGATAATTAAGTCATGCTTTGACGTGACTACTCATAAATTTATCTGCTGCCTGAATTAAAATTATGTGTCGGTTTAACACCGACCTCCTTCTTCAATCATAGGACTCTCAGAACTTGGTGGAGATCCTCTTCTCTGCCTCTCTTCCTGTCTACTGGTTGTACGGATGGTGGCAATTTCTCTAGCTCTTAGTTTCAGAATTGATATAATGTGAAGATATCTGACCTCTAAGATATGCATGGTTTAGTGTTCTATTCTGTAAGCATGGAATAATTTTACATTTCCCCTGCACACAATATAGGGGTATTATTATTTACAAGTCAGTGCTTGTAGAACATGAAGATTGCTGAGAAAAAATTATAATAAATGTCTACAAAATGAAACAAACAACATTTCCACTAATTTTTTCCAGTGGCCATTTGAATATCTGACACAAATCTGGGCTCTCAGCTCCAGTGAAATCCAACATGTCCTTTTGACAGCTTTGAAAGCATTAGGGAAAATACCACATTTGTTTTTCATTCCAACTGCTGTGTTACCTATGTCCATGAATTTCTCTGATCTGCGGGGCATCTAGGAGATATAAAGAATTTAGTATTCCATAAAAGAATCACTCTCTCAAAAATTCTGACTATATTACCATAGGTTCAGATAATCTTATTAACGTTTAATGATTATGTAAACTAAATTCACCTATTCCTCTTTTGAAATTTGCTAATAACTTATCTCTTGAAAGTTTTCTAAAGTCATGACACTTCATGCTGATTTGATTTTTTATTTTCATGACTGTTTCCCCTGTGGTCTTAAAGAAACAGATTTTATTTTTCATTGTAAATATTAATATACATTTTTTTTACTTTTGCCTTGAAAATTGTGACACTTTTGAAATGGTGGTATTTTTTAAAAATTTAATATAAAAACTGAGGCATCCCTTAAAATGTAAAATGATCATACTTCTCCCATCCCTTTCCCTATTCTTATTGGTATGAAGTATTTTTATTCCTGACAAATGTATGAATCAAAACCAGAATGTTGATTTATCTCAGCAAAGACATGCTATACTTGAAAAGAATGATGCTGGTGGGTCATGAGTGCAGACCCTTAGAAAAAAAATGCAGAGGTTGTTTTCCCGGTTTGCATTCTGTTTGAGAGTCTAATAAGTACAAGTTCAAGTCCCACAGTTTCCACATGCTGGAAGCTGGGACAAATAAACTTTTGTCATTCCCCCCACCCCCACATTTCTCTGATATGAACCCGGACTTTGGAAATGACCAGAGACAACCTAGCATTGCAGCAGTGACACTAAAAATCAGGAGAATGACTTCCTGGATGTCAGAGTGACTTCAGCTCCCAGATATCCTGTTCATGATGGTGGCATATTCAGGGGGGGAAAAAACATCAGCTTCAGGGAAAGAGGGAGGAACCAGGATGGAATTTCATGAGTCTGGGGACTTGTAAGGGTAATTCTCAAGAGGAGAGAAGGATAGTCTACAGGCAAGAAGGGACCTCTAGTCATTATGACATAAACAAACGCCACCTCCAGGATGTAGCTTTATTTGGTAACCCAACTTGGGAAGTGGGTCATATCACTTATCAGCTATAAAATTATTTAATTATAAAAGTATATGTCTCTTTCATAAGGCATACTTTCTCTTAGTATTATTTGAGTCTGTATCTGTAACTGATGTACTGTGCTATTGAATAATCAATAGAGGGAACACATTTAACTGCTGAAAGGCAGTTTCATTTCAGCACGGAGTTAGTGATCCCTACATACTGGTAGTGAAATGCTTTGAGATTTGTATGGTAAGAGGGAAAATAAGTCAATGGAGAGTCATTAAGATTGAATCCTCTTTTTGAGAGGCTTGTTTTATATACTAAACTTTAAAGTGAAGTTTGGCCAGAGTGAGCCTACTCTTTCTTTAACTTCAATTTGTGATCCTGAAGGAACTATAGTCTAGTTTAGCTATTAATTCAGTGCATTCTACACTGATTCAGATTTGGTTAATAACAGGCATTTGTGTGGAGATGCTGGGGTGATAACATACTAGTGAATGTCTTTCTCCCCCATACCTCCCTGAAACAGATGTAGCAAGTGCGATACAGGTGTAAGTGAGAATGTAGCTCTCTGGGTATGGCATAGTGCCCATTTTTCCAGACAGGTGCAAATAAAAATTTATGTAAAGCATTCCCAGAAGCCTTCCTGTGTGTCTACCGCTATTGGTCTTGCTAGTTCAAGTTTGTCAGATTTCCCCACACAGGATTCATTAAAGGAATTTCCCATTTTTTTTTTTTTAATAAGGGAAGGAGACTGCACTGCCTTAGGGTCATCCATTTTCTGTGTGATGCCACCATTATTCCTGTCAATAGCAAATAATTAAATGTATACATGATCAATAGCTTGCATCTTCTAGCACTCTGTTATATCTTCACCCCAAAGCCCAAAGGGCCTGTTTATGTTTGAGATCAGTGCTGATCCCAGACAAGGGGGCCCTTGTTTCTTCTGTTTAATTTAGCATCTTCACTCTCCTCTGTATTCAGGACCTAGTTGACTGCTAGACATGTGATACAGGCTGCTCAGGGAATATCTGCTGGTGATGGTGATAATTATTCCATACCACAGATCGTTAGAAGTTTCTCTGAAGAAGGGTCACCAAACTCCTTAATTATTGGTTTTATGTTTTTGTTGTTAGTGAATTTAAGAAACTGCATGCATTCCAGAGGGTGTTCAGAAGATAGTTAGATAGTTTCAGGAACAGATTCAGACTTTTTTTTTTAACAATCATCTATTTAAAAATCAATGTTGTACTAGGTTTACAGAAGTAAGGCGAAAGTGATAAAATAGGAAGGTATATGTTTTAGTTCACTGACTTTATATGTTAGTAACAGGGCAGAAGAGTCATTCAATGCAAAACCGAGAAAAGTAATAAATAGTACTATTGATCACCAATGACTTATCCCACGATTGGATTTTCCCATAAAATTAATGAGCATTTATTAGGAGCTATTGGGGAAACCAGTATATTTTATTTATCTGTGAAGCACAATGATTTGTCTCTGGGGATATGTGAATAATTATCAGAGAAATCTTAGCTTGAGGCATAATATAGTAACAATCAGAACTCTGAATTGAGTAAATGCCTGAGTTCCATTGATTATTATTGCCAAACAACTGATTTGGAGTGGTGTAGAATATATTAGAATTTGAGCAAAACATTTGAAATATGTGGACTAGATAATGGTGAAGTGAATTCATGTCTAACTGAAAACTTTTCCCAGAAAATCAAAGGACTGATGTCAATTTGAGGAACCAATAAAGAACATGAAAATCAAGTTTACTGATTATAATCTGTTAAACAGATTAAAATAGCTAACCCACAGAATAACTAATAGTAATGATCACACTTTGGAATTTACTACGTTAGGAATAGTTACATGGTAGAATAATATCCAAAGCGTGACACACTCTGGAGTGACATATGCAGATCAACTCCCATCACTTTTTATTTCAAGGAAAATTTTCAGGGTATTGTATTGTTTAGACTTTTGTAACAAGAATTTTGAGATCATTGCCTTATTATAATATTTCAACAATAAAATGAATCTACTATGATTGCATGTAACAGGGATAAATGCAAAGATTTTTCCCTGACATTAAAAAACAATAATGTAAATTCAAGATGGGAAATAAATGGCTCATTAGACTTGGGTGTGAAATCACTGAAAAGCTTTTTGTTTGACTGTGATCTTACAGCCACTGGTATGGCTTTGGGCGAAAAAGAAATTCCACCAAAGTCCTCATGAAATTCATGATAATTCATTTAGGTTAAATTCATATAGTCTTCCTTATCCTTTATTCATTCCTCACTTTATTACAATTTTCTCAGGAAAGGTCATTTCATCTCCCCTTAGGGTTCCTTCACTTTTCAAGAAAAATAAACCAGGTCTATTCAACCTCAAGGTAAGGATGAACTGGATTCCAGATCAGAGCCATGCTCCAGACCTGCCTCCCCATTTCCTACCCACAGAGAAAACCAAACAAAGACAGGACTCCTAGCCTCCTCCCAGCCTCACACTGGCGAGATCCCCGTGCAGGCTGTGCGTGCCTCCCCTTGAGTGCTAAGAGTTAGTTACTTGTTATCTAGCCTGGTGGAACGCACACTCCAGTGTGTATAGAAATCGCAAAGAAAGCTTGTTAAAATCTAGGTTCCTGGACCCCATACTTAAGAGACTGTTACAGTAACTTTGAAGTGAGGCTTTAGAATTCTCCATTTTAAAAAATACACAACCAAGCAGATTTAGCTGTGTGTTCATTCATTTGCTAATTAATTCAACACATATTTTTGAGCAGTAAATATGCCCTGGGCACCCTTCTAGGTTACAGCAGGATTGCTGAGGATACAGCAGTGAACATGATGGACAAAGTACATGATCATCATGGGACTCACATTCTACTGTGGGCTACAGTAAAATCTCATAAATAAGCAAATAATGAACATTCAAACAGTGACAGTGACAAAAAAAAACATAAAATAACACAGTGGAAAAATAGTAGCAGAGAATGAATGCTATTTGAGCTACGCTGATTAGAACAGCTTTTCTTACGATGCTGTATTTAAACTGAAACCTTAAGATAAAAAGAAGCATGTGTATATATATTTATTATATATACTGTATACATGTGGATATATATATATAGTACATTATATAAACCCATTATATACATATGCATGCATATGCATATGTGTGTATACATATGTATGCATGTATAAACATTTACACATGCACACACATGTGTATACACACATGTATATGCACACACATATGTATGTGTATACACGCATGCATATATACATGTATGTGTGTATACGCACATATGTATATACACACATATATACACATATATAATGAGTCTGGGGGTCAAGATGTACAGCAAGTGCAAAGGCCCTGAGGTAGGAAGAAGCTTGATGATCCTGAGTAATAGAAAGCAGGTTGGTGTGGCTAGAACAGGGTTTCTCAACAGTAGAACTACTGATATTTGAGCTAAATAATTCTCTGATATGTGGGCTCTCCTGTGTATTACAGGGTTTTAGTAGCATCTCTGACCTCTTTCCATTAGTGCTGGTCATACCCACTCAGTTGTGACAACCTACAGTGTCTCCAGCCATTGTCAACCTGAGTTGAAAACCACTTTATGGTTGAGCTGGTGGGAGAAGGATGGTAGGAAATAGGGTGATAAAGTAAAGAAAGGCTAGATCACACAGGGCTATAGTAAGCACTGAATTTAATTCCAAGAGATTCTGGAAATCACTGGAAGATTTTAACTGTGATTGTTGAAGTTATACGGTCAACTTTTATTTTTAGAAGGACACTCTGATGCTAGGTAGCAAACACAGGAAGTAAAAAGTGGAAGCTAGGACTACTGAAGCAGTATAATAGAAAGATGGTGGGATTGAAATATGTTTAGGAGAGAAGATTGTAAGAACGCAGTGGATTCAGAAAGTGTATTGGAAGGAGCCCTAACAGGTCTTTGGGTGGCTGGTAGACCACATCTGTAGAAACAATAATCTTGATCTTCGCTGCTGAAAATGGGATCCACAGACCAGTAGCATGGTCTTCACCTGGGAACTCAGATGTACTAGCCCAGACCCTACCTACCCCAGACATACTCAGTCAAAATCTGCACTTTAGTAAGCTCCCCCAGGCAATTGCTATGTATCTCAAAGTCTGAGAAAGCAGCTCCAGGCTAGCTTTTCATTATATTTATAAGAAAAGAGATGCTCTGAGAGGAAAGGTGGTCTGTCCAAGTTCACAGAGAGACTCAGGGGCAGTCAGAACTAAAACCCACTTCTTCCATCTCCTGGTCCCAGCTTCTCACTAGCAGCTTGCTCCAGGATAATGTCTCCTGTTAGAGTCCTTCCTTAGCCAGAAATTGCAATTTTTGTCCCTTAATTCTCACAGAACAAGAAAAAGTCACCCTTCAAAAAACAAAAGATTGAAATTCCTCCAGGGAGGAAGAACGAAAGACCCATGGTATCAATTTAGAGCAAAAAAGCGTTTAAAAACCAATTACCAAGCTGTGTTGCTGCTGCTCACAGGGCTGGCATCTTTTCCTTGCTCGGAGTGTTAACACTGCAAATACAAAACAAATCCTTTGAAAAATGATGCCAGGCTTGGAGTGTGGGCAACAATGATGAGGCTCTGAGATCAGACCCTGCTCAGAGAGCTGTTCAGTGACAGGAATCTTCCGGATCACAGGCAGCAGCAGGATTTAGAGACTTTGGAAAACTGAGTCTGTGTTCCCCTTGCCTTTATCATCCCCTTCTCTGGCTGCCCAGACTGGCTGCTTTCTCATCCCCCACGGAAACAGACCATTTATCAAATTCTCTTCTCCTCAAAACCTAAAGCACAAAATAGCTACTGTCCTTCTTGGCAGCTCCTGCAGAGCTAATATGCCGTACTTATCCCAATATGTGGGCCCCATCATATCATAAATTAGAGAGACTGCTTTGCAGGATGAGCTTGAGGCGAAAAAAAGGATAAGGAAAGTAATTCAAATCCTCAAGTCTGACTTTCATTTGACAAGATACTGATCTCTGTCTGTCAGCCCAGTGAGTGTGAGGGCAGTCCTGCCTCCTTCGAAGCCTGGGAGTGAAGGGGGAACCACTTCAGGAAGGAGGTTTTAAAGAGTGGATAGCAGGTTTATAAAGAGCAGATAAACCAACTGCTGAATGAGCATGGTGGTTGGCGGGCAGGGAGATGACCACCGGTTCATAAGGGAAGGAGTGCCTTTTTAGGGCTGAATGTGAAACTGCTCCTCTCTGTAGGGGTCTGGGCCCCGAAGCACACACTTCTGTCATTGCACAGCTGCCAGCTGCCATTATCGGGTTCCTGATAGAGACAGGCAGAGATCCCCAGTGTTTCTCCCCAGCAAGCGAAGTTAGGCAGTGATGCAGGGTGTGTGTGAGTGTGTGTGTGTGCTCACATGCATTCTGGGAACAGACAACAAAGAAAAAAGAAGAGAGATTAAATATTAGTGCAAGCAGGCTCAGTCGTGTCTGACTCAACTCTGCAACGCTATGGACTGCAGCCTGCCAGGCTTCTCTGTCCATGGGATTCTCTAGGCAAGAATATGGGCATGGGTGGCCATTTCCTCCTCCTGGAGATCGTCCCAATCCAGGGATCAAACTTGTGTCTCCTGCATCTCCCTGCATTGGCAGGTGGATTCTCTACCACTGAGCCACTCGGGAAGTCCTGTTAGTTCTGAACACTCAGATATTTACACAGTATAGAGAGAAAGAGACTAGGATTTGAGCAAGATTTTCCATTCTGTTATTAGGACTGTAGGTAAGTCATTTTATGCCTCTGGTTTTCTTTATCTTTCTTCACCCACCAAGAAGAGCAGAAACCTATGATTTATGGACTCCTTAGCAAGTTCCGGGCCACATACTAGAGCACATTGTAAGTGCCAGCTCAATCTTCACAGTAACCCAGGTAGGAACTATACTTCCCCCTTTTTTTTCTTTGCAGTTGAGGATACTGAGGCTTAAGGAGGTTAAATAAATGTTCTCCACAACCCTCAGGCAGGGGATGATGGACCTTGGATTTCTCCCAGGAATCCTCAGGCTTCGGGCTCCTCAGGCTATGCTTCTTCAAACAAGGATGTCCAGCTCATTCAGTGTCTGGGGGTCAGCTGAGGCTTGGGTGGAAAAGCACACTGTACTCTTGAGAGCTGCATGCATATTTGCCATGGTTATTTAAAGAATTCAGCATTAACTTCCTTACTCATTGAGTACTTGCTGAGAACCTGGTTCTATTCTACAAAGTATGGTCAGTCTTCCAACATGGAGGAGAGTGGAAAAAAAAGCTGTTGGCTCTTTTGTCAGGTCATTTACATTTTATCAAGTGTTTGGAAGAAAAATAGTGCTATCCATATAGCAGGTTCACAACACCAGAAATCAAGGATACCCCACATGCTCACCAAGTGAAACTAAAACAAAAAAAGTTCTGCCTAATCTCTGTTCTAGTGGAGGTCACTTCCAGTGAGTTCTAGTAGCAAATGGCATTTTAAAAGTAGTTCAATAGTAAAGGACTGATGCTAAAGCTGAAGCTCCAATATTCTGGCCACCTAATGTGAAGAACTGACTCACTGGAAAAGACCCTGATGCTGGGAAAGACTGAAGGCAGGAGGAGAAGGGGATGACAGAGGATGAGACGGTTGGATGGCATCACCAACTTGATGGACATGAGTTTGAGCAAACTCTGGGAACTGGTGATAGACACGGAGGCCTGATGTGCTTCAGTTCACAGGGTCATAAACAGTCGGACAAGATGGAGCGATTGAACTGAACTGAAGTGAATAGTAACCAGGATTCCTCCTTCTGTGTCTTATTCTCTTTCTCTGGGAAATTTCAAAGCAAATACCTGAAATCAGTATTTTAATTCTGAAACAGTTATGCCATATTCCCAAAGCTGTAGTTTAAAAGACATAGTCTAGGTGCTACATCATAAATGATGGTTTATCTACTGTTCATTGCATGGAAATGTTACTATTAGCAGGTTGCTTCTGTGTTTCAATGGTACAATGATAATTGATGTTCACAATGATTATCCCAAGGCAGTACAATTTCCTAAAGTGCTTTGTAGATCACAAAAAGATCTACAAAGGAAGAAAAGAAAAAAGGCAAGAAAAAAAGAGGTTTCCATTGGTATATTTTTTGCATTATAGGTTATCATAATAAAATTCTTCGAATATTAGTAACCAGTTACAAAATGTGATGATATGAATCAGAGCATCTCCATTCCCCATTATGCCAAAATAGGTAATTTTATGTAGACACATGCTTAGTATCTTTTTCTTTCCCCAAAGCTTAAGTCAATTTTATATTACTGCATGTTGGCTATGAAAAACTTTTAAGTGTTCATGCCATGCATTATTGTCATATAACTGCTGTAAAAAAAAAATTGCAAATTTAGTGCTTAAAACAATAAGTCAATTCTTGAGGTGAGAAATCCCAAATGGGTCTCATTAGGTTCAAAATCAAAGTGTCAGCAGAGTTACCTTCACTCTGGAGATTTTAGGGCAGAATCTGTTTCCTTGCCTTTTCTAGCTTCAAGAAGCTGCTGCTTCAAGGGAACCCCGTGGCCTGTGGCCCTTTCCTCTTTCTTCATGCCAGCAGTGCATCATCTCCAAATCTCTCTCTCTGACCACAACCCCTGTTTTAGTCATCACACCTGCCTCACTCTGACCTCCTGCTTCCCTCTGATGAGGACTTTTGTGATTACACTGAGTCCACACAGTTAATTCAGAATAATCTCCCATCTCGAGATTGTAACCTAATCATACCTTCAAAGTCTGTTTTGCCAAGTAAGATAACATATTCACAAGTTCTGGAAATTAGAATATAGTTATGGGGTGCATTATTCTGTATAGCACATTCGGTTTAACAATGACTCATTCATCACAATGAATTTCTCTTGGCTTTGAATATTTCCCTATCATTTCTCTTTGGCTTTGAATATTTCAAAGCAGTAGCCTCTTCCCATATACGAGGGGTAGGGTGATCTTGACATGAAAATTAGCAAAGTTCATGAAGATTAAAAGAAGCAAGTTCATACAGAATCTCTTCTAATATTTTACCAATGGGGTGAAAACCAGCAAGAAAGGGGCAATGTGGCCAACTATCCACTGAACCATGTTTGGCCTAAGAGCCCTTAGGCTACCCAAATGGGAGTTGCTTAGACTTCTACTTCTTAAACTTTTAACTTAAAGGTTAGAACAACTTGAAGTTAGGCTATAAAAGGAAGAAAGAAAATGATGGAGAATATTTTCCTGGTGCCAGACAGTAGTGAACCCAAGAGGAAAGGAGGAAGGAGAAAGGAGAAGGCAGAGGGCCATGCTGAAAGAAGCTTTGGATGCCATCTGACAGGCCTTTCGAATGTGCAGGTTTGGCTGCCCGCCCTCTGCGCCAAGTGCCCTCCATCCCTGGGTGCATTGCTGGAGAAGCAGGAAGGCGCATCCTTGGAGAAAACATTCCAGCGCACCCAGAGAACAAGGGAAAGTCATAACTAAGGTGATGAGAGAGACACCAGCCAGCGGGTAGTAGAGGTCACAGCTGTTGTGGACACAGTGTTCAGACAGAAAGGAAGTTTACACAGGTGGAGCCAGATGGGGTTTCTGTTTCTCAGCTGTAGACAAACATCCTCTCTGCTAACCTTCTGCCCTAAACTCACACTGGCCGCTTGCCTCTGAAGTATCTTGCATATTGCTTCTTTTATCTCAAGTTTGGGTATTTCATAATTCTTGCTATTTGCAAAATCATTATGGTTTAAACAGGACACGTGAAAGATCCATTATAAGCAATGCCTAAAGGAAAATGTCTATCGTTTCAAGCCCAGGTGAAGCACAGAAAAAATCTACTGCTGAAACACTGGGGGCACAGGAAAGATGACGATGCATCACTGCTGGATTGTTTTTCTTGGTTCTTCCTCCAGGCATGACCACTTGTGAATTGGTGCCTTTGCACACAAATCATGCCTTCTTCCGTTAGAAACTCTAAGAGAACAACAATAACAGCAGCTATCTTTATTAAGAGTTAAACAGGTCGGGTGTTATGGGAAGTACCTCAGGAACATTATCTCTTTTATTCCCACAATGATAATGAGAAACTCAGATGATTCCTCCCCATTTCATAACAGGTCACTGCATGGCTTAAGGAAGTCATTTTGTCATGATCATACAGTCAGCAAATCGTATCTAAAACTCAAACCCAGGTGAGCCTATTTTCTATTTTTTTCCTCTTAGCAACAATGCATATTTTCTTTATGTTTTTCGATAAAGGTCTTTGTCTTCATAGGGAAGCTCAGAGAATTATGCAATCTTTAAAGTCTCTTCTCAGGTTACTTGATAAAAAAAGCAAGGTCTAATTACATTTAATTTGAATATGGCAATACTTGAGATTCCCATATTTTGCCTTTCTTAATTCATTTAGGTAACACTTGAATTTCGTCATTCTTTTCTTTTTTCTCTGCATAGCAGACTGCAGTGGGTTGAACAGTGGCTGCCAAAAAGACATGGCCAAGTCCTAACTCCCAGAACTACTGAGTATGACCTTATTTAGGAAAAGGATCTTTGCAGTAGTACTTATTTAAGGCTCCTGAGCTGAGGTCATCCTGGATTAGGTTGGAACCTAAATCCAAGGACTGGTGCCCTAGAAGGGAAAAGCAAAGGAGACCTGAGATGCCCAGATACAGAGAAAAGGCTCTATGAGGATGCGGGCAAAGACTGGAGCGATGCTGCCACAGGCCAAGGAAGACCAGGAGCAACCAAAAGCTGGAAGAGGGCAGGAAGGAGCCCCCCTAGTCTCTCAGAGGGAAGGAGGCTCTGCTAACACCTTGAAACAATAAGATAAAGCCACTATGCTTGTGGTTACTTTTAGTGGCAGCAAATTACCTAGAAAACTTACACACAGGTATATTTTGATGATGCAGGTATCAAGGTAGCTTGGCAAATGTTATGAAGGGAAACTGTGTGATTTGTGACTACAACTGTGTCTTAGGAATGCAGCTTTGTACCTTGGTTTCTTACTGATGTAAACTGAGAAATCACAAGGTATGTGAAAGTAAAAATGTTAGTAGCTCAGTCATGTCCGACTCTTTGCGATCCCACAGACTGTAGCCTGTAAGACTCCCCTGCCCATGGGATTTTCCAGGCAAGAATACTGGAGTAGGTTGCCATACCCTTCTCCAGGGGATTTTCCCAACCCAGGGATCGAACATGCATCTCCTGCATTGAAGACAGAATCTTTACCATCTGAGCCACCAGGGAAAGTCCTATTTCTAAAACTTAAAAGATTCAATAATGTAAAATTCTATAAACAACATAAGCAAATCATGTATATATATATATATACACATATATATATACACACACACACACGTATAAGTAAATATATATGTGTATACATGTATACACATCTGTATGCAAATATATTTACACATGTATATACACTCGTGTGTAAGCAAATGTATATAATATACTATAAATATATAAAAAATCTTTGTGTCACTTGTATATTTGATTGGTTTCTTGTTAAAGATCAACTCAGAGAAAAATTCATTTAGAGATGACTAATATCTGGTTTCCCAGGTGGCTCAGTAGTAAAGAATCCTCTTGCCAATGTAGAAGACACAGGAGATGTGGGTTCAATCCATGGTTGGGAAGGAAGGTCCCCTGAAGGAGGAAATGGCAAACCACCCCAGTATTCTTGCTGGGAAAATCCCATGGACAGAGGAGTCTGGAGGGCTACAGTCCATGGGGTTGCAATGAGTTGGATATGACTGAGCACACACACACACATATTAATATCTGGTAGATTTTTCTCTGTCCCTGATCAAAGCCAGGAATGCCCCTTGACAATGGTCTCAGGTCCAATTCTTAATTCATAAGTTATCGCCTATAGAACTCTGGGCTTGAGCTGGGAATTGTTTCTGAAAAATTCATGGAATCATTCCTGAGTAACTGGTCAGTATCTCCTATAATAATTAGCAATGACAAATGTTGAATTCCTTGGATGTGACTGGCAAGGGGTAGACATCCCATTATTCATAGCAGTAATTGAAACTAGTTAGGGTATTATTAGTGTTGATGGTAGATGTAGTAATAATAGCAGCAATGGTATATGTGGTGAGAAAAGACCTAAACTAATTTTTTTGTCCGAATCTCATGGAACTCTCTCATTTAAGGTAGAAGGATCAAAGAAAGAGAACCAGCTCCAAATCTTGGTGTTTTAATGGATATTGAGAATCTGTTACATCCCAGAAAAGTACCACCTTAGGTAGCTGAGATTTTAAAAATAGACTTTCTGGATCTGATAAAATAACTCCAAGAATGTATCCATAAGAGGACATTATTTAGAATTAGGTCAGAAGCAAGATGAGGTGCTTACAGGCTGCCATGGTAGTAGCCCTTTATAAGTCTTCCAGTCACCAATTACCCACTCTTACATAGCATGATAGAATAAGCTTGTGAGTTACCTTTGTTGCCAGACACTTCCTTGGCAGAACCACACCACAGACAAGAAGCAGACCTAAGTGAGGATTCACACATATTCTTAAAGATTAGCAACACTGCACACTGATCAGCAGAGCCTCTGATCCACTCTGACAGCCAGCAGTCAAATCAGACTGCTACGAGACCTTAGAGTGCTTAAAAGTTCCTAGGGAATTATCTCCTCTAGAGACAGTCAGCAACAGAACTGCCAAGGGCAGAAGTTCAAGCTACTCCCACATACATGAAACAAATTTTCCAGATTTTGCTTTCCACCTGGCTTTGTGTATTGTAGGAATAACTGAGTGGGACATGCTTTGAACTTCTTACAGGTTCTCTGATATTATGGGGTTTCCTCTATTGATAGGAAATTTGGACTCAGAGAGCAGAGCCAGCAAGAGTGCTATTGCCATTCCCAGGTGGTCTCCCGATTATGGCTGTCTAGGATATGCAGCCCTAACCCCTATATGACAATATTTGGAGATGTGGCTTTTGGGATGCAATTATGTGCATGTTCAGTCAAGTCCAACTTTTTGCAACCCCATGGACTGTAGCCCATCAGACTCCTCTGTCCATGGGATTTCCCAGGTAAGAATACTGGAGTGGGTTGCCATTCCCTTCTCCAGGGGATCTTCCCCAACCAGGGATCAAACTACATCTCCTATGTCTCCTGCATTGGCAGGTGGATTCTTTACCACTGCATTACCTTGAGTTAAGGTCATGAGGGTGGGGCCTTCTTGTTGGGATTAGTGCCCTTATAGGAAGATACAGCAGATATTTTTCTTGCTCCCTTTCTCTCCATCATGTGTCCACCAGAAAGAGGCGTTGTGTGTACACAGCAAGATACTAGTTGTCTAGACACCAGGAAGAGAATTCTCACCAGAGTCTGAGCATGCTGCACCTTGGTAGTGGACTTCTTGCCTCCAGAACTGTGAGAAAATAAATACCTGTTATTTAAGGCCCCCAGTCTATGGTATCTTTTTTTTTTTTTTTTTTATGGCAGCCCAAGCTGAATAATATACTATGTGCATGCGTTTTAAGTTACTTCAGTTGTGTCTGATTCCTTGCAATTCTGTGGACTGTAGCCTACCAGACTCCTCTGTCCATGGGATTCTCCAGGAAAGAATACTGGTATGGGTTGCCATGGATCAAACCTGCATCTCTTATGTCTCCTGAATTGGCAGGCAGGTTCTTTATCCCTAGCACCGCCTGGGCAGCCTGAATAATACACTATAG
Source organism: Muntiacus reevesi (assembly GCF_963930625.1). Classification (NCBI taxonomy): domain Eukaryota; kingdom Metazoa; phylum Chordata; class Mammalia; order Artiodactyla; family Cervidae; genus Muntiacus; species Muntiacus reevesi. The sequence goes on from NC_089256.1 coordinate 39,689,085, forward strand.
TGATTGTTAAAAAAAAAATAAGTGGGCTTACTTACTTTTTTAAATGAGTGGGCTTATAGACGTCATTACAGAGGTAGCAAGTATAGTCATCATAATTAATTAGTTTCTGTGAAAATAAAAGATGCCTTCCTCTTCAAGGAACAAGGGAAACCACCTATCTTCTCCCACATGGCTCCAAAAGTGAGCTGCCCAAATTCAAGAGTTACCACATCTCTGTCCATACCAACTGACACTCATCTATGGGCAACCAACTCCTCAATAACACGTGTTATATTTGGGATGCCTCTTGTTCTAAGGTGAAATTTTGGAATTTAGAATTCGTTGCAATTTGTAAAGCAATTTTCTTGTGGCTTCCTTCCTTTCTTGGAGTGGTGAGGGTTTTTAAAAATACAGAAAGTCTCTTAGATTGCCCCATGAAGGCTAACTTTCTGTAACTACTTTTCCATTTGCCTTTCAAATCCCTCATTCCCTGACCTGGATCTATCTTTCCACAGGCACAATGTCTCAGTGACCAGGCCAAAAAGAAGATATTTTTTAAAAAAGACTGATGTCATTCAAAGACTGGCATTTCAGTTTTTATTACTAGAATACCTTGAAGAATTAGATCTGATTTGCATTGATATTTGCCAACTGAAATATTAAGTTCTTTTTTTTTTCTTTTCCCTTTCCCTCATCAGATTTTAACACTTTAGTCAACAACAGACAAAGTCACAGTTTAACAATCATATGACTTCACAGAGACTTCTGGGCTTTTGAATTGTTGACCAGCTTGAGAAAAAAAATATCAGATTTGATGCATAAAATGAAGGCGATTACATATAAAGGAAATGGCAAGAGGGCTTACTTAATTTTTTAAATGAGTAGGCTTATAGAAGTCATTACAGAGGCAAGGATTTTTTGTTGTTTTTGTTTTGGTTTTGTAAAGGAATCTGCTTCTCACATCTATTTCTTAAGTGACCTGGGGTAACTTCATTGACATGTCTTTTGTGGGCAATGTGACACCATTTGAGCTACCTATTGAGGTTTTTCTCTTTGATTAGAATCAATTGTAGACTCAGTGTACTGGAACATTTGAAAATGAACATGTATGCCTAAAGAAGGATGAGGGCTTCAGAAATGTGTGCACATTTAAAGTGATATATTAGCCCCAAATATCATTAGACTGTAGATGGAAAAAAATGGGAATTTCTGTGCAGTTTCTACTTCTAAACCTCTTCATCTAAAGTGACAGAACTACTAGTTATAGAAGTGTAATAGTGTATCTCTACATCAAAGTTTTAAACATATCACACACACACACAAACCAGGTCATCAGGCTATTAAATAGACTCTCAAATGTTTCCATACTCATGCTTGGAAAAAATTGCACATAATCCTACCTCAAAAAGATGTATTCTCTTTACATCCTTTGTAGTGCAGGAGTCCTATGAGTTTATGGCATATCAGAATCACCTGGCAGATTTGTTAAATTACAAATCCCTGGGACCCCCTCCTAGAGTTTCTTGGAGATCTGTCTGGGGTTTGATAATTTGCATTTCTAACAAGTCCTCAGGTGATGTTAATGCTGCTGGTTTGGTGACCAGACTCTGAGAAACACTGCTCTGGTTTTATTACTTATTTTGGTTCAATGGTGTGCTTCACAGCCTTGCAGTCAATTCTATCTACTCTCTAACCAAAATAACTACTGTAATTTGAGTCCATGTTTGGCTTTGTAGAATCTAAGATGATAGCAACAGTAAGCATCCCTTGAATAATGCTTTACCTTTAATAAATCTTTTTTGCATACAGTATCTCATTTGACACAGCACAGGTATCCTGGTAAGTGAGCAAGTATTATATCATTCATATTTTATGAATTAAAGTAGAGAGTTTAAATGACCCACTCAAAATCCCTAAGAAGTAAATGGTGAAGAACAGAGATTTGAACTCAAGCTTTTTGACTCTTAAATCCTGCATTCTTTCTACCAAGTCACTCTTTCTCTTAATCCCTTACAGTTTTTAGACAGCTTTACCCTATTCAAACCACCTTCATATTCATTATCTAATTTGATTTCTCAAAGCAACAGCACAAGGCAGACAGAGCACATATTATTGTCTAGATTTTGTAGGTAAAGACATTATAAAACATGATGAGAAAAGTGGTTACTGTCATACAGACAGTATTTCTTCATACACAGGCTAAAATTTTCTTGTAATATTTAACAGCAGCATATGATGTAAAGCTTCAGATGGTTCTCCTTTCCAAGTCATATTCAGTGGTCCAGTATTATAACCCCACCCTTAAACCCACACCAGTTTTTGGTTTGTTTTGTTTTTTTGATAGGAATATATTTGGAGGAAATGCAGGTAGAGATGAAGTTTAGGGTTATTAGTAGAAAGGGAGGAAAAGTTCTTTAAATTTTAGACTTTAAATTCTAAAGAAAACAATTTTCTCTGCATACAGACTTTTTCACCTCTTATCTTGGGTTTTTCAAAGTTTAATGTGTATACAAACCACCTGGACTTCTCGATGAAATGAAGAGTCTGATTCAGTGCATCTGGAGTGGGGCCCAGCATTCTATAAAGCTCCAAGGTGATGCCAATTCTGTTGATCACAGTCCAACCTTGATAGGCAAGGGTCCATCCTATTCTCAATGTCTTAATTATTTTTACTATTCTCTAAACTATCTATGAATCTCTAGGGTGAAACAGAAATTAAATGTAAAACACTGTAACAATATTTTGTGAATACTCTGTACATTGTGGGACTTCCCTAAGTGCTATTCTGTGCTAGGCTATTTATAACACCCTGGTATCTTCCGACCTATTCTCATCTCAAGATCCAGGATGATGCCGAAAATGTGGTCCATGGGCTAGTAGAGCCAACATTACCTGGGTGTTTGTGAGAAACAGAATTTCAGGCCTCATCTCAGACCCACTGAATTAGAATTCACCTTTTAACATGATTCTTCAGATGATTTTCCAGTAGAGTGAATTTAGAGATTCACTCCTTTAGATCTTTTTGCCCATTTGTGCATACATACTTATCATTATACTCATGTGGCTGGTCCTCCACTCACTGGGAGGATCTAATCCTCCAGAATCCCAGAATTCACCAAAGGAATTCAGCAAAAGATTTAAATGTGGAGTGAGGCACGGAATCTGCATTTTTTAAAACTTGCTTTGAGGTAATCCCAATGATTGGCCAGATGTAAAAATCTAATAGTGGAGATGAAAGTTATGCCAAACATGGCTACAGCCAGAACGGATGGTTTATAGGTAGGGAATCATACGAGATGTTAGAAAACTTTCAGCTATGCAGCAGAGGTTCCTTTTTCACACTGACTCAACCTGTGAACTGTTCTCTACTTCTAAAACCAAGGTAGGTCTGAACTTCTGCCACCCAACTCCTACTACACCACTAATGCATTGGTGTGACAGCTGAGAGCTTTGTTACCAGGTGTTAAATTTTTTTTCCCGAGATAAAAAAACTTGAAGTAGGCATTTTAGTGTGTCTTACAGAAAGACAATGTCCTATATATTTGAGATATATATGATATAGTAAAGCAAAAAATATAGTTTCTGAAGATTCTATTCTTAAAGTCTAAACTTCAAGCAGATTCTAACAGAGTCCGACATTTAGCTAGCATAAGTAATTCATTTATTCATTCAATAAATTTTTACTGATCATTTACTTTGTGCTAGGCACTATAATACTGGAGAAGGGAATGGCAAACCACTTCAGTATTCTTGCCTTGAGAACCCCATGGACAGTGTTCATGACTGGAAAAGGTCAGTTTTCATTCCAATCCCTAAGAAAGGCAATCCCAAAGAATGCGCAAACTACCACACAATTGCACTCATCTCACACGCTAGTAAAGTAATGCTCAAAATTCTCCAAGCCAGGCTTCAGCAATACGTGAACCAAGAACCGAGAACTTCCAGAAGTTCAAGCTGCTTTTAGAAAAGGCAGAGGAACCAGAGATCAAATTGCCAATATCCGCTGGATCATCAAAAAAGCAAGAGAGTTCCAGAAAAACATCTATTTCTGCTTGATTGACTACGCCAAAGCCTTTGACTGTGTGGATCACAATAAACTGTGGAAAATTCTGAAAGAGAGGGGAATACCAGACCACCTGACCTGTCTCTTGAGAAACCTATATGCAGGTCAGGAAGCAACAATTAGAACCGGACATGGAACAACAGACTGGTTCCAAATAGGAAAAGGAGTGTGTCAAGGCTGTATATTGTCACCCTGCTTATTTAACTTACATGCAGAGTACATCATGAGAAATGCTGGGCTGGAAGAAGCACAAGCTGGAATCAAGATTGCTGGGAGAAATATCAATAACCTCAGATATGCAGATAACACCACCCTATGGCAGAAAGTGAAGGGGAACTAAAGAGCCTCTTGATGAAAGTGAAAGAGGAGAGTGAAAAAGTTGGCTTAAAGCTTAAGATTCAGAAAACTTAGATCATGGCATCTGGTCCCATCACCTCATGGGAAATAGATGAGGAGACATTGGAAATAGTGTCAGACTTTATTTTTTGGGCTCCAAAATCACTGCAGATTGTGACTGCAGCCAGGAAATTAAAAGACGCTTACTCCTTGGAAGGAAAGTTATGACCAACCTGGATAGCATATTAAAAAAAGCAGAGACATTACTTTGCAAACAAAGGTCCATCTGGTCAAGGCTATGGTTTTTCCAGTGGTCATGTATGGATGTGAGAGTTGGACAGTGAAGAAAGCTGAGCACCGAAAAATTGATGCTTTTGAACTATGATGTTGGAGAAGACAAGGAGATCCAAGCAGTGCATCCTAAAGGAGATCAGTCCTGGGTGTTCATTGGAAGGACTGATGCTGAAGCTGAAACTCCAGTACTTTGGCCACCTCATGAGAAGAGTTGATTCATTGGGAAAGACCCTGATGCTGGGAGGGCTTGGGGGTAGGAGGAGAAGGGGACAGCAGAGGATGAGATGGCTGAATGGCATCACCGACTCGATGGGCATGAGTTTGAGTAAACTCTGGGAGTTTGTGATGGACAGGGAGGCCTGGCGTGCTGCGATTCATGGGGTCACAAAGAGTCGGACATGACTGAGCCACTGAACTGAACTGAAGGCACTATGATGGCACTAACAACATGCACATGTTTGCTTTCATAAGGAAAATAGTAAAAGCATAAACATTTAAGACAATTACTGAGTGTGATAACTGCTTAGGAGAAGAACAACACCTTAGTGATAAAGAGAATGTCAAAGGATTTGATACAAGAAAATAGATTTCAGAGCATTCTCTGTAGTCCAGTGGATAATAATGAGAATCCCATAGAAGCAAACCGGCACATCAAGGCAACAAAGAAGAAATGGATCTGAACAGGACCTAGAGAGTTTTCCTGAACTTTCCAAAACCTTCTTAGTAAGAGATTAACAAACTATTAGTTGGATATCCTTAGTTATACAATTTTATTGTACCATCTGCCATTTGCTTTATACTCATTCATCCTTTAATTACTTGTCAATGTGTATTTAGTTTAGACTTCACAATGTGAGTTATTTCCCAACAATACTATTTTTATAAAGCCCTTAATTGAATAACTCAATTGGTTGGTGGACTCATTGAGCACTTATATGCCAAGCAATGAACTAAGAATACACACATAAGTAGGATACAGTTTCTGTACTTTTATGGATCTTATAATCCAGAGATTGCACATAATTAAAATGAAATTTTATTACTTCTATCATGTGGCTTCCTGAAGGGAGTGTCATCTTGAATGCTTCAAAAGAAAAAGTTATACTGGCAAAATGATGATACAAGTGAGATGTGAAATCATATTTGAAGAAGGAAACCGGGATGTGTGAAGGCCCCAAAGCAAGTGAACAAGACATAGTCTTGAAATATAAGTAGTATTAATTTAATCTACCTACTACCTAAAGTAGAGTGATTAGGGATTTAAGGATAGGAAAGTAAACTGAATGAAGGATGCTGCCATGCTTAGTTTGAACTTTATCCCAAAGGCAATGGGAAAGTCTAGCAGGAAAATTAACTCAATAATTTTAAAATTTAGAAATAGCATTTTTGTAGTAGGGGTAAATACCCAGCAGCAAGAGGTCCAACTGGAAAATTGAAGAAATTGTTGGTCATTTTTTGGTGTTGTACTACCATTGCCTGAAATATCAATTTTATTAAGAAAATAATCACTGTAATTTACAACCTATAGGCTTTCTACAGCTACAGTTAATAAAGTATTAGCTGTTACGTAGCCAGACACTGGGAGAACGGACCCCTAGGAGAAGAAGCATGGATACATGAATAAAGCAGATCAGAAAATCTCTCCCTAACAAGTTGTTGTCATGGCCTTTTGAAAAATTAACACCTCAAATGAGTATGTTGAGATGTGAGGCAATATAGGATGTGAAATAATAAGACTAGCCTTGGTGAGGGACTTTCCTAGTGGTCCACTGGCTATGACTCTGTGCTCCCAATGCAGGGGGTCTGGTTTCGATCCCTGGTTGGGAAACTAGATACCACATGCTGCAGCTAAGAGTTTGCATGCCGCAACTAAAGATCCCGCATGCCACAATGAAGATCAAAGATATCACATGCCGCAACTAAGAGCGGGCACAGCCAAATAAATAAGTATAAATATTAAAAAAAAAAAAAAAGACTAGCCTTGGTGAGAGCATTTAAAAAAGTCTCCTTGGCTGCTTGCTAGAATGGATAAAGATGGCATTGAAGTAGTCTACAATCAAATCATCAGCCTCCCCCAAACTTTCACTATGGAAAGTTGATATATGGATTAATAATAATTAAAATATTGAAAATAAGGATATCAATAATAGCTAATGCTATACTAAAGACTTTGCTTACATGTTCTCTTTTAATTCTCATGATAACCTTTGGCAGAGATTTTATTTTTGAGCTACTTTAAAATTAGAAAACACAGACTCTTGGGAATAATGGCAAAAATATTTGAAGTCATGAGATGCTGAGAGATGTGGACTCTATTTCTGTTCTAGTAGGCCATGTGCAAAATCTGTGATTAAGCTATCCCCCCACCCCCTACATGCCATGCAAGCTTCTAAAATGTCCTGGAGCACTCATATCCAAGCTAGCGCCCCAAGGACAAATCTAGGACAGCTCATTTCTCTTCAGAAAGTTTTCTGGGCATCTGATGACAGATATGGGGAGGCCAAGAGTGAGGTGCTGGTGGTACAAGGGTATGTGTACAACACTCATCAGAATGGCCGCACGCCTGGGTGTGGAAATCCTCCCACGGCTTACAGACTGTCAGTGTCAGCTGTTGTGAGTGTCTTAAGGATTTTTAAGGTTTGGAGGCCAGTAATCATGTAGTTACATTTTGTAGTCTTCATTTTCTAGATTAACCATTCATTTTAATGACAAGGTTACTCAAAGAGTTTGTATTTACTTGATGAGGCTATTATGGAATTATAAGCGTGGGAAAAGAATATGTTTCTGACCTAAATTTAAGATTTTTTTTTTTTTGTTTAGTCGCTCTGTAGTGTCCAACTCTTTGTGACTCCATAGACTATAGCCTGCCAGGCTCCTCCGTTCATGGGACTTCCCAGGCAAGAACACCGGAGTGGGTTACCATTTCCTTCTCAAGGGGATCTTCCCAATTCAGGAATCGAACCTGCATCTCCTTCATTGATAGGTGGATTGTTTACCAATGAGCCACCAGGGAAGCCCAAATGTAAGATATTCACATACAAAAATAACACTGTATACCTGCTACACTGGTATACACTACATTGTATATTTAAAATCAGTATACAAGTAAGGTTCTGAAAAGAAAACATAGCAAGAGTTTTCTATATTTTCCAGCTCTCTGAAAAGGGAAACTAGGAATGTTAAAAAGTAAAAGGAAATAATGTATGCTAAAGAAAGAGATTAAATTTTAAAAGAAAATCATCATAACCTAATACTGACATCATGGTTTCACATAAAGATGCTGGCCTGTATTCTTCAATGCATTGTTTACATGTGCTCTTTTGTTACAGAGTCCAATCTTGCTCTGCTCACCACACAATGGGCCAATGAATCCAACAGATGAGGGGTTGAGGCAAAGAGACTTAAATCAGGGGCCAGTTGACCAAGAAGATGGCATGCTAACACCTCAAAATAACCATCTTATCTGAGTCTGGATGCCAGGTTCTTGTATAGATCAGAAATGGGGGAAGGTGAGGAAGCACAGTAAAAAAGCCATTAATCTTGCAAACATCTCCTAGAATGGCAAGCCTCAGGCAGGGTATGTGTTAATTTCTTCCTTCCTGCCATCTACAGGTGAACAGGGTTCTGAACAAAGGCAATTTAGCTTAATAGTCAGGCAGAGGGGCAGGATTCTCTGAGGCAGGCCATTCTGTATGATTATAATAACAAAAGCAAGTAAAAAAGAAACAGTTTCAACATGGAGTCAGAATTGTCTTCTCTGCAACACCTTCTCTGCCAAGGATACTCTTCCCACCTCTATCTTCTTGCCCTGGTTCTATTTATTTTTGAGGTCTTAGAGTAAGCTTCCTGGAGCTTTGCTGGCCTCGCAGATTTTGCTATATGGCCCTGTTTTATGGTCTTATTGAATACTACTATAATTTTCCTTTGTACTATATAAATCTAAGTGGTTATTAATGCAATTATAAGCTTCATTCTCTGTTTTCTTGTTGAACTATAAGTTCGACTTGTGCAGGGACCATGTCTGTCTTGCTTCTCATTTTTGCCTTTTACAGAGTGAGCATTCTATAAATATTTCTTGTCAAAAAAACAAAGTGTAATCAAGATCAAGATTAATTTGAATATAATTCTGTACTGAAGGAAGATATGCTTTAAAACCAATAAATATTTTTGGGCTCAAAAATCACTGCATATGGTGACTGCAGCCTTGAAATTAAAAGACGTTTGCTCCTTGGAAGAATCAAGCTATGACCAACCTAGACAGCATATTAAAAAGCAGGGACATTACTTTACCAACAAAGGTCTGTCTAGTTAAAGCTATGGTTTTTCCAGTAGTCATGTATGGATGTGAGAGTTGGACTATAAAGAAAGCTGAGCGCTGAAGAATTGATGCTTTTGAACTGTGGTATTGGAGAAGACTCTTGAGAGTCCCATGGACTGCAAGGAGATCCAACCAGTCCATCCTGAAAGAAATCAGTCCTGAATATTCATTGGAAGGACTGATGCTGAAGCTGAAACTTCACTACTATGGCCACCTGATGTAAAGAACTGAGTCATTGGAAAAGATCCTGATGTTGGGAAAGATTGAAGGCAGGAGGAGAAGGGGGTGACAGAGGATGAGACGGTTGGATGGTATCACCAACTCAATGGACATGAGTTTGAGCAAGCTTCGGGAGTTGGTGATAGACAGGGAAGCCTGGCATGCTGCAGTCCATGGGGTCGCAAAGAGTCGGACACAACTGAGAAACTGAACTGAATGACAAGTAAGACAATGAAAAGAAAACATAGCAAGACTTTTCTTTATTTTCCCACTCTTTGTAAACAGAAAATGAGAATATTAAAAATTAAAGACTGCAAAAATAAATAAAAGTAATCAATATAAGATGTTGAACCAATATTGTTTAAATTATCACTAAATGGTCAAGACCCCTTACCTGCAAAGGTAACAGGCTTGACTCTTTCATATCTATATGTTGATACTACCAAGACTGACTTAACAGAACCTTCTGGAAGGTCCGTAAAAGAAATCCCAGAGAAAGACTTTTCTGAAACTTCAGCTGTAGATTATATAATCTCTACATTCTCTCTGTAAAATGTGAAGTCATACTAATTCTAACATGCTAACTGAAAAGGGCAGATGATAGCTACTTGCAGTATATGCTTCTGGAATTCAATTTAAAGAAATGAATTTAGTTTAACATTATGTATTTCTTCCAAATCCATGAAGGCAGAGTCTAGGCTGGACATATTAATAGTTGGGTAAGTTATAAAATGAGAAGTAAGACAGATGGAGCTATAACATCAATGGAGTTTAAGAGCACTATTAGGCAAGGATTCAACTTGTAAATGAACTGAAAGAGTCTGACTAAGTGATAAAACCCAACCTCCAATGAACAAGGGGGTTTCAGACTCTTCAGAGTCCTGTTAGTTCTTAGAATGTTTTCCCCACTCCATCAACATAGAAAATGCTTCTTTTTTATGAAAGGATAGTTGATGTACAAGTATGTTTTTATAAGTTATAGGTATACAATATAGTGATTCACAATTTTTAAAGGTTATACTCTATTCATAATTATTATAAAATATTGGCTACATTCCTGTGCTGTACAATATATCCTTGTAGCTTATTTATTTTACACATAAACTCTGTACCTTTTACTCCCCTACCTCTATATTGCCCCTCCCCACTTCCACTTCCCTCTGCCCACTAGTACTTGTTAATTCTCTTTATGAGTCCATTTATTTATTTTTTTATATTCACTAATTTGTTGTATTTTTTAGATACTACATACAAATGATATCATATTTTATCTTTCTCTCTCTGACACTTCACTTAGTATGATAATCTCTAGTTCCATCCATGTTGCCACAAATGGCAAAATGTAGTTCTTTTTATGGCTGAGTAGCATTCCATTGTATATTTATACCACATCTCTTTTATCCATTCATCTCTTGGACACATAGGTTGCTTCTGTATTTTGGTAATTGTAAATACTGTTGTTTGAACATTGGGATGCATGTATCTTTTCAAATTACTGTGTGTTCTTTTGTTCTTTTATAAATAGAAAATATTCCTTACATGAGCTTTCTATATGTGGTGCTGATGTTAAATCTGACTTAGGCAAGAGAATTATAAAATGCCTGCTAAATTGCTCTCAGTCTAAGGGGCTAAGTTCTCAGTGTTCCAGGTAGAGAAAGCTACTGAGGATGTAAAAATTTTTGTAAAAATGAAATGTATAGAAAAACAGTTATCATTGTTGTTTAGTCCCTAAATAGTGTCCAACTCTTTGTGACTCCATGGACTGTGGCCCACTAGGTTCCTCTATCCATGAGGTTTCCCAGGCAAGAATATTGGAGTGTATTGCTATTTCCTTCACCAGGGGATCTTCCCGACCCAGGAATTGAATCCGCCTTTTCTACGTTGGCAGGTGAATTCTTTACCACAGAGCCATAGAGTTCATAGAAACTCTGTAACTATGAACAAACCTGACACTGCATGAGGCACAGTTGAGAAAGATACTCTGGAATGTGAGAAGAAAGATTTAGAAACAAAGTTAAATGAAGATGGGAGCAGCTTAGCTCATAGAAGTGAGATCAAACACACCATAGAAAATACATGTTACAGTGCAATTGCCCTCTGGGAGTTACAGGATTATGAAAGTCTAACTTAATTAAGGGAGAAAATAGGTCATATTTAACAACCGCATATGTGACACATCATTTTGACTATAGAACTGAAGAGGAGAGAAAAATTAAGATATCAAAAATACAGGGAAGGGGACCATAGAATTCATCAATCTCTTCTCCTCCATCTATGTCGAGTATGTTCTGATTTTGTATATATAAAAAATTCACCATTGTTCTAATCTCCCTCATTAAAAAACACTTGCATTATTCTTGAAAAAGAAATTTCAGGTGTCAAAAGAGAAACAAAATGATCCAACAATTTTTTTTTAAGGGACTGAATTAAGAGGTAATAAATATTCTTCTTCTCATAAAAATATACCTTGCACCAACTTTCCTTTCTCCCCCTTGTGTCATTAAGTGACAGGTAATCAAGTACTTGTGAACCCTGCATGAAATCCCCTCCCCTTTTCAGGGCTCAATGTCCCTGTGGGGTCGAGCTAATTACAGGTACATTTCCTCTGCAAGGCAGTCACACTCTGTTCTATTGAAGGCACAATTAATTATTGAACAAAGCTAGCTGGAGATTTTTGCTCGTATGGCCATGGGTTGCAGGTAGCTTTGCTGTCACACAGGGAGCAGAGCCTCTTCTTTGAGTGTCTTTATGAAAGGCTTTGCATTATAGGCTGAAAAGGATCAACCCCTGTTTCCAAATGCTGCAAAGGAAAAAACACACAAAACAAAACCCCCTAATTTCTTGTATAGAATAGTAAAGACAAATTCTCTCTCATGTAATCAAGAATATGATTATGATCAGATGGTTATTTAGGTCAGATGTGAAAAAGATGAAAAAGTAGACTTGGGAATTACTACCCATTATAGGGTGAATTGGAGTCTGTCCTTGAGTCTGTGCGCTTCCTTAGTGGCTCACAGGTAAAGAATAAGCCTGCAATGCAGGAGACCCGGGTTCGATCCCTGGGTCGCAGAGAGTCGCTGGAGGAGGGCATGGCAACCCACTCCAGTACTCTTGCCTGGAGAATCCCATGGACAGAGGAGCCTGGCAGGCTACAGTCCATAGTGTCACACAGAGCTGGACACAACTGAAGCGACCAAGCAGCAGCAGCTGGAGTCTGTGAATGCAGCAAGGAAGTAGTTTTGCAGGTGCCAGAGTAGGATTTGACCCAGAGGGCCTAGATAGATTATAGAAGAATAAAGTTCTTCCCCTTAAGATGTATTTAGGAACTTAATGGGAGATCTTCCCAAAGCCCCATGGAGTCATCAATGAGTGGAGATAGTCTTGAGCAAGGGTCTGTAAACTATTCTGTAAAGGGCCATATAGAAAATATTTTAGGCTTTAAGGGATAAATCATATCTGTTGCAAAAAAGTCTGCTGTCTTTTTGTTTTTAAAGCAGCCATAGACATCATATAAATGACTAAGCATGGCTGTATTTCATTAAAACTGTATTTACGGGCATGGAAATTTTAGTGTCATATATTTTTAAAAATTCTTTTGATTTTTTCTAATCATTTAAAAATTATTCTAAGCTTGCAAAAAAAAAAAAAAAAGTGAGGTGGGTTGAATTTGGCCCAAGGACTATAGTTGCCTGACACCACCCTCCCCTGACTATTGGGAATCCCTGGGTGTACACCAATTTTTCTATTAATTTTGAAGTCCCTCAGGTTCTCTGACTGTATGTAAATGCTCCCTTTATTCTGGAAGATCTAGCTTGTCCTTTGATCTTTAGATGACTTAAAATATCATGGATAATCAGATTATTCAGGGTTCAAACCATTTGTTTACTGTCATTAACAAGTTTACTAAAGTTAGCTGTGAAAATCTACACTTATAGAACAAGCTTGGGGAGGTCTTTAAACTGGTTTGATTTCATTACTTTTCTGAACTGAGGGGATAAAAAAGAATTATCTTTAGTTTCAGATTATCAATAGTATTTTTCCCTGAAAAAAAACAGAATTATTTACTAGTCAATAATGCACCAAAGGGATAAGGCATTTTTATTAATATTAATGCAGTTCATTCCTTGATTATAACTTGAATATAATCTACTTCCTCCCTTCTTCCTTTCTTTTATCTGCCATGTATTCCATAAAACTAAGAGATCATAAATACTATACAAACATTTAAATTAATTACAAAATGGAGATGATATGAAAATAACGATAAGAAAACAAGATGAAAGCAAGAGTGTGTCTATATATGGATTTGATGCCATAAATCCCACACAGTTTGTTCAAAATCCATTTCATTAAGGTGTAATTTATATATGATTTCCTCTATTCTTTTTCAGACTGGTTATAAATCTGGCTCTAAGTTTGGTAACAGTTAATGCAATGAAGGACTCCTGATTATTTGTAAAAATTCACTGGGTTCATTTAAAAAAACAAACCATTGCTTAGAAATAGGACAGTAGAAATACTGAAATAAAAGAGGAAATAATGTAATGCAATAACAATCTCTCAAAGCAACAATACAGAAAATGCAGTGCTTTCAGAGGATATCTTCTCAAGGATTAATCCTTAAATATGTACCCCAAACTTCTATACCAAATTATCACTTAGTAAAAGCAATTTTACAGGAGAAAGGTAGGTGTGTATGGGATCGAGAGTTAATATATACAGTTCCGTCCAAGGAGAATGTGCTCTGGAGGTTAAATTTAATCCAGGGGAAAGGTATGTGATAACCAGTAGCTCAAACTTCAGATAATCCTGCATTTGTAATTTTTTCCATGTGAGGTTTAAAATGAGAATGAGAGGATATAAATTTGAGATTTATCCCATAAATAAGTGTCTCATTTACTGCTTTTATATTCTCAACAAATAACAAACTGTAAGCATTAATAACAAGAATGAGTTTTGACTTAACATCATCTTAAGAAAATAGAGCTCTAATTAGAACTGGTGCCTAAATAAAAGACTATTCCATAGGTTAGTCCAAACTTCACCTGGTACATTAATTTGAGGGCTAATATGGAATGGAGACCCATATCTTCATACCACAAAACACAAAATTATTTAAAGATGCTATAACCAAACACTACCATAGTCTGGTCTTTCAGAAGTATATCAATATGGATCCCATTGTCTATCTAGCTTTGCATAACAATATTTATGGTGTTCACATCAAAATTAATATGCTGTATATTGAATCTGGAGATATTTATGTGAGAAAATGTTAAGAAACTATCAGATATAAATGAGTTAAATGTTTGGGGCTAGTTACCAAAATAAATGATATTTTATAAGAAAAATTGATCCATAATTCCTCTTTCTGGAAAGACTAGATAGCAGACCCTGCTCTGTAAATACTGTGTCATTCACAAATGCATAGTTTTTTATGTAAGAAAATTCAGTCTGTGGGGTAGGAGAAGACACATGCAGTTAATCCTAAATAATTCGGTAAAAATATTTAAATGGAATTTAAAAGCCAGTAGAACCTCAGAACCCAGTGATGGTAGTGGGAAGGAGGAGGGGAGAATGCAGATGACATTTCTCAGAAATGATCTTTTGACTTTTATTAAATTAGCATCAATAGCTGGGGATGCATAATGAGTTCATGAAGGTTAGTCCATGCCTGGTGTCCCTCCAGAGAACCAGATGCTAAGGACAGGCTATTACAAGTCACAACTTTGTATTATTCCTGAAAGATTTCTTCACAAGGTGCTATAGTATTAGGAAGCTATATGTAAAAGCAAAGCAAAACAAACAGCACACAAAGAACTATGGGAATTTAATCCATACACAATATTGTCCCAAGACATTCAGATACCGACCTGCTTTAGACATAATTATTAAGCCATTTAATGCATTTAATGCTTCTATATTGGTTGCCTTGGGGGAGTGTCCTATTAAAATGAAATATACCTTATATGTAAACCACAGAACTATATATATAGTATATATATATTATATATATGGTATAATATATACATAGTATGATTATAGACTTTATAGAGATGGACATATTAGCCAAGACCAGAGATGACCCTAATCAAGTTAGCTCTATGCCACTATTCTAACAGTGTTTTTTAAAATTTATTTACTTTTTAATTCAAGGATAATTGCTTTAGAGAATTCTGTTGGCTTCTGCCAAACATCAACATGAATCAGCCATAGCTATAGAAGGGAGGGAGGTTCTAATAGTGTTTTAATAACAATACACAGGCTTGCCTTTTGGATTCAATGGACTCACAGAAGCACGAGGATATTTTAAATAGCGTGTTGTATCTTGGGGCCTGGAGAGTTCCTTACCGGTTGGTGTAAGGTGTCTCCAGGTGATCACAGGTTCAGGACGGCCATTGGCCATGCAGACCAGGGTGACGTTGCTGCCCTCATTCACAGTGACATCCGAAGAGATGTTGGAGATCTTTGGTGGAACTGTTAAGACAAAAGCAAATGGAATAAGTAACCACATCATTAAAAGCAGGTTTGCAGTTCTGGTCCATGCAATTGGAAGTGGCAAATCTAAGCAAAGTACTTTTCTGACTTGAACCATTTGAATTTTTGTGTTTAGAAGATTACGTACTTTAGGACTTCCTTACAGACTCTGAGCAGATGTAAAGGATAGGTCTTATTATAAGGTGAGAATCTTTCCACTATGGTCAAGCCCTCTAGGAAGTACACAGAGTAACACAATGAAAATATCTTAGTTCTTTTATGATTCCAAGGGACCTGATTTGGTTATTAAAGAGCGTGCACAAGTATAAGCATTAAGAATAGATTTTTCTTATTACTAAGTACTACTTACATTTATTTTCTTATGTAGATAAAATGAATGTATTTCCTTCAAACGTCAGGAAAAGAAAAGCAGTGTTATTTAACATCAGATTACATAGTTGTGTTACTAAGATGCAGTAATACCTGGTTGTTTACAATCTAGCCACATAATGAAACCCTAGTTAATCACTACAACAGAAAGCCTTAAATATCATCTTGGTTTCTGACAGGTCTGATGATGTTACCTTAGAGCTTAAACATGGAATTAATAAGACCTGTGTCACAGACAGGTGGGTGTGCATGTGTGCTGAGTCTCTTTAGTCACGACCGATTCTTTCCAACCCTATGAACTGCAGCCTGCCAGGCTCCTCTGTCCATGGATTCTCCAGGCAAGAACACTGGAGTGGGTTGTCATGCCCTCCTCCAGGGGATCTTCCCCACCCAGCAGTCTAACCTGCATCTCTTGCATCTCCTGCACTGGCAGGCAGGTTCTTTACAATTAGCGCCACTGGGAAGCCCCAAGTTCAGTTCAGTCGCTCAATCATGTCCAACTGTTTGTGACCCCATGGACTGCAGCACACCAGGCTTCCCTGTGCATCACCAACTCCCGGAGCCCACTCAAAGTCATGTCCATCACGTCGGTGGTGATGCCATCCAGTCATCTCATTCTCTGTTGTCCCCTTCTCTTCCTGCCTTCAATCTTTCCCAGCATCAGGATCTTTTCCAATGAGTCAGTTCTTCACATCAGGTGGCCATAGTAGTGGAGTTTCAGCTTCAGCATCAGTCCTTCCAATGAATATTCAGGACTGATTTCCTTCAGGATGGACTGGTTGGATCTCCTTGCAGTCCATGGGACTCTCAAGTCTTCTCCAATTCCACAGTTCAAAAGCATCAATTCTTCAGCGCTCAACTTTCTTTATAGTCCAACTTTCACATCCATACATGACTACTGGAAAAACCATAGCTTTGACTAGACAGACCTTTGTTGGTAAAGTAATGTCCCTGCTTTTTAATATGCTGTCTAGATTGGTCATAGCTTTTCTTCCAAGTAGCAAGGGTCTTTTAATTTCATGGCTGCAGTCACCATCTGCAGTGATTTTGGACCTCCCAAAAATAAAGTCTGTCACTGTTTCCATTGTTGCCCCATCTATTTGCCATGAAGTGATGGGACTGGATGGGATGATGGGAAGCCCCAAGACCTTATGTAAATTATAAGTATTATCTCAATAACTCCTTATAATAAGTCAATAATATTATATGAGGATTTTATTTATGGGTAGGAAAATAAGTTATAGAAGAGGCTAGGTGACAAGCAGAAAACAGATGTGACTCTAAAAAGACTCCAGGGCCCACACTCTTAAGCCCTACTTGAATGAAACTTCATCTTCACAATCCAGGCTACCAGATGGCCAAAAATAATGGGAATTACTTTTTGGTGATGTGAGAAATGAGTCCCCAAGGGCTAGCTGTACTGCCGTCTGACTTCCTTCATTAGTGTTCAGGGCAGCAACATTAGATTTCATACTGGTGGGCTTAAGTGGAAAGTGAATTACTTACTCACAAATTTCATCACAGAGTTTATGCCCTGATTACAAATTGCAGAGTTTATGCTTTGACTGTGATTTTCCTTTTCCTATTTTTTTTTAACTCTTAGTTGCTCATGCTGTCCCTGAGAAACTATGTGTCAGAGGGAGTGAAGAAGACAAGAAAGGGTGAAGAAGTTCAATAAAGAACAAAATGAAACAAAAAAACTTTTATTTTTTCCCACTCTTCCTTCCCATTAGAGACCCTGTGCAGTGACAGACAAAACGGGAACATTTTCTGCTTGTAGAGACAGCTGCCTGACAACTATAGCATTCTGCAGACCTCTGTTAGCAGTTATTGATGGCACCTGGGCAACTGACCAGGGCAGTGTCAAAGGAGGAAATGGGAGGAGAATTCTCTTGACTTGTGAGCATTCTTTTCACAATGGCATCTTATATGGCCTTTGGGTAGGAACCAGTCATTCCAAACCAAACACAATGGCAGAAATAGAATGTAGTTGATTTCTGTTACTTATTAATTTCTATTGGTAGAGTTTCTGTTTCCCCTTTGGGTTAAGAGTAGTTTTCTCAGATTCATACACTGACTTATAATATAGTCTCTTAGACTTTCACAAGGAGGACTTGAAAAGTTATACCCATTTAACAGGGAAGAACATGAAGCTCAGAGTGCAATAATGGCTTATCAAAGGTGATCCCATAGAGAAATAGGCGAGACTTAGAATTCAGAGCTCCTTATGTCCAGTTCTATTGTTTAATAGTCACACGTTCTCTTTCCCAATTGAATAAGCCATGGTTCTGATCATGTCCCATGACACTACAATACTACTCATGATGGTGTTCGAGAACAAGACTTAGACATCCTAGGAATCTTTCCTCAACAAGCTAAAACCTGTAAAAGGAAGCTGTATAGTAATTACAAGAGCTCACATCACTTGATTCATTGTTAATTCTGAATTCCAAGACAGGACACAGAGTACAGAAAAAAAAAAAAATACAGATATGGTCTGATTTAAAAAGAAAAAGTGGAGGGAGAAAGACTTCATAACCCTAAAAATATTGACTATAAACATGAAAATTTACAAAACAAAAAATCTCCAATGGTCAAGATCCCAGAGAGCTTTTATCAATGATAAAATTTACTCATATTGCCTCTCTTTTATACAAGGAATATATATGTACTAAGGACTTTGATTTTACATGGCACGAAAGGGGGGGGGGTCACTTGTTCAATGTTATATAGACAGCTGGTGATAAAACTGAGAATAAAATAAAGAATAATTGACTACAGGGCTATGTTTCAGCCACCGACTACATTCCTTTTCCTAATTAAGGACAATATGTTCAGGCTCTGGCTCTCAGATACTGGAGATGTAGACAGCATTTGGGCTAAACAGTTAGAAATGTAATCATGCTGACATCGTATCCCACCCTGCGTCACTAACCAATAGTTTTTACTCCACCATTTATCTTCCTATTTTATTGGAAGTTTCTTCCCATAAGCATTTATATATGATGTAGTCTTTCTGCTCTAGAAAGAAGACTCCCCACCCCCTGCCAAATCCCATCTTACCTACTTTCAAACCTCTCTATCTCCACGTTCTTGAAGGAATTGTTCTATCTCATGTCTTCATTCCCTAACTCACATTTCATACTCCAACCTTCAGTGCAATCTGGACTCACTCATTAACTTCCAAACAAACTGCTCTCAAGAAGCTCACCAATGTCTTTGAACTATATTGATTTTAGGTCCAATGAAAAATTTTGTTATTATTCCCATTTTTCTCTGAAGTATTTGACTTTTTTGATAGTAACATCATTCTTCCTTTTCTTAGTTTTTAGGTCACCAAACTCAACCACTTTTCCTCTTATCCTTTTGGCCAGCCTTCCAAGTTTAACTTTTGGGCTTACCTTGTCCCATTCCCTAAACATCTGAAGGTCTGATCAGTGTCTGCTTTTTTTTTTTTTATATTACACACTGTGATCACTCACTACACATATGCTCTTTAGCTTCAGAAACTACAGCCATGATACTGATGACTTCCAAATCAGCATCTTCAGCCCATGTTTTTCTCATGACCTTTACTTTCAATGAACCGACTATTCTATAGCTCTATCAACTGTCTCACAGAAATACAGGATTCAGTATACTCAGAATTGGGGTCATCATCTTCCTTCCCACAGAGAACTTGTAATCTTGCGATCACTTTTTTTTTTCCAGTAATGGTGTTATTATGCAAACAGTTGTACAAATCAATAAAGAAGTTTATATTCCTTGATTGCTCTCTCTCCTTTACTGTCCCCTCATAAAGTGGACCCCCAATTCTATAGCTTATGACTTTTAAATATCTCTCAGATTCATTTATCACTCTCAATTGCATTATAACTAGTTTTTTTTTTACCTCTAAGTCTTCTCTCTTCAAGCTCACTGTCATTCATTCACCATACTGCAATCAGAAAAATTTCCCCTAAATTGCAAATATGAGTATTATATCCTTCAACCTCATTGCCCTGAAGATAAACTAAAAAACTTCTTAATATGACTTAATAGCCTCTGATTCTCTCTCTTGCCTTATTTCCTATTCCCTTTGAGTTGTACCACCCAATCAGATCAAACAACTTTTGGTTCCTGTAATATACTATCTTTGTTTACTCCCAGGCATTTAACATTCTATTTTTTTTTTCTTCTAATGGAATAGTTTTCTTTCAACTCTTGATATGGCTGTTCCATTTTCTCCTTCAGGTTTCAGCTTGTCAGCTTGTTTTCTCACTTTTTCCAGGGGATGGTCTTGTCATTCCCCCACCCTCACTCCAGCCCACTCCTGACTCCATACTGGGTGCCTATCTTGTGTTGTCACATTGTACCCTGCATTTCTCCACACAGCGCTGAAACCATAATTGCTGGATTATTTACCTATGCCTGTCATTAAACTGAAAGAGGCAGACAGCAGGGCTTTTGCTTTCTTGACCACTAAATCTTACAGAGCACAGTACTTGGAATATTAAGTACTCACAGAGTGTTTGGGAAAAAAAGAATGAAAATCTTCTCCCCAACTCTTTTCGGAGCTCAAGGAAGTCATCTCATTAAATTTTTGTCAGGAAGGAGCAAGCTCTTATTCTGAACAACTGAAACAACACAGCTTTTATCGGTATGTCTTTAGTAACCAATGCAGTTATCTATTTTGGTATCAATTGGAAAAAAAATTAACCATGGGGCAAAAAAAGGTTCATATATTTTAGGAATTACAATAAACTTGATGTCCAGTTTCCCTGATTATAGACATTTCTGAGTTTTAATTTCATTTTTCTTCTATCAGGAGTTTTATACATAACATACATGTATGTATACAAATGTATATATCTTTTTTGTTTAATTGCTTGAAAGTTCCTTTCTAGTTTCCTATAGCAATTCATGCAGTCTACATTTACACCATCACTGATAACATTATAGTGACAAATCAAAGTTTTTATTCTGATACCAGTAAAATTTTAATAAAGATTCTGAGAAGTAAAAAGTGTTTTTATTATTATTGGCATTTTACAGATGTGGACATGGGGGGGAGGGATCACATTAGCTAAGGAATTATAGAGCTAGTCCCAAAACCAAAAGGCTTACAAATCTTCTATACTTAACTCCTTCTCTCTATTACATTTGCTTTTGCAAAAGTGGTTCCAAATAGTTTTTAATCTATTTAAATTCTCAGTAAGGATGACTACTTAGGAAATACTGTTTAACATGATAACCTTATTTGCATCAGCAAACATCAGTTATTTATCAAAGTCACTGAAATATTGATTTATGCTCAATTCTTGGGTTATTACAGTACTCTGGGTAGTTTTTGTTTGTTTGCTTTGGTTTTCTTTTTCTGGAGTATTTCCTAACAATTATTATTCAAAGGATATTAGTGCTTTTCAAATTCATTTTATTTAAAAAATACTTTATTGGAGTATAGTTGCTTTACAATGTTAGTTTCTGCTGTGTAATAAAGTGAATCAGTTATACCGAGACACATGATGTATCAGACCAACAGCCGGTGAGACACCACGTGTGCTGCGCTTGGTGGCTGCCTGGACGACAGCCCACCAGGCTGCTCTGTCCATGAACCTCTCCAGGCAAGAATACTGGAGTCAGCTGTACTTCCTACTCCAGGAGATCTTATATGCCCCCTCTTTTTTAGCTCTCCTTCCTAGCTAGGTCACCAAAGAGCACTAAGTAAAGTTCCCTGCGCTATGGAGCAGGTTCTCATTACTTAGTTACCTATTTTATACACAGTAATGACTGCATGTCAATCCCAATCTCCTAATTCATCCTACTGCTTCTTCCACCCTTGGTATCCGTAAGTTTGCTCTCTACACCTGTGTCTCTATTTCTGCTTTGCAAATAAGTGGAAGCATGGAGCCCTAATCACTCTACCACCACAGGTAAGTCCCAATGTCTTAAATTTTTTGTTTCTCTTTCTCTTGTGTTTTCTTCTGTTGCTTCTGGGTATATTAGATCCTTCTATAACATCAGATCAGTTAAATGTTTATCTCTGTTTCTTTTTTTGTTTTAATGGTCTGTTTCATTAAAAAAAAATAGAACTCTTTACATCATATGTAATATACTTATGGTGTGAATTGCAACTAGATTTTCTCCCATATTTTTTAGTCAATTTCCCCAATACCGTTGGCTAAATAATATAAAATGTGTATGTCATTTTGGTTTTCAGAATTACCATACACAGTGTAACCTATTTGGCCAGAGTAATATTTTCTGGGAAACATAAATATAAACCTTACTTATCAAGCCAAGTAATTTATCAAAATATTTGAAAATATAATTCAGTAATCTTTCAGACATCACTCTATTATTAGGTGTTGCTTGTTTCAAAATTAATTGTTTATTAGAATAACACCTCCTATAATACCGAGTGAAAAACATAATTTAGATACCCATCTTTCAGGACATTAGCAAAATTCATTATTCAAAGTAATCCTCTGGGTTTCCATTGTTTAAAAAAAATGTAATGTGAATATGATGCACCCAAAAGTTATTTTAAAATCTGAATTATTAAATAGGTAATATTTTTTCATTGAAATTCACATATGGTTGATGTTAAATGCATGTTTTTCCCCTTGCATTCAATACAAAGTGAATGGAAGTTTCTAAAATAATGCTAGCATCTAGTTGCTCTGGGATATATGAAGTCCTTCAGCTGTGCAATGAATCACCATTAAGTAAGATTAGGACACAGCCAATCAGACTCTGGCACCCATGGTTTTATTGTCCTGTGTCAATTTTAATTACCATTAAAAAGTGGTAATTTTCTTATCCACTATCTCTACTAGATCTCTAGGCTTTGCTCTTTTTGGGGGGTACTCAGAGCTGCCTCTGCATTTTTGTAGCATTCTCCAGGTTCAAACTGATTCCTTTTTCTCTTTTGTATGAGACTAACATTTCTCATGTATGAACAAAAGTAGAAATGTAGGCAAAGTCAAGGATATAGTAGAGTGTTTCACCTGCCCAAATCCGTGCCTTCTTCTTCTGGTAAGACATCCTATTTTTCCTTTGGAGAACTACCTCTCATCTCACTGCCATTGGTTTGCTGGGATTTTCAGTCAGGTGACCTTTTTTTCCCTCAGCCAATGAAAATTACCTAAGTTATACATTTCAGACCCTCTCTCTCTAGAACTGACTCCCCCACTAGCTCAGCAGGTAAATATTCTGCCTACAATATAGAAGACACAGGAGATGTGGGTTCAATCCCTGAGTCAGGAAGACCCCCTGGAGAAGGAAATGGCAATCCACTCCAGTATTTCTTGCCTGAAAAATGCCAAGAACAGAGGAGACTGGCAGGCTACAACCTAAGAGGCTATAAAGAGTCTGACACAACTAAGTACACACAATTCCCTAGAACTTGGTTTTTATAAAAAAAAATAGATGAAAAAGAAGTGGAAACTGACTGACTGTGCTAATGGCTCCAGTTTTCCACTTTACCCTGTTTCTACAACCTTTGCCATGGCCAGGCCCTCCTATTGTGGGCGGTACACATTTTCATGTTCCTCGAGCATGTTATTTGTTTTGCCCAAAGATATCAGTATAGGTCATATAAGCAGAGTCTTGACAAGTGCTGGCACAACTGGACTCACTTGGTCTTCTGTGTCTGCCATCATCAAGAGAAGAACATGCTCAACTGAGTCTTTTGATCCCAGGAGAAGGGGGATGGGAAACGGCAAACAGGATTGCCAGATAAAATATGACACACTCAGTCAAACATGAGTTTCAGATAAACAACAAATTTTTAAAGCATGTTCCAAATATTTCATGGAATATATTTATACTAAAAAGCTATTCATTATCTAAAATTCTAACTTAACTGGAATTAAACTTTCACTTGATGACTCTGACAACCCCAGGAGCACAGTCACCTGTAGTGAAGCCCAGCATAGAAGTGTCCTGACTTGTACACTTGTGAGAAATAAAGAATAATTATTATTGCTTTATGCCCATGAATTTTGGACTGGTTTGTTCATCAGCAATAGTTAACTAATACATATCATGAAATCAACCACCTGAAAGAACCATTATTTTTCACGAGTGTCTGCAACTTGCATCTAGAGATCCATGATTTTGTGGTTTCCAGTGCTTTTCCTTTGGTTCTGTGAGCTATTCCATATTCTTCCAATGTATCATCCCCTTCTTACATAAAATTAGACAGTCAGTTTGTGTTTCTTAAACCAAAAAATCCTAATTGTTTCAAATTGAGAAGCAGTCATAATAAGGGAAAATTTTGAAGGGGGTTCTTTCCATCGAGGAAAGGAAAATTGTCATCTCTGCTTAGGTACTCGTTGTGCTCCCACAAAACCAACTTAGTTGCATGTCTACCATTGGATCTTATCTGCCAGCACACATTGCTTTAAAAATGCTCCTAGGTTTGCACAGCCATCTAATTTTGGCTGTGAATGTTTTACTGCCTTTATCCTCAGTCCCTAACTGACCAGCCTACAGAAGGAAAATAATCAGTTTCAGAGTAGGTGAGAAAAGTGGTCAGTTGGCTCATTTCCCTAACCTCAAATAATTAGTGTTATTACTTGCATTCAATTCAAAATGTCATTCCTAATGGTACAAATTAGAAACAAATTGGTCTCAGTTATTGTTCATTTGAAGTTGGGGCAAGGTGTGTGTACCACTGTGTATGGCAGTGAGGGGGTGTTAAAAACACAACACTGTCAGCTTCCTAATTTCTACCCTTTCTTTCATAAGGTTGGACAAACTTAAACCCTATCTTTTGCATATATAACAGACTATGGAACAGTATGGCAGGTATATATAAGAATTGGGTTCAAAAATCTACAGGTTTTTTTGAGTGGCACTTGTTTTTAATAAGCACGATCAAAGAATTCAAGAATAAGGATAAAAATACACAATATAACACATAAATGCCATCTTGTGAAATATCAATCATCCATCCAGCCTGGCATTTGCTTCTGAAAATGCCACTGAAGCACGTTTAGCTGCATGGTGTGGTAGTTTCTAGGATGGATGACAGGAATGGAAATGTAGCACGGTGAACTAGACTGAAAGCCAGGGGATTCTGACCATGCCCTGCCACCAGCTCATAAGGCAACCACACATTCTCTGATATTTGCTTTTGAATCCCCATAATTAGGAACACAGCAAGTACTTAATATATTTTGAATGCCTAAAAATGAGCAAACTAATGACCGATTATTTAAATCTGTTTGTCTTAGTTTCCTCATCTGTTAACAGGAAGCAATGTCCTAAATTGATATTAAGCCATGTTATGGGATTACTATTAGGGCTGAACATGAATGAACGGAAAGAGGTTCTAAAAAAGCAGTGTTGGCCTTATTCCTTCTAAGATAACATGATGAAAGAATTCTTACATTTCTATGGCCAATGGTATTCTAAATATAGTTTTACAGCCACCGTTATTGCCAAAAGGTATAAATATTACAATTCATAATCGATTATTAATATCAGTATTAACAATAAATTACCCCAAGGACATGCACTCAGTTCTTATCTATTAATGGACAGAGCTATATCAATATGCCATATGTCAATATTGACATACAATATGTCAACCCTTCAGTTAATGTCTGGACACTTTATAACTACAACAAAAATTGACATAAAAATGTGATAGATATGATAGTGTAGAACCATAAGTTAAATAAGTTTTCCCCAAATTTTTAGAAGCTTAACTCTTGGGCTCCAAAGAAAAAGCAAAAGCACTCCAGGTGGGGGAGGGATCAATTAGAAGGCTGGGATTAACATATGCACACTGCTACATACATACATGCATGCAAGCATGCATGTTAGTTGCTCAGTTGTGCCTGACTCTTTGCGACCCCATGGACTGCAGCCCACCAGGCTCCTCTGTCCATGAGATTTCCCAGGCAAGGATACTGGAGTGGGTTGCCCTTTCCTTCTCCAGGGGATCTTCCCAACCCAGGGATCGAACCTGGGTCTCCTGCACTGCAGGCAGATTCTTTACCGACTGAGCTACACACACATATATATGGACTTCCCTTCTTTACCGACTGAGCTACCAGGGAAGCCCATATATATATGTGTGTGTAGCTCAGTCGGTAAAGAATCTGCAAATCTGCCTGCAATGCAGGAGACCTTGGTTCGATTCCTGAGTTGGGAAGATCCCCTGGAAAAGGGAACAGCTAGCCACTCCAGTATTCTGGCTTGGAAAATTCCAAGAACTGTACAGTCTATGGGGTCGCAAAGAGTCAGACACAACTGAGTGACTTTCATTTTCACTTTCACACTGCTTTATATAAAACAGATAAGTAACAAGTATAGCATAAGGAACCCTACTCAGTATTTTGTAATAACCTATAAGGGAAAATAATCTGAAAAAGTGATGTACACCTGAAACTAACACAACACTGTAACCAGCTATATTTTAATAAGAAAAAAATAATGAATCAAAGAAAAAACATTCCAAATAAACTTTTGTCGCCCTTATATAATTTGTACTGTCTTGCAGACAACAGATGTTGTCAGGTGTTTTGTGTTTGTAATTTGAGTCTCTGAAGCCTTAGAACTTGCAGTAGAATAAAATAACTAGCAATGATAATTTCTTTCCACTAGCACTAGCTCCCACTCCTATGAGGATCCATTTATAAAGCAAAAAACATCAGCCTCCAAAGTAAGTATTTGAAAAGGAGCACTCTACAGGCACATGATTCCTTTCAGATACAAATTTCATGGGTGAATGGGAAAATATGGGTTCTTTGAGTGTCAGATGAGGCTGAAGGTAGGAGAAGCTCATTATGAGCTTCAGTTACTCAAATTTCTCTGCCAGGAATGATTATAAATGCTGCACTTATGCATGCAGCAAACAATGAACAAAGTAACTTAAAGAAAGAGGAATAATATGCTAACAATTTTGAGAAAAAGATAAAAAATATATGCATAAAACAAGGCAATACCAAGTTCCATATGACTAATAATGTGGTAAAGTCAGGGTGACTGCAGTGAGGAAGTTTGTGAAAATGACATTAAAACAATGGGCAGTCAAGAAAAATCCATCCTCTTTTAATTCCTTTTCAATCCGACAGGGGTAGTTTCTGAACTGTACATGCAACTAAAAGTTCCTGAAGCCTCACTCATTACAATCCTCTGAGATGTAGCTGGCATTTGACTGTGTGGCCAAAGTTGGGTAACACATGCTCTTCTGGGCCTTTGAGTCCTATATTACATAACATTCTTAAGTGGTCCTATGAGTTCCTGACACTGTTCTAGGCAGTCAGATTCATTCCAAAACAGTCGCTATAGACCCATCCAGACAGTAAGCACTACCAAAAGAGAGGATTAGTTTGGGTCAGCCTGCTCTAAATTACTCAGATCTAGTGGCCATAGGACAACGACTTGCTATGCACTCACTTGCATACCGCTCAGTGGTTGATGTGAGGGTGTTACATGTATGGCATAGATATCTGCATCTGGTTGAGTTCCCTGTTCTACCTGAAAAGAAAGTACATTAAATTGGAATTTTTATATATTTAGTAAAGGCTCACAATTTACCCTGGCATCTAAGTGTGTGGGCTGGTTTAAAAAGGGGACAAATTACTCGGACAGCAACATTTGCATTCATGCCCGGTTAAAGATGCCCATTATTGCTGCTTCAGCAATAGGCTTACTCCGTGGGATGTCAAATGGCTGTTTCTACACACGGGTCATTGCCTTGCTAAATAAGAGCAAATGGATCTATCCTGACTCTGCTCACTGAGGCTGCACTTACTCCAGCAAGTCAGCAGCTCCTCCAAAATATCCTATTCCCAGATCTTGTTCCAGCTGTTCGGATATTGGTTTTTGCTAATCGGGGAAAGCATCCAGGAGCTGAATTAAAGGATAGGTGGAAGGAAGGAATCTGCCCTCTTCCCTTTACCTGGGCCAAATCACTTTCTTGTTTCTGGAACTTACAGAATCATCTTCAGATGCTGTCCAACCAGAGCAGATGGTTTTGTTATTTGGCAGCAGTAGGGGTAACGAGCAGAGGGAAGCTCAAAAATATCAGGCTACCTAGGGTAGGTGGCAAATAGCAACTGGGCTGTTTCCAAGGTCTGAGAAGTGGCACCTGGAGACTTTACAAGAGAAGAAAAATGTATCTTTTCCCCCTTTGCACTCAAAAAGACATATTTTCTATGATAAAGGTTGGTGTTCAGTATAATAATAGAATAGGTGAAAATTCAGGCTATATTCCTGATATCTACTAAAAACCCACCCCTTCCTCCAGGAAAAGCCTATAAGATTTAGCCTTAAATCATGAAAGTGAAAGTGAAGTCACTCAGTTGTGTCTGATTCTTTGGATCCCATGGACTTGTAGCCTACCAGGCTTCTCCATGCATGGGATTTTCCAGGCAACAGCACTGGAGTGGGTTGCCATGACATATCCTTAAAAGCTACAAAGTACTTTATGGGCCACCTATTTCTTTTTCTGTTTTCCATTATTTTTCCTAAAAAAAATTAAACGTGAGATAAACACTGCTTGTATACCATGGATTAATTCTTTAGCTGTTAGAGAATATCATAAACAAGTCTGTATATCAAAAGCAGAGAGAATTTTAAATCAGAGAGAAAGGAGCTGTAAGAGATCAGGGAAAAGAATCAGAAATTATTAAGAGACCAATATACTGCCTATTCTGTTTAAGAATGATACAAACCAACATTTATTGAGAGCCTACATGTGTGAAGGGGTTATGTGGGGCACGGCAGTGGTGAGAGGTAAAACAATGATGATTATGACCTAGGTCAGCCAGTTTTTATTGTTTCCACAGAAGTGCTGGTATGAGCTTATCACACAAATACTAAGGCTATTTAACATTTTCAAAATGGCTTACCATTCATCTCATTTCTTCATTTTATTTTGGGAATCAGAATGCAATACACAGAGGTAACTATAGTGCTGGTAAGAATTCCTTGCACTTAATAATTCCATGCCCATATTACTAGCATAAATTCTATTTTTTTAGTTGCTTAGCCTTAAGCAACTAAGAAAAATAGCATATAGTTGTATGTAGGGAAGGAGGTAGATTCTAATAGAGACCAATTAGGGTGAATGAAAGCATGCCTAGGATACAATGAAAATAATAACAGTTGTTTCCTGCCACTGCTCAAGGGCCCAGAAGATAGACTATTTACACAAAGAATAGGTTTGACAGGAGGTTTTAAGAATTTCTTTCTTTGCATTGCCCCTGTTCAAATCTTACCATGAACCATTACAAACAGAATGTGGAACATTCGCATTATTTACTTCTAAACAAACAGAGTTACTATTGTGAATTAATACATTCATGCTCATTATAGTTTTCCAAACACTATATACAATGGTAGAAAACACAGTAATTATATCAAGTGCTAAATGTAGCTAGGAGAAATAGAATATTTTCTTCAACTATAAGTAGTTTTGAAAATTCTGGAGAGGGAAATAGGTGTGCACCATTTATGGTATGGAGAAAACATAAAAAACAAAATCTCAAGTTGATGAACATGAAGTAATTCTCCATTTTATCTTTGCTTGCCCTACACTGGAGAGGCAAATGAACACCAAGCAATGAAAGAATATACAAGCAAGTGGAAGAGTAAGGAAAAAATAATAAAATGATAAAAGATAATTAGTACTAATAATATCTTAGGTAGTATTTACCCCTCACCTCTGCTGACATCCCCCAAAGTGCCTATATGTGCTGTGCATGCATGTATTCTCACTGGTGTTCCACTCTTTGCAGCCCTGTGGACTGTAGCCCATGAGGCCCCTCTGTCCAAGGGATTTCTCAGGCAAGAATACTGGAGTGTGTTGCCATTTCCTTCTCCAGGGGATCTTTCCGACCCAGGGATCAAGCCCACATCTCCTACGGATGTTGCAGATATAGATTCTTTAACCTGAGCCACCTGGGAAGCCTTCTTAGGAAGTGTAATATTACATAATGGCTTCCCTGGTGGCTTAGTTGGTAAAGAATCTGCCCGCAATGCAGGAGACCTGGGTTCGATCCCAGGGTTGGGAAGATCCCCTGGAGAAGGGAAAGGCTACCCACTCCAGTATTTTGGTCAGGAGAATTCCATGGACTAAACAGTCCATGGGGTTGCAAAGAGTCGGACACGACTGAGCGACCTTCACTTCACTTCACTTCACTCCCCTGGTAGCTTATTCAGTAAAGAATTTGCCTGCAATGCAGGAGACCTGGGTTCAATCCCTGGGCCAGGAAGATTCCCCTGGAGAAGGAAAAGACAACCCACCCCAGTATTCTTGCCTAGAAAATCCCATGGAGAGAGGAGCCTGGGCTCCTCCTGGACAAGTGGGTTATAGTCCATGGGGTCACAAGGGTAAGACACGACTTAGCTGCTAAACCACCAATATATAAAACAGCAGTATGTCCCTTGCTTTATTTGATCCAAACCCTATCCCTGTGTGATAGCTTGACCAACTTTATTACTATCACCTCCCACACACGTATTGATTGGATAATTACTGAGCTTGAAGCTCAGTAAGGTCTCAAAGCTTTGGCCAAGGTCTCAAAACTAGAAAAGGAAAACATTAAATTTATAACCAGCTCTTCTGATTGTGTTAAGATGTTAAGATATCAGAAGACCTTGATATATCACAGACTAGATTATCTACTTCTCAAATGGGAGATGCTGCCATGTTGATTAAACAATAGTTTCCAGAGTAAACAGGAACAACTAGAGCCAGGGTAACCTGAATAGGTGAGTAGCTGTCCTGAGTACAGTGACAGAAATGCTGTTAAATGTATAGAGACTCTGGAAATTTTGTTTACTTTCGTTTGTTTTTTCTGCATTATTCAATTCAATTAAGACGATATAGTTAAGAACTGGGCTTTCTGATTTTTAAGGTATTTTTAAAATAATGCTGTTAGTATTCATATCTGTAATTTGAAAGACTTCCAACAATTTTACAGTTGATAGTAGAGCCATCCTCACATGTCTTATATACTGCCTATATCACATTTCCTCTTCCTTTGTTTGGCTGAGGGCTTCCTGGGTGGCATTAGTGGTAAAGAACCTACCTGCCAATGAAGGAGACATAAGAGACATGGATTCAATCCCTAGGTCAGGAAGATTCCCTGAAGGAGGGCATGGCAATCTACTCCAGTATTCTTGCCTGGAGAACTCTATGGACAGAGGAGTCTGGTAGGTTATGGTCCATAGGGCCACAGAGTTGGACACGACTGAAGTGACTTAGCATGCATGCAGTTTGGCCGGTGCAAATAGGATTCCTCTCCTTAAAACTCAAGAGGCAGGCATGGTGGTAGCAGTGAGAAGAAAATGGTCTGTGTCTGCTTCTACAGATGAATCCTGAATGGGGTGAATCTCATTAATCTTGACTTAAATGTGAAGTTAGACATGAAGGCACCTCGGGTCCCACCTGTTTGTTCAGAGCCTTAGGCATGTTACGGAGAAAATGTCACAGATTTCTATTCCCTTGTTTCTGTACCCTGCAGTGATGTTTTATTCAAACCTTCATGTCCTGAGGACACAAATGCTGCCTATTAAAATCTCCCCCACCTGGCTCCCAATCTCACACATAAACATGCACAACACCCTTGTTTAGGAGACCTGCTGATCAATTCTTGCAAAAAAGCAGTCTACTGGTAACATGCTGCGAGGCCAGAGCATTCAGGCAAATGCTTTCTTAGGCAGCGTGACCCTCCAGGACTGTATTTGTCTCCATCTCACAGTGCCTGTCCTGATACAACATAAAGTGTCCATTGACCTTGTCTTCCAACAAGAGATAGTTTTAACTGTGAGGGGAACTCTGGGTTCATATTGAGAAAAACTGACTGCTGGGAAAATAGGGGGTCAGTGGAGAAGGCAACATGGATGTGACTGAGGACGAGTGAGAATGAGCAGTGCTTCCATGAGGGAAGGGGAGCAGGAGGAATCTCTCTGGCTTGGCTCTGCATCAGCTCTATTTGGTGTTGCCCTGGAGTCCAGCAAGGGTAGCAGCTTGTCCACGGGGCCTGGGCCCAACCCTATGGAAATGCATTAGAGTTTCTATAGAGACTGTGTGGAAAGTAGCATTAGAGGGGAAATGTGAGCAGGCCCTTGGTCTCTGTCCATCCTAGGTCTGTGACAGCACACGAGGCAGGTGGTGGAGCAGAAGTCAGGTAAAGGTGGTCATGGTGATCATGTAATGGGATGCACTCGGGTCCAGCCGATCCTCTTGTCTGCTTACATTCAACTGACTTAAGGCAGATGTTATGGTAGCTGCTTCATTCTCTACAAGCCACATCCCTCACAAGGCAGAAGCGTGAGGTAGCAGCAAGATTCTTGTGTCCTTTGTCAGTTCCAAACAGTTCCAGATGGACTGAGAACCAGGCTTCTTGGCCACCAGAATGATTCTTGAGTCTCAGCCCACATCTTTTGCTGTTCAATCCACGGGGAAAGGGCAAGTGCTCCTTCTGCCTGTTGCTTTACCCATTCTTCCTCTGGCCTCAGCCAAAGCACTTAACCTCGTCTGGAAAGTGACTTGGTCCTGAGAGTCTTTGGCCATTGATGATCTTTGATTTCCAAGATTCACACTCACTCATACCTGTCACACCAGCAGGCGAGCACAGTGCCTAGCCTGAAGGAGCGTCTCATTAACTTTATATTAGAGGAGTGAAACAAATAACTTACCGCCTCCTCAACGCCATTTGTAAAATTATGGAAACAATTATACTCAAGACCACTTGTGATTACTTTGCTCCGTTAGCTTTTTGCTAATGCTCCCTTCCACTAATTATACAGCCTTCACATCTCTCTTGATGGTAACACAGCCCAAGAGGCTCAAGTCCAAGCTGTACATTTTCAGCTATTTGCCCTTCCTCTAATGATGAGAGACTATATGAGAGAAAATAACATTGCCTCTTTCCACGTCCTGTAAATTGA
This sequence comes from Muntiacus reevesi, assembly GCF_963930625.1. NCBI lineage: Eukaryota > Metazoa > Chordata > Mammalia > Artiodactyla > Cervidae > Muntiacus > Muntiacus reevesi. Next base: position 39,722,060 of record NC_089256.1, read on the forward strand.
TTGCATGCTCAGAATAGCTAAGGTTTAAGTGTAAAAGAAAATCTTCTTCATCATATTTAACATATCTATGTATATATAGTGTTACCAAAGACATACATAAGAATGTCAGACACCCCTGTTTTCACAAAGCTCCACAACACATTATGCTTTGCCTCATGCTGGTCCCTCTGAGGGTTTTGGGAGTCAGGTCAGGTTTCAGCTATAAGCCAGCTGGTGCCATTCATTTAAAGGAAAACAGTTCTGTAAGTGAGCAAGATTCTAATCACTAAATCTAATTACAAAAGAGAGTAAATTATTATAAATGTTTTTAGAAGTGTCTTAAAACACTGTAAAAGAGAAAAATTATCAACCAAACCGAAACCTGCTAAGCTGGTTGTTGATAGCATCGTTAGGGATTAGGACATTCACATGTGTAAATGTTCTATGTTCTGCCTATTTCTGGCACCTGAATCTAGCATTCACATATTAAAAACTTTATAACCTTTCTCTCTTCAATCAGATGCTAAACGGTTTGACTCAAAGTACACCTTAGTTTATAGATCCTAATGGGAGTCATAGCAACATTTCACTTACACAACACTGAAGGGAACCTCACATCGTTCCCTTAAAATGGTAACAATTAGTCAAGGGAAGGAAGAGGCAGTGGGAAAAAGAGAGACACCTAAGACGGATATGTGTATCTCCCAGTGCAGATCCATCCTCTTCTATTTAATGTCCTTCATTAAATATTTCAAATGCCACACATTCTCCACATCACAATGCAAACCCAAAGACAAACACATTAACATTTAATCTCTGGCTTCTAAGCAAGCCGTCTGCCCAGGCATTTATTACATCAGTTGTATTTGTACGCTGTCAGGGTGTCATGGACCTCATCCTTTAGTCCATCTGCTTCCTCACGGGATGAATGTGTGTGCTTGTCATGTGCAGAGCTCTTCAGAATGCTGTTTTCAATTCACTGTCCACTGTGTCCTTGGGAGTTGTGGGGGAGGTTATTAGTGCTCACCAGGTGTCTACATGTCTCTCTGCATTTTCCAACTGCCTGTGGTTAGTTTGGGACCATACAACTGGGGCCCAGCCAGTAAAATGTTAAAGAAAGGAAGGTAAGCCACAGCTGGGCCCTGGCCCTTTAAAAAGTCAGCGTGTCCCTCCAGCTCTTTCTTGTCTTGAAACTGGGGGCATATGTAATCCAGATGGCAGAGTTGCTATGCCAGGAGCTGCCCATCCTGGACTGGAGTTCATAAGCAAGAAAGAAGCCTCCAGAGTTCAGCAATATATGCTGTGGCAGCTAACATTAATTACTCTGATCAGGACATCACTGAGAAGAGAAAAGTATAAAACTACTATTTAGAAGTATATTGGCCTAAAGTTGGAAACTGGTTATGATGTTCTCTTGATGATGATGCCTGTTGAATGAAAATTCTCTTCTTCATTCAGTGAAGACTTTGAACATTGCTCATGACTACACAATTGATCTTCCAGTCTAAGCATCCATTTATTTTGTTATTTTATGACCAATCGTTGCCTCCTGTCTGATATTGGCTATCACCTATAAGAGGTATTGGAACCTCTCCTCTGCTCTATGGTATAGAGGCCACTGTGCAGAGTCAGAAATGGTGGTCTTTCCCCAATTTTGTGCTTTACTTTTTCTTGCCACCTTTCAGAGGTTTTCTACCTTTACACCTACTTCTGATGATAAGCCTCTGGTGTTAAGAACCTGAAGATGCCTGCTTCCAGTCCCCTCATCTGCAAGCCACAGATCATAGAAATTTGGTATTTTCAAGTTTGAATTTTATAATTTCATATAGGATGCAGAGTGTGAAAACAAGTACTATATAAAAATCTAAGCAAAGATAGTATAAAGGAATGTTATTTGAATTAACAAAATGGTACTTCCCATCATGAGTCACAACCTCCATTCCCAACTATAGAGATAATGAAACATTACCAGATATTTCTAGAAATTGTCGAGGAAATATTGTACTGAAATGTTTTTTGTACTCTAGTCATTATAACCAAGTCTCTCTTTATTTGCCATATGCTTGCTAGCAAATAACATAGCTGCCTAGAAATACGTGAGTCTTGGGTTATATTTTTGGTTTTCCCTCTGTTCTGGTAGCTTTTGAACCTATAGGGTCATTGCTCTTTTTTTTTTTTTTTCCTCCCTGCAGCTGAAGGAGGAGGACAATGCCTCAGAAATTATTTAAGGAAACTGTGTTACATAATCAGCACAAGGACTCCAGGACCTCTGTATTAGTTTCCCTTACTTAAATACAAAATCACACTTCATCAGAACAAATAAGGTTCGAACATGAGAGGAGCATGTCCTCAGCTTTCCTGTAGTGAAATGGTTCTATATTTGGCATTCCACAGGCCTCCTTATTCTACAATCACTTCTTCATAGGAAAAATGTAAAGGAATTTCACTGAGTATGTTTCTAGTACAGGAGTTATTTTTAAGGCCAGCCAGGAGAATTTCAGGATAATAGTGAGGGGGACATGCTGAAAATGTGTGACTCTGAATAGAAAATAAGATCTGACCCACATAAGTAAACAGAGTTATCTAAGACCAGCTTCATTCACCAAATAGAAGGCTGCCAGGAGACCTAGATTTTGAGCCCTGTGCCTTCTCTCACTCCCAGCAGGGCTCCTTCAGGCCACAAAACTTCATACCTCAGTGTATTCAGCTCCAGAAATAGCATATGCTAATTTTCTAGGTTCCAGGATGGATACAAGGATTAAGAAAATAATTTAGGAAAAGTATATTAGGTATATATGCTTACATACTTTAATTTTTTTCCTGGAAATCATTAAAGGAAGATAAAATTGAGTCAGGATTATATGTTAATATGACCAGTTTTCACATGAGACTGTAGAGAATGTCCCATGACTCTGTAGTCATACTTGGCCTCATACATGTTATAACATGACTTAGGGACTTAGGAATTAACATTTATAGTCTGTATATAAATCAATAATATCCTGTATAAAAAGATTTTACCCAATCTCAGTGATGTAAGCTTATCGCATAGAAAAGACAATTTTAGGAGCCAATCAGGAAGACTGCTCCTTGAGTTGGACCACCCAGCCCCATGGCTTAGGATTCCTTGTACCCATGAATGTAAGAGGTGAACAGTCTAAGGTCAAGGTGTGGGTGTGATAAATGTTCTGGCCAAAGGAATAATTCAGAAATGCTTGAAGTTGTATAAGGGTAGGGACCTCCTCTTTCAATACATATTTATAAAGTGTAATTTAGTGGCTAGACACTGAGCTCTGAAGCCAGGCAGTTTTCGATTCTGGTTCCTCAGCCATTAGATCTTGGGGAAATTGTTAAGTCTTTCTTGGACCCAGTCTTCTCATCCACAAAATGAGAAAGTTAACCTGCCTCAGGATTTTCAAGTATTCAATGAGGTAATTAATGCATGTGAAATACTTTAATCTGATGCCTTGAATATCGTAAATGCTTAGAATAAATGCTGCTGACCTTGGAACGTGTTGAAGCCACCTGATTAGGATGTTGTGGACAATGGCTTAAAATATATTTTTGGAACACATGAAATTAAATGAACGAATGAATGAATGAATCAGTGAAAGGCAGAAAACTTCTGCCTAGAAATGCACTCTTAGGCAATAATGGTGAACAGTACTTCCTCTTTACTTTGATCTATGATATCTCTGAAGAACAGGCTAAGGCATGTACATAGTATTTATTTTTCAACAATGTGATACACTGAATGCTTTCTTTCTAATATTTCTAATGTTTTTGTTCTCATATGAATCTAAGGAAGCCCAGCTATGTCTACAGTTTCCTAGCACTGCTGCTTTTAATTGAAGGTAATTCATTTGGCAGGTCTAAAATAAAATAAAGAAGTGCACAAAGGCAAAGGAGGACACCAGAATAGAAATATTGCCCAAATGCTTGTTCTTTTTCCATATCATAAGCCTAATAGGGCTTCCCTGGTGGCTCAGATGGGAAAGAATCTGCCTGCAATGTGAGACCTGGGTTCGATCCCTCGGTTGGGAAGATACCCTACAGGAGGACATGGCAACCCACTCCAGTATTCTTGCCTGGAGAATCCCCATGGACAGAGGGGCCTGGTGGACTACAGTCCACGGGATCGCAGAGTTGGACATGACTAAGCAATTAAGCACGCAAAGACTAAGATCATCTCTTACATTGGTTAAGACTTAAAGTTGATTGGGAAACCACAAATGGATAATTTCTCTTTTGTGCAATTAAAACACCAACCTTAAGGCAGTGTTAGAATATTTTGCATATTTGCTTCAGGTTTTCATGAGAGACGAAAAAAAATTATTTGATGCAGTTCCAAGGTCTTGCAATCTTTCCTGCCAGCATTTGAAATAGCCTATATTTAAATGTATAGAGAGGTGTCTTCAGAGAACCACAGGCAGAGAATTAGAAGTCTGTAACTGGAAGAATTTTTGGGGGTTGAGAAATGTAAGCTATTGTGAAAGCTCAACAATACATGTTGAAATAATTAAATCTTTGGAAATGATTGAACTAGAGGTTTTCAAATAAGCGAATCTACACTTGTCATGCACAATTCTTTTCATGGAAAGCTGGTGTGTCTCCCTCCTGTTTAGGTAATTAAAAATAGTCACCTGATAATCATTTATTATCAAACATTTTTGCACATGGAAGAGAAACGTTCAGGGGACCCTGCTTGCAAAATTTCATCCTTCAAAGGAAGTCTTTCTCCAGAAGCTATTATTCCCTATCAGAATGGGAATAAAAGCTTCACTTCATGCCTAAGTAACATGTTCACAGCACACAGCATCTCTCCCTTGGTGGCTGGGTTCCAGGGCCTGCATTTTATGTAGATGCCATGTGCCATCCTGAAGAGCTGGACAGCTTCCAGTGGCATTAGGGTTTGGAGGAAGAGCTGTTGCTCCTCAGAACTTTACTTCTCTTATGAATATTATTGTCTCAATTTATTTGAATGCAATGAGTGGGAAAGAAGGTAGGAATGAAATGCATACACAGAAGCCTCTATCTAACCATCCTGCTGATTTGGGCATCACAAGAAGAGGCACAGGAAAACCTTTGAGAGTTTGAAGCCTGCTGTGTGAGAGAGATAAAAGTAGAAACAGCAAATTGGCTGCAATATGAATGGCAGGTGCATTTGTTCACTGGAGGCAAGTTGGCAATTTTGTTTTCAATGACCAGCTTGTCTCTGAAAGATTCACCTTTCAAAGTCCTCCCTTTGCCCTCAACTTACATTGCCGGAGCTCTGCCTCATCTTGAATCCCTATGCACCAGGTAACGGTGACTCTACACTATTTCTTTTTGGAGAAGAATGTCCTGGCCCTCTTTTCCGCTTATGAGGTATTGGAATTAAAAAAGAAAGAAACGGAAAACTTGGTGAAGCTAGCACAGTGGTGCACCATAGCCATAGAGAAAGCAAACGTGTGTTGTGTGTGGATGGTTTTGTCTCATCTGGATAAACACAGACTCAGGGGTGGGCAACCCTCTCGCAAAACACTGGGCTTCTGACCTCCCTCCAACATTCCTACAGACAGCAGAGAATTCAAAGCCTTTGTTCCTACTGCCAGGATGAGGCATAAGAAATGCAGGTCAGAGGAGAAGAATTCAGAATGAAGAGGCTGATGAGAGAAATCTGTCTTCACTAAAAGGAGATGGAGGGAGGTGACAGTTGTTCAACTCCCTGCCACAGATAAGCAAGGAGAAATGACTGCTTTCTGGGTACAGCTCATCTGGACAAAAAAAAATCATACATTTCCCCTTAACATAAAGGCACACATAACCTTGAAATGTATATGACACACATGCCAACCATTACTTATTCTTGTGCTTAGCAGTCTCATTATATTGTTTGGTCCTTAACCTCTGTGTTTCCATCATTTTTAACTATCTTAGCAATTCCTCATTTGAACATTTTTGGTAGAGATGGAAAAGATCATGGTAGGCTCATCCATGAGAACTTCATATTAGGAATTCTAAAGTATATGGCATGAACAAGGTCACATGATTTTAAGGGCTAGTCAACAAAATAGCAAATTGATCTTGGGCAACAATCAAAAGAAGGGTGTACAGCAAATAAGTGATTTCTGAAATGCTCAGTTGTCTGGCAATGAACATCAATTTATCAAAAATGTTTGTCCCAGGTGTAGCTGAAAATTGATGAAACAACACTGTCTCAAAATTGTTTCTCTCCTTTATGAAATCAAAGGCCTCTGAGTTTAGGCAGGTGAATATGATTCCTATTCAAAATTCAGTTTGTTTGCAAATGAATGACTAAACTGAGTGTCCTCCATGGTGGAGCCTCTTCTGCCTGCTCCTATAGTGGAAGGAGAGGGCACAAAAAGATGTTTCACTTTTCAAGTGGCATTGATCATGCCATAAATATGTGCACAATAAAGAATGAAATAGTAGAAATTGCAGTAGAAACTAGTGCTCGATACCAACAGAAAAACTCTTGATATTCTCAGTAGATACAACTCCTGAGATATTGCTGCATTTTAATTTAGCAAGAAGGAAACGAAGTCATACATATGTTTTGAGTGCCATTAAAATAAGTTAAAATATACAAAAGTAAACCATGGCCCCCAAATGGAATACATCACTGGATATAGCAAACTGTTGTAAAACTTCTTGAACATAGGAACATTTTCTCTATGACTATACCTGGAGCATCAGTGGTGATGGTTTAGTCACTAAGTTGTGGTCTGACTCTTGAGACCCCATGGCAGGTAGCCCACCAGGCTCCTCTGTCCATGGGATTTCCCAGGCAAGAATACTGGAGTGGGTTGTCATTTCCTTCTCCAGGAGATCTTCCTGGCCCAGGGATCAAACCCAGGTGTCCTGCATTACCGACTGACCCACTGGGGAAGCCCCATTTGGAGCATTAACTTATGCTTTAAGTAAACTATATAATATGTTTTTTTCTTGCCATAGACTTCTGCACACTGCTTACACAGAACCTAGACACATACATGTGTGTGTGTGTGTACACACATACATATACACACCATTTAGTTAGATTTGTTGAAGTCGACTGTATATTAAGTTTATGGACAATGTCAGGTGTTGAGCAGGACCTTCAATGCCTGAAAACCGTGTCTGCCATTCTGAAGTATGTGTGAGTCTATCAAGTTCAGGATTACCTTTTCTTATGTTCCTGCTAAAAGTTGAGAAGGGGCGGGATAACAATACCTAAGTGCTACTGAGCCCTTACTAAGCGTTTCCACTTTCGGATTCATTGAATCCTCTTTATTGCACTAGGAGATAAGTACCATCAATATTTCCACTTTAAAGATGAGGAAACTGTTACATAGAGTTGTATAAACAGAACTTCCTGCTAGAAGCTTCAGGAGGATAATGATCCAGTATCTGTTTCTCTCAGTCTGTCCCTGATCTATTTAAAAATTCATACTCTTCCACAAATCTTTGTAGTGCAGGCCCTCTCAGAGTGGCACTGCTGACATTATGGGGTGGATAACTTTTTGTGTGAGTTGTTCTACTTATTTACAGAAGGTCAAGTGACACCTTGGCCACCAGTTACTAGGGGAGACGCTTGTAGCTCATCTAGTTCTACTCCTGCCCCTGCCCCCAACAGGTATAACAAAAATGTCTTCAGACATTAACAAATATCCGCAGGGACTAAAACTACACCTGGTTAAAAATTACTGCTCCAGAGGGTTGTGTTGGGTAGACTAAGGAAGCGCATTGATCTATCAGAGTATAGGTAAGGGTGGATGGTGTGGCCTTTCTTTCCCAAAGACAATGGTAGCTCTTATAATAGAAGGCTTGATTCTAAAATCAAATGACTCTTGTTGTCTCTGGTCCAAGAGTAAACTTACCTACAGGGTCTTGTTATTAAACAGCTCTAAAAAGTATATTAATTTCATTCTTTAGGATGCTTCTCATTTAATAAAAAGAAATAAAGGATAGTTTCACCTATTATCATTCATTTTAAAACATGCATCTCTGGAAACTACATCCTTTTTAAATAACAAATTAATCAACTCTTTAAAAACCTCTTAATGTACGTTCTTGCAAATTTCTTTGACAAGCATTGTTACCTTCTCCTGTATTGAATGTGAGAGATGAGGATTCTGGCAGGCAAATACAATTACTAACAGCTTAATGCTGATAGACCTGAAAAGGTGGCTGGTGATTCTTGACTCTGCTTAAGGGAGAACTGATGTCACTAGCTACAGAACTCAGAGCAGACATCACCTCAGCCCAAGGCAACATAATGCCACTTCCTGGCCACCGAAACAGCATCACAGTGTGTAACACAATCACACAAAACTTACCAGGAATACCACCATGTTATCTCGCTGCTCTGCAAAGCAGACTTGCCAATAGCACCTGGCCTGTGTGCAAACGGCTCTTTATGATTGGATGGCAAATGGAAAGAATCCATTCTTGATTTCTCTGATCCCTCTTTATTAACTTAAGACAGATTTTTTTGCAGGCAGATTCTTCACCATCTGAACTACCAGGGAACCCCACTTCAGATAGAAGTAGCACTATTCCTCTTTTAGTTTGGGTATCATCAAGGAAGAATGCCTTTGATACATGGATGGACACCATGTACTTGAGAGAAACGTTCAGTGCTGATTACCTGGTAGTGTGTGGTGTGCTGAGAGAAGTGATGCTCCGCTTTCAGTATGGAAAGCAACTGGAATAATAATATGTAAATTGATGTATCAAGATTTCTGAAAGCTCAGCATTATTTCCCTTGCCCAAAGATTTCACCTCGCCTTATTAACTATTCTAACAACTCTGCCTTTTTTTGTTTGTTTGTTTGTGTAATTCTTGTTTCCTCCCATTTAGCACATAGAAAAAAGCATTAGTAACACTCGTGGTTTTAAATGAACCCTATTAATATTCGTCTCTGCAAGGGACTCTGGGATAATTTTGATAAATGTGGCCATGAAGCTGATCCGACAGAGCTGAGTGTGATGTTTGTGTGTTCATGGGGAACTGCCTCGTGCACAAAATGAGGACAGGCTGAGATGGAGAATCTGGCAGGTCTCTCTTTCTGAACCACTGCTATCAACCTAAAGAAGAAATGTAATTGTACTTTTTAAAAAAGGCAAAACAAAATGAGCAATCCTTACGAAGATGAAACAAGCCCTACTACTTCCTGATTAGTTCTGATTAGGAAGTTATTTACCTATTAGAATCCTCAGTTCTCATAGCCCTGACCAGCCAGACCCAGAAATCTACAGGGGAGGGTAAGGAAAACAAATTTTGAGTATATAGGACAAAGAGACGAGCAGACAGGACTCAGGCTGTGTTTCTGTCTTTCTCCCGACCAGTGGAAGTTGCCCCTTAGACTAGATGCCTTGTATGTGGTGTCACATTTCCAGTATGGAAGAGGAAAAAAAGTCAGGCTACCATTTCTGAACAAGCTTTAGAGTGGATGCCAGAAGTTCTTAGATATAGGATCATTCTATATACATGGATTGCCTGAAGATAGCCTCATGAAAGCTGTTAGCTTTAAAGTGGAATACATAAATAAATGGCATTGAAGGATCCTGGGCAGCATGCATGCTGCATGCTAAGGTGCTTCAGTCGTGTCCGACTCTCTGTGACCTCATGGACTGTAGCCCGCCAGGATCCTCTGTCCGTGGGATTCTCCAGGCAAGAATGCTGAAGTGGGTTGCCATGCCCTTCTCCAGGGAATCTTCCCGACACAGGGATCAAACCCGTTTCTCTTACATCTCCTGCACTGGCAGCCAGGTTCTTTACCATTAGTGACACCTTAGGAACAGCATAAAGACACTTATTCATTATGCTAAAGGATCTTCTGACCTAAGTAAGATGAAACTCCACATATGGTCACATAGAATAAAAGAGAGAAAATTAAACTTCTTTCTACAGCTACCTCCAAATGTTGCCTTTTTTCTCTTACATATTCTTTTATTAATTTTTATTATGAAATTTGATTCTGTTGGGGGAACTGGTGTCCATTTCTCAACACAAAAGTACATAGATAATCACAATGAGCACCTTTGAAGAGGACACTGGAAGGAAACAGGTAGGGAGTGAGGTAATAGTGGTGGTGGTTTGGTGATCATATTTCAGCAAGAGACAGCAAACATGGGAGAACATGACAATAGGGTAAAAAATGTGTAAAACCACAGACAGCTCAGAAAGTTTATTCTTGGGGAGGGAGTAAAAAAGTACAAAATATGGGAATTCTTCACAATTTTGATATTCCTTAAATGTTTCTGAGAAGCAGAAATGTATATATTGTAAATGTATATGTATATATTGAGTATATACAATAATAGCAAGTGGTGTTCTAAAATGTCTTATTTAATTACCAGATTCTTCTTGAGATATAGATATTATCATTAAACCCACTTTACACATAATTAAACTCAGTCTCAAAGAGAATAACGAGGCTGCAAAGTAAAAGCATTACTTTCATAAAACAAAAACATAGGTTCAAGTTTAGGTCTTCAAAAGTCCCAAAGCCTACAAGCTCCATTCCTGCCTAACCTCAGAGCAGAAGCTCTTTTTCTCTACTTGCTCTTGATAGTTTGACCCTTGTACTGGGACAGGGGAAATAGAAATCCCTTTTGATAGGCTATAAGTAAGTGCGTTGCTACCCAAGCCATTCTTCATCCATATAATTGTCAATCTTTCTCTAAAGCCGCAAATGAACAACTCTATTAACATAACAATTCTTAGACTTGAAAAGACGCAATGGAGCTTTTGTGTGTGTGTGTGAAACTGACATGGCTCTTATCCTGGGCTGCGTTGCCTTTGGGCTGTTCTTAACTTGGTTCCTGGGAGCCTGCACCTGGTAGAGGCAACTCCATCTGGTGGTCCAATCAGAACCCATTAAGCGCTGAGGTAGACTGCCTGGAAGTGGAAAATATGGAGCAAGGAAACTCAGCTCGGACCACATGACTTCACCTTTGAAAAAAAAGAGATGGGAAAAAAAAATACAGCCCCCACAGTCTATGGAGCAATTGTTCCCACACAGCAACTCTGGTCTAATTGATTTGGACACCACAGCTAATTTTCCCTCAGACATCTGTTAGCACACATTAGTGGATGTCGTTAGGTAGGAAGGCACAGAGTAGATGGGGAGCAGAGCTCAAAGGCCCCAGTTTGGGGAGACTGGAGCAGACCGAGGAATGACAACAGATAGAGACTGCCAGCACCCCAGCCAGTCAGACACTTCTGCAGTAGCAACACTGAAAGGGAACAGTAATGGCTGGAAATCCATGGCAGTTGTGCATAATAAGCCTGTTCTTTTGTTGTGTTTGCCCAAATAATAAGTGTTTTCTGCACTTCCAAGGGCAAAAGAAAGGTGCTTCAGACATCAACAGAACCAAAACAAACATGAAATAAAAATAAGCATTGTCAATGCTTCCTTTCATCTTTCCCCAAGTCTCATTCATTCTTGTATTTCTGACACAGCACTGCAGCGATGATTCCAGGGTTCACTCACACACGAGTCAGGCAGGTGATAAAATGCTGGTCAGGTTAGAATTGTCCAAATCATCTCCCATGGCAAAGGGCTGAGAAATCAGTCCTGTTTTATTTATTCTTTCTTGTGTGGCTGTTCTCAGATACTTAACTGATGCCAGAGTGCAGTTTCTATCCTTTGGGACATGTTTTGCAGTTGAGCAAGTCAGAAAAATCATCTGATGCCCTCAAGGAAATCCTTCCCGAGCTGGTCTATACTGATGACTACTTTCCCAACGAATACATTTAAAAGATTATGATCCTCTTTCAGAAGCAGTAGTGTTCTGAATTGCAAATAAGCTGAAGAAAGAAAAGACTGCTGCTCAGTCCAAAACAGAAAAATCCTACACGTAGGCAAATACTTCTATCAGTAATATAGACCTAATCTTTCCTTCACAGCTCCTGGCATCCGTTAAAACATATGCCTCTAATCATTCCATTTCATTCCCCTCTGAAGATCTTCACTTACCCTAGTCTGCAAAGGAGAGTCAGATATCCTTCACAGCATGTTCAAACCTCATCACATTCTGGTGCCAACCGATTATTCCAGCTTCACATCCCCAAATTCCTGTATTCCTCTTACTCCATTTTAAATGGATGACTTGCTATTTCCTGAACACCCCAGCCAACTCTTCATCTATATGCTTCTTTCTTTTGACCACCTGGACAACCCTGACTTTTATTCAAGGCCCTGCCCCACATCTCCTCCTCAGTGAAACCTTCCTCATATTCCAGGGAAAGGGTCACTCCCTCTCATATGTCAACTAGACTTTGCTCATGTTTCCATAGATTTTGTTATACATTGTAATTTTTTGTTTGCATTCCTCTTCTTTCTTCTCCTCAACTTCTCACCCTGACATCCACACAAACATTTAGCCCCTGGTGGCAGGGCTATGATGTTAGTCATCTTTGAATTTCCAAAACCTAACACAGTGCTGGCCATATAGTAGGCTCTTAATAAATATCTTCTGAAAGGATGAATTTATGACTAAACTTTGCCACTGACTGTTTTGGCAGCAGGTAGTAGAATAACTCATGCGGGAGAAGAGCATTAATGATAGGACTTCTGAATGACAAGGTGTCTTTTACTTGGTAGAGCTGACAGATGTATCCATCTTGAAAAACTTTGTCATGTGTCTGCATGCTTTATATAAGATGGCAAAGAAAGAATCTCCAAGCATAAGGTCCTAGATTGTCACCCAGTCTAAGAGGGAAGGAGAATTTTGTGCAGTGCAGCTTAGAGGACTACATTATGGTGGATTCTATCGAAGACCCTGAAAAATGATGAAATAAAGTGGGGTGACAAATGATAATGCATAAGGTATCCACAAAAGCATATTTCTGATCTGTGACATAGCTATGGACAGTCCACCAGAAGAAACATAAAATAGTCATATGACTTACATCGTGACTAGATCAAATAAATACAAATATAACAACAGGCTTTCTTGCAAGCTGCTTTGACTCCTGTACTATCTTAGGGACAGGAGAGGGTAGGACCAAATTAAAGTACTTATTTAGTGCTCATTACATATCAGGCACTATGTCAAGTCTTTTCATGTTGCTTTAGACAAGGTGTTCTTATCCGATTTAACAGGTTAGAAACTGAGGTTTATGACTCACCCAAGTCACGGATCTCAAGCTGTAGTACCAAAATCGAACAAGTCCTCTGGTTTCAAGGTCATGACACTTCTCAGTATGTAATAACTTTCTACTTAGGTTCTGCATTAAGATATGAGACAAAATAAAATATGATGCAGAGAAGACATGGGAATTAAAGATGACTGAGGAGCTACTGAAATAGAAGAGGTGAAAGGTAGTGCAAGAATGGATGAGGTGAGGTTCACTGCTGCTGATGATGTGAAGCTGATGCTATTCAAGTTCAATTGAACACAGAACCTCCTCTTGGTTCGCTCTCAGACAATGATTAAGAGATGATAAATACAGTGCCTGCGTTATAGAGGACTGCAATGCCCTAGTGGAGCCCGAAGCCAGGGGTGTCCATCTGTCCTAGCTTTAATGGGATTGATCAGGCTTTGTTCTCTTTGCTTTCTGCCAAATAGAATCAGAAGGCATCCATGTTAGTAATTTGGGAGCAGTTTTTGGCCACGTAAGTGGTTGTTAGTAGAATTTATGGACAGTAAAGCTTGATTCAGGGCCAGCCTCTAGCAAAACCAGGGAGTAGACAGTTCATCTTCTCTACCTTCCTAAGTGTTCCACTGTTCCCACAGAGGATTAGTCAGGAAAGAAAGAATTTGAAACATTCCAGTACTTTGTAGCAAGGTGTTGGTAGTATCAGCTATTTCTTTCCTCCACCTTCTCCCAATAAAAAGGTGTTTGCCTTTTAAATTGTCTTGTAGAGTTGTTGTAATAGGGGTTACAAAAGGGTGGTCACTTCCATAAGCATCTTAGCTGATTACTCATTAAGTTGTTATTTTCTTTTCCTTTAGATGATTAGATATGAGGGGCCTCTAGCTGCCTCAGCTATTTCTAAATTTTATTTTATTGGATCAATTAGCTATTTTTTTCTGAAGCAAAAGTTCTATGGATGTATAAAAATGGATTTTTAATATCAATGATCAGCTTTCAGAAATTAGGTAAAAATATCAGTGCTTTCACTTTCCTTTTCTATTGCATGCATATTTTAACCAACATCAATCGCTGAACCAGAGCAGACTGCAAGCTCTTATTTGAGGAAAAGCCAATGGTCCTGCTTATTTACCCTACTTAGAGAATCTGTCTCTTTAAACAAAAGATAAAGTGTTTCATTCAGTCAGGGATTACTCTTTGTGCTGGATGGCTTCCATTTGAATACCGCCTCCCAACCTAGATTCCCTCTGCTCTGTACCCTGGAAAGCTGACCATATGAATTATGTCAATGGCATCCTTGCCGCTGGCTTCCAGTTGGTATTGGCTGGTGAGGAATACTGCTGAGAGATTTGAAGGACTGAGGAGTGTGAGGTCTGGGCATCTATGGCCCTGGCTCCTAAACCAGTGTCTTCGTGGGCTGCCTGCACTCTCCCACTAGTCTCAGCTCTTCTCAGAGACTCCCAGCACACAGCTGTCTCTTTTTCTGGCTTCTGTTAGCTACCCACTCCCATTTACCTTCTTCAGACCTAGAGGTGATTACAGCTTCCTAGCTCTGGGGCACTGCACTATCCCCTGTCATTTCATGATCCCCTGCCTCTTGCCCAAATATTAAAAATATTCTCTATTAAACTCCTTTGAAATTATCCAATTTGACTGTGCCATCTGTTTCCTGCAGGGACTCTGACTGATAAAGCCCAATAACTGAGATTTACCTTTATTTTGAAGCCCGAATATGGTCCTTAGGGAAAGTAGAAAAAATGCATTCTCTAAGACATGGTGGAAAATGGGCAGTCTAACCTAGAGAAGCACCAGGAAACCAGATGAATTTCCCATGCCAGAAGCTGGCCCTTATAATGTGGCTCACATTTACCCACTAATGTATGCTTCCCAGCCAAGGTTTTAATAGCAAAATAAAAGGCTTGGAGTCAGCTTTGCTTTCCCCATGCCAAGGGCACAGTTCCCAGTTACTTCTAAATGACTTTTTTTAAAAAAAAGATCCAAAATATGAGTCACTATGAAATGCTGTCCTTTTCCCAAACAGTCATAAAATTTATTTGTATCAGCGTGTGATCAATGACATCTTTTGAAAGATAAATTGCACCTCGGAAGGCCACAGAGAAGGGCACCCTGGAGTCCAGAATTCCAACCAGACTCTAGTAACAAATACAGAAATTCCAGGAAGGTGTCAAATAAATTTTTTTAAGTATACAAAGTATTTTAAATGGTGACGTGAAAAAATGTAATTCCATGACTGACTCTGGCAGAAACCTGGTTGACAGCAGAAGGGACAAATTTGGGAGCCTCACTTCCCCTCCAGAGGTATGGAATCTGTGATTGAAAACAATAAGAGCTTCGCACCTGGCGCAGCTCAGAGTTGTGGATCATCAAGGCTAGCCCAGGGGCAGCCAGGTGAATGACAGTGACCCCCCCATCCCCTTGTCAGGTTTTAGCCTCGTATACATTTGGCACAAAAACTGGGGGTTTAAAATAGCTTTCCTGCAGGTTCCATGTGACTCGTCACTGGACCCAGACAGCACAAAAGGGCTGATTAGTGAGGCAAAAAAAAAGAGGATCTTCTCCTGAGATGACTTCCAAAAGCTGCTTCTTGCAGCACAAATCTCCCTTTGAAAATGCAGAACTTGCTGGGAAAGGCAGCAGCATTCTCCCCTCTAAATGACTGAGTTTTGCTGGGAATTTTTTTTTTTAAATAAAGATCACCTTCCAGCTCCAAAAGTCTTCAGTTGAGAAGCAAATGAAAATTCAAAGGACATTATTTCCCCAAAGCCACTGCCCTAGCCTTCTTTCCGCACTGGCCTTGAACAAAAATTCCAACCCCTTCTTCCCAGAGTTGGGCACAGTGGCTTCCTGGCCAGCTCGGGGCGCCAGCTGAATCCTAGGGAGGTCGCTCCTACGCTGGGTGCCCTTGCTGAAGTGGCAAAGGCCCCATGCATGAGGGCCTGTCAGGTGAGAGGCACAGGAGGTGCTGATCACCAAATGGTGCAGGGGGTTGGGGAGGGAAGGACTCCATTTTCCTCTCCTGATGAAGTAAAATCGCTCCCTGCGGAGATACAAGTGGAACAGCTGCCCTGCTACCACCAATTGCTTCAGAATGGCTTGCACCCATTGATTCTTTAAAGGTTGAGCAAAGCACAGGGAAACAAGAAGTGCTAAGATGAGAAATGAGGTAAAGAAAACAGATGAAGGTGGGATTTCAAAGAAGAAAAAGGAGAGCGGTGGGAGAAAAGCCATGAGCTGAAGAATTGCCGCTCCAGGCTGGTCATTGATCCAAGTACCTCAGGATGGTGGCTAGAGGGTCAACAATAGATGCTTCACAAGGATACCCTGACTGATAGCTTATGGTTGTGGACAAAGTCTTCTATGCATAGAGCTGGCAATAAAGAGAAAGGAGAGAAAGAAGGTTCTCTTTTATAGGAGATTATAGGAGAGGAAGAAGGATAATCAAGGAAGGAGAAGACAAAAGAGGAGGAAGAGGAGACAGAGATGGAGATAGAGATGGGAGGAGGGAGAAAGAGAGGGAAAAGACAGAACATACGTCATAATTAAAAACTTAGACTGAGGGAGGTTCAAGAGGGAGGGGACATATGTATACCTATGGCTGATTCATGTTGATGGCAATAACCAAAACAATACTGTAATTATCCTCCAATTAAAAATTTAAAAAAATGAAAAAAAAAACTTAGAGGAAACACTGCATATGGGTTTTATTTTACTTCCCTCTTACTCCATCAAACATTTTGGTTTAGAGATTTAACAAATAAGTATTAAGTATTTATTTTAAATTAAGGAAACACTCATATAGAATGCATACTCTGTATATAAATTTATTATAAGGATTGCTTCCTCATAAGATTTTGTACAAAAAAGTCTTGAATGGTTTTATGCTTCTAAGTCCCTGGCAGGTGGACACTCTGCCTGTGAGACCAAGAAGATCAACGTTAAAGGATGTTGGAGCATCAAGACAAGACATTCTGAAAGAGTTTTAGTGTTTAAACTCCCATTAAGAGGAAATTATTCACCTGCTAGCTACCAGGTCACAAGCATTTGGGCTCCATTACCCAAGACACTGCTTGCAGAGAGGGTTCACACTTCAGCATTCTGGTAGCAAACAAGTCAGTGTGATGTTGTTTGGGTGCTCCTGGGCTCCCAGACCTATTTCACATTCCATTGCTTAGCTGGATAGGATTTGATTGTACATGCTCTTTGGCCTCGCTAACCCGGTGGAGGGAGTCAACTGATTCTGAAGCAAAACTGGTTTCCATTAAAGGCAGAGGGTAGACTGCAGAGACTGGAAATGAGATTGGTGTAAGTATGTCTTCCTGGCTTTGCTCAATGGACAGGGAAGGAAGGGAGTCACCCTGAAGCCCTGTGGCACTGTCCATCATCTGCTGCTGGCACCAAAAGTAAAAATTCTTAATTTACAACATTAAGAACCTATTTCCATATTATATTTGAGAACTATATATCCCAGTCTCAGATCTGTAGCCCTGACTGCAATAGTCAGGTGTTCTAGTCAATTAGATGATGGCTATTGAGCTTCTAGCTCAAGGCACTTTGGAGAGAAATGGGCAATTTACTCATGACTTTTTCCTGCCCTCTGGTCTTACAGTACAGAGGAGAAAACAGGCATATAGACAGCAACCGAATAATGAAATGGGTGATACCAAGGGTTAAAAGCAACAAAAGAAGAGTTTTGAGGAAGGATATACCACTTATGGATGCTGGAAAAGTCTTTTGGAAGAGACAGCAATTAATATGAAAAGGAATACTGAAGAACATCAAAAGGGTGAAGAGGAAATTCTAAGCAGAGGAACTCTTTGTGTAAAAGTTCCAGGGTGGCAGAGTTCATAAGTTTTACAGGGATAGTTTTCCAGACAAGGAGCTTGATAAGAGTGGTACACAGGGAATGCAAGTAAAAGTAATAGACAAGGTTGGAATATCAGGTTATAGGAAATGCAGGGAAAAGATGAATGTCAGGCTAAAATGTGGTAATTTATTAACAGGCATTACTACTGTGCAATCATTCAAGTGTTTCTGCATAGGAGAGTAATAGTCACTAAGTGAAAGTGAAGTCGCTCAGTCGTGTCCAACTCTTTGCTACCCCATGGACTGTAGCCTACCAGGCTCCTCCGTCCATGGGATTTTCCAGGCAAGAGTACTGGAGTAGGTTGCCATTTCCTTCTCCAGAGGACCTTCCTGATCCTGGGATCGAAGCCAGCTCTCCTGCACTGCAGGCAGACGCTTTACCATCTGAGCCACCAGGGAAAGTCAACAGACACTAGTGGGTTTTTAAATTATTTTTGGCTGTGCTGGGTGTTTACTGCAATACACAGGTTTCCCGAGTTGTGGCAAGTGGAGGCTGCTCTCTAGTTGTGGTGCATGGGCTTCTCACTGTAATGGCTTCTCTTGTGGCTCAGCTGGTAAAGAATCCACTGGCAATGCAGGAGACCCCTGTTTGATTCCTAGGTCAGGAAGATCCTCTGGAGAAGGGCAGGCTACCCACTCCAGCATTCTTGGGCTTCCCTGGTGGCTCAGCTGGTAAAGAATCTGCCCACAGTGAGGGAGACCTGGGTTCGATCCCTGGATTGGGAAGAACCCCTGGAGAAGAGAATGGCTACCGACTCCAGTATTCTGGCCTGGAGAATTCCACGGACTATATAGTCCATGGGGTCACAAAGAGTCGGACACGACTGAGTGGCTTTCACTTCACTTCACTTCACTTCTCTTGTTGCAGAGCACAGGCTCTAGGCACGCAGGCCTAATAGTTGCAGCTCACAGACTCAGGAGCATCATGGAATATGGGATCTTTCCAGACCAGCAACTGAATCCATGTCCCCTGCGCTGGCAGGTGGGTTCTTAACCATTGGACCACCAAGCTAGTCCCCACTAGTGTATTTTTAAAGGCAGTTTGAATAACAAGATGGATGGGAGGCTTTTAGAGACAACTGTTAAATCTGATTTTCTTTCAGTCCAACACGTTTAATGCTTAGCTTTTGAACATTGTGTTGACTTCCTATTGCTGCTGCAACACAAATTACCATAGACTTGGAAGCTTAAAGCAGCACAAATCTATCTTTTTATAGCTTTAGAGGTCAGAAGTCCAAAATGGGTCTTGCTGGTCTAAAATCCAGGTTTTGGCAAGGTTGCGATCCTCCTGGAGGCTCAAGGGGAGAATCCATTCCTTGTCTTTTCCAACTTCCTGCCCACACTCCTGGGATCCTGCTCCCTCCCTCCATTTTCAATATCAGCAGTGTAGCATCATCAAATCTCTCTCTTCTCTGACTCTCTTTATCCATCATCACAACTCCTTCCCTGATTCATTTATAGACCTTGGTGATTACATTGGGCTGACTTGGATAATCCAAGATAATCTCATCTCAAAGTTCTTAACTTAATCACATCTGAAAAGTCCTTTTTGCTATGTGAGATAATGTATCACAGGTTCCCAGGATAAGACTGTGAACATTTTCAGAGTGGAGGCATTACTCTGCCTCCCACAGACACACTTATCTTGCAATGTTGCTGTTCGGTCACTCAGACACGCCCCACTCTTTGTGATCACAGGGACTGCAGCACACCGAGTTTCCCTGCCCTTCACTATCTCCCAGAGTGTTCTCTGATTCATGTCCATCGAATCAGTGACGCCATCCAACCATATCATCCTCTGTCGTCCCCTTCTCTTCCCACCTTCAATCTTTCCCAGCATCAGGGTCTTTTTCAGTGAGTCAGTTCTTTGCATCAGGTGGCCAAAGTATTGGAGTTTCAGTTTCAGCATCAGTCCTTCCAATGAATATTCAGATTTGATTTCCTTTAGGACTAACTGGTTTAATCATACAGTCCAAGGGAGTAAGTGCTACAGTCTCTAGCACCACAATTCAAACACATCAATTCTTGGGCATTTGGCCTTCATACAGTCCAACTCTCATATCTGTACATGACTACTAGAAAAATCATAGTTTTGGCTATATGGACATTTGTAGGCAAAGTGATGTCTCTGCTTTTTAATATGCTGTCTAGGTTTGTCATAGCTTTCCTTCCTAGGAGCAAGTGTCTTTTAATTTTATTGCTGCAGTCACTGTCCACAGTTATTTTGGAGCTTAGGAAAATAAAATCTGTCTCTATTTGAACATTTTCCCCTTCTGTGTGCCATACTCACAGTATAAAGTATAAAAAGAGAGGGTGGAATGTGTGATGCTCCAAGCATAAACTTCCAAAGACCTGTCCTACATTTCAGCCAGTGAAACTGATCCTGTTCATAGTTTCTCATTGGCAGATCAAAGAAGTCTGGGAAGAAAGGGCTTCATTTGGAACTTTGCTGTACCACCTATATAATCAAACCACTTTGCAATAACACTTCTGACCAACACTGCACAAAGATTTAACAAGAATACAAATAAATACAACCACACAATGACTTGAAAAAGTGGAAAAATAATTTTTGCAAAAGAAAATAGATTAAGTATCTGGAAAATTAAGATCATTTCTCTGCCTTTGCCTGAAAAATTGGCAACAAAGAGCCTGATATTTATAGTCACATCTACTACCATGTAGTAATGTCCAGTTCCAAGATCACAGAACAGTAGTGACCTCTGTTTAGGGTACTCCTTTCTAGAGCCTGAAGCTTTGACAGGTTTAGTTACTGTCTTCTTATTCTGTATTCTATTTTCAATGCTCCAGAATATGAAAATATATTCTGAAATTATAAGTATGACAATATAAGGGTATAGTGCAAAGATCTGTGACCTGGGATGTAGAGAAATACCATGATTGTCCCTGATTTGCTGATGATTAGGACCAGTGAACATTAGGACTAAAGAACATTACCATGCCTCAATTTTCCTTTGTGTCACCCAAGTATTAAAAAATATTAGCTCTAGGCAAGCTATGGAGATGTTGTGGGATGAAAAGAGGTAGTGTGTGTGAAAGTTTTGTGAATAAAGTTAAAATTAATGGAGGTTACTGTCCATTCATTGACCATATGCAGTTTATCATGCATGGTGCTACACTGGGGCATACAGTGATCATAACATGTGGCTTAAAGCCAAGAGTGGACAAGCATAATCTGAAAACAAATATTGTGAACAATGCTATAAGAGAATAGACACAATTGTGTGTTTACTTACCTTATTTGACAGCTGAATGATTAGAGATGAATATGATAATTTGAGAAGTCTATTTAGAATGATGTGGACAAGTGTTCTCTAGAAGTCAAAGGGATTTCAACCTTTGGAATATAACAATATACCTCTCATTTTTAAAAAAAAATGTAAATGACTGCATTTGACAGTGTCGTCAGCTCACAGGTAGACTAAAGGAGAGAAATGGGGCTCTTTGGAACTCGCTGCAGACCACGTTTCTCATCCTGGCTCACTCTTGGACTTATTTCAGGATCAGTCATATTTATCATTCTTCAGACATGTGTGGAAGGAGTAAGGAGTGATTGGATAAAAGTGACAGTACATTCCATATGCTTCCTTTTTAAAATCACTTATATAGCAAATCTGCTTAGTCTACATGTCAAAAGAGGATTTTTCAAGCTAAGGTTGCAAATTCCAGTAGGTTTTGAAATTCTGCCTGTTTTTACTTCATCACTACTTTCAAAGTGTTTGCTGTAAGAGTACATCTAACATTATAACTAAGCAAAAGATGGAAAAGGAACCTTGTTTTATGTTTCTTTTTTTTCTGTACAGCTTTTTTGATTTGATAGAATGAGTGAAGCAGCATTTATATTAAGCCTGGGGGCTTGCCTTTTAGCAAATAACATTTCTTATTCTATGATAACAAAGAAAGATATTAGCTCTCCATCCTCATTATATTTATTTATTTTCACCTGGGATGCATACCTGCCACAAGGAAGAATATAAACTAGAGGATAGAATTTTCACCTAGTAACAGTATAATGTTTTACATATTAATACAAAGATGTTTGACTAAATGACAGTCATTAGATTGTGTCTTTCTCATATTGTGGATGGATAAAATCGGATCATCTACTTTCCTGTCCATTTTCTTCCATGATCAAATATACATGGTGAACTTGTTTGGGATAAAGTGAAATCTGGTACAGAGCTAAGGAGTTTATGGAGGAAAATGACCCATAACTAAAAATATGATTCCAACAGAAAAAATAACCTAACTCAGATATATCATAACCATACTTATTATTATTAGAAAGCAGAGAGTACAACATGCTATACAAACCTTCTTCAGAGAAGACTAGTTCTGATTAACTCTGCATGTAAAAACTATTTTTTAATAACAAAGTCATCTTAAAGTTTAGAAGGTCAACTCTATAAAACATAATTTCAGCTGCCATTGTCTCCACTCTCTGCATTTTCTATGCTCTGTTGATGTCTTCCTCATCTGCCAGAAAACTCAAGTGGTTACAGCAGACCTTACTTATCTGCTATTGGAGGAAAAGTAACCAACAAGCAAATCCTCACCAAGGCATTAGGTATCTAGATTCTCCATCCCCTGAAAAGTTTTACTCATTGATTTGCAGATTCACTAAACAGATATTTAGTATCTATTACACACTGAGCAGTAGTGTGTAAATATGGCATTTATTAAGTGAACAACAAAGAAACAACCTGATGTGCAATACAAAGGGATGCATAGTAAAACTGAGCTATGAAGGGTTTTCAGTGGAGCTTCTATAAAGTTAATATACATCACTAAAAACCAAAGCTTGACATTGGCCATAGCACCTGATGAGAACTCTTCTGAACAGATTTCCGATTAAAGTCAGGATCCATTGACAGCCTCTTTTGTGAACGCTGCAGAACCACTGATTCCTAGGAAACTTCATTTTGGACAGTCCTTCACTTACTGACTTTTACTACTTTTACTGATGAAGATGAAACGGTTAAGAAACTCAAATGTGTCAATAAGGTACTATATTATAAGTAGGAGCACATCAGCACATAAAAGGCTATTTTGACATTTTTTAGTTACATGTGCATGTGTGATTTCTCTTCCTGTAGACTGAGTTTCTACTTTTTATCTGCCTATCATCTTTTCTTTTTTTTTTTTAGTAAAATTTCTTTTATTAAAAACTTCTCTTAACAAAAATTTTAATTTTTA
Organism: Muntiacus reevesi; assembly: GCF_963930625.1. Taxonomy (NCBI): domain Eukaryota; kingdom Metazoa; phylum Chordata; class Mammalia; order Artiodactyla; family Cervidae; genus Muntiacus; species Muntiacus reevesi. The sequence continues at coordinate 39,745,229 of NC_089256.1, forward strand.
AAAGAACAGAAAAATTGCAATACTCCCATATACTCTTCATGGTTCTACCAATTATTAACATTTTTACAATGCTAACAAATTTGCCAATTTGTTTTATTGCTGTCTCTCAAAATACATAACTGTATCCACCTGCTAGGGCTATCATGAAACTGATGACAGTGCTGGTCATCTGACTCAAGCAAGCCAATTAGAGTACTGTTCCCGTGGAGACAGTTCTTGGTTAACGCATATGGAACTGTAACAGGACACACCAGCATCTTCGTTTTCGAGGCCTGAAACGGTTGAAGAAAGAGAAACAGAGGAGGGGAGAGGAGAGAGAGAGAAGAGAAAATTTAAGATTCTCCTTTAGGGTCAATAAGATTCCTGACTGAGAATGAGGTTAACAGGAGAAATCAGAGGCAAGAGGAACAGAAAGGAATGGAGCTCTTAAGACACCATTTGAACTTCTGGATCCCACAGTGCCTGAATTTACACACAGAGTTAGTAATAAAAATGCCTAAAATTAAACCACCCTTGTCTTCCAACAACACAAGAGAAGACTCTACACATGGATATCATCAGATAGGCAATACTGATATCAGATTGTATTCTTTGCATTTAAAGATGCAGAAGCTCTATGCAGTCAGCAAAAACAAGACCGGGAACTGACTGTGGCTCCGATCATGAATAATAATAAATTTCTTATTGGCAAATTTACGCTTAAATTGGAGAAAGTAGGGAAAAACCACTAGACCATTCAGGTATGACCTAAATCAAATCCCCTATGATTATACAGTGGAAGTGACAAATAGAATCAAGGGACTAGATCTGACAGACAGAGTGCCTGATGAACTATGGATGGAGGTTCATGACATTGTACAGGAGACAGGGATCAAAACCATCCCCAAGAAAAGGAAATGCAAAAAAGCAAAATGGCTGTCTGAGGAGGTCTTAAAAATAGCTGTGAAAAGCAGAGAAGCAAAAAGCAAAGGAGAAAAGGAAAGATATACCCATTTGAATGCAGAGTTCCAAAGAATAGCAAGGAGAGATAAGAAACCCTTCCTCAGTGATCAGGGCAAAGAAATAGAGGAAAATAATAGAATGGGAAAGACTAGAGATCTCTTCAAGATGATTAGAGATGCCAAGGGAACATTTTATGCAAAGATAGGTACAATAAAGGACAGAAATGGTATGGACGTAAAAGACGCAGAAGATATTAAGAAGAAGTGGCAAGAATACACAGAACAACTATCTAAAAAACATCTTCACGACTGAGATAATCACGATGGTGTGATCACTCAACGAGAGCCAGACATCCTGGAATATGAAGTCAAGTGGGCCTTAGGAAGCATCACTATGAACAAAGTGAGTGGAGGTGATGGAATTCCAGCGGACCTATTTCAAATCCTAAAAGATGACGCTGTGAAAGTGCTGCATTCAATATGCCAGCAAATTTGGAAAACTCAGCAGTGGCCACAGGATTGGAGAAGGTCGGTTTTCATTTCAATCCCCAAGAAAGTCAATGCCAACGAATGGTCAAACTACTGCACAATTACACTCATCTCACACACTAGTAAAGTAATGCTCAAAATTCTCCAAGCCAGGCTTCAGCAGTACATGAACCGTGAACTTCCAGATGTCCAAGCTGGTTTTAGAAAAGGCAGAGGGACCAGAGAACAAATGGCCAACATGCACTGGAACATCAAAAAAGCAAGAGAGTTCCAGAAAAACATCTATTTCTGCCTGATTGACTATGCCAAACCCTTTGACTGTGTGGATCACAATAAACTGTGGAAAATTCTGAAAGAGATGGGAATACCAGACCACCTGACCTGCCTCTTGAGAAACCTGTATGCAGGTCAGGAAGCAACAGCTAGAACTGGACATGGAACAACAGACTGGTTCCAAACTGTGAAAGGAGTATGTCAAAACTGTATATTGTCACCCTGCTCATTTAACTTAAGTTAAATATATGCAGAGTACATCATGAGAAATGCTGGGCTGGAGGAAGCACAAGCTGGAATCAAGATTGTCAGGAGAAATATCAATAACCTCAGATATGCAGATGACACCACCCTTATGGCAGAAAGTAAAGAGGAACTAAAGAGCCTCTTGATGAAAGTGAAAGAGGAGAGTGAAAAAGTTGGCTTAAAGCTCAACATCCAGAAAACTAAGATCATGGCATCTGGTCCCACAACTTCATGACAAAGATGAGGAAAGAGTGAAAACAGTGGCACACTTTATTTTGGGGGCTCCAAAATCACTGCAGATGGTGACTGCAGCCAGGAAATTAAAAGATGCTTACTCCTTGGAAGGAAAGTTATGACCAACCTAGACAGCACATTAAAAAACAGGGACATTACTTTGCCAATAAAAGTTCTTCTAGTCGAGGCTATGGTTTTTCCAGTAGTTGTGTATGGATGTAACAGTTGGAGTATAAAGAAAGCTGTGCGCAGAAGAATGGATGCTTTTGAACTGACGTGTTGGAGAAGACTCTTGAGAGTCCCTTGGAATGCAAGGATATCCAACCAGTCCATCCTAAAGGAAATCAGTCCTGAATATTCACTGGAAGGACTGATACTGAAGCTGACACTCCAATACTTTGGCCACCTGATGCAAAGAACTGACTCATTTGAAAAGTCCCTGATGCTGGGAAAGATTGAAGGTGGGAAAAGGGGCCGACAAAGGATGAGATGGTTGGATGGCATCACCGGCTCAATGGACGTGAGTTTGAGTAAACTCTGGGAGTTGGTGATGGACAGGGAGGCCTGGCGTGCTGCAGTCCATGGGGTTGCAAAGATTCGGACGTGACTGAGTGACTGAACTGAACTGATGTCTTCCAGTTACATGAGCTTTGCCTTCTTCTTTCTACTTAACCTATTTTGATATTATTTTATTTTGCTATTGATTTATTCACTCCAAAAATATTTAATTAACAACTATGGCCATGGTTTGAACAAGCAGGTACACATATATATACACATAGACACATGTAAATACATATATACAATGAATGAAATAAAATAGACTTGACTTGGCAAAATGAATTAGTTTTGAGGAAAAGGGCATATCGTGTTCATGTAATGTACCTACACTTTCCTTTGCCAGGTGTTTGAGAATGAAGAACCTTTATTCCAGTGAAGCTGTAATGGGATGACATGTTTACAGTGGGAATAACAACCTACTGGGATATAAAATAGTCAGAGTCTGCTGAATTACCTATAGTGAATATGTTTTACTTTTAAAATCAGAAAAGGAATGAAGGCAGCTCCATTTTGGAAATGAAATGAGGAAGGTCTGGGTTCTAGTTTCAATTCTTCCAAAACTGGGTCTTTGATTATAGCTTCCTTCCTTTGTAAAATGGGGTGGGGGTGGGGGTGGAGCAGTGTCTTTGAAACTAGAATCAGTGATCCTGAGGTGGTTTACGGAGCACCTTGAGGCGTGAAATGTGAGATGAGCCAACAAAGCAGGGCTCGCAGACCTTTCTGCTGTGCTTTCTAGTACAACTCTAAACATATCTCTCTTACCTACTAAGTTTGAATGTCAGCGTCAACTGAAGGGCTAGTGTGATTTAAAATCTGGGTAGGAAAAGTTTATAGCTATTGAGCTTGATGATCCCTAAGTCCCTTTTGCTTTCAACACTCTTTGAAGTTAATTTCCAATTTAAATTTTCTACCAAAAATTTAGTACCCAATTCACAAAAAATAACCATTTTCTGTAACTGCCTTTACTCCAAGCGTATTGGTTACATTAGAATACTTAGAATTTTACCTCTTAGAGTGTGGTATATAGAAGTCAAAAAAGGAAACAGTGTGAGAGCTAAAATCAGTGTTTTAGATACTGTAGTCAGATGCAGAACACTTAAGCAATAGAAAAAGCATGAACCCAATTTGTATCACTGTGGCATAAAAGATAAAGAAGCCTGATAAAACGACTAAAGATCAATGACTTCTATGTTTCTGAAAAAGATAGAAGTCTTCAGCCCCTTAGACACTAGAAATGGAGTAAACACAGATGAACAGTGTTCATAACTAGAAACACTGGCTCTATGTCTAATAGTCTGTCTCTGACACCTTGGCAAATGACTATAACATATAAAGGGCTATGACATGTTCCTCATTTAGTTAAGAATATGCACTCCATGTAATAACCTAAATGGGAAAAGAATTTGAGAAAGAATAGAAACATGTATCTGTAAAACTGAATTACATTGCTGTATACCTGAAACTGTTCCAGAAAAAAATCTATTTCTGCTTTATTGACTATACCAAAGCCTTTGACTGTGTTGATCACAATAAACTGTGGAAAATTCTGCAAGAGATGGGAATATCAGATCACCTGATCCACCTCTTGAGAAACCTATATGCAGGTCAGGAAGCAACCGCTAGAACTGGACATGGAACAGACAGGTTCCAAATAGGAAAAGGAGTACATCAATGCTGTATATTGTCACCCTGCTTATTTAATTTATGTGCAGACTACATCATGAAAAATGCTGGACTGGAAGAAGCACAAGCTGGAATCAAGATTGCCGGGAGAAATATCAATAACCTCAGATATGCAGATGACACTACCCTTATGGCAGAAAGTGAAGAGGAACTAAAAAGCCTCTTGATGAAGTCAAAGATGAGAGTGAAAAAACTGGCTTAAAGCTTAAAATTCAGAAAACTAAGATCATGGCATCTGGTCCCATCAGTTCATGGGAAATAGATGGGAAACAGTGGAAGCAGTGTCAGACTTTACTTTTTTGGGCTCCAAAATCACTGCAGATGGTGACTGCTGCCATGAAATTAAAAGACGCTTACTCCTTGGAAGGAAAGTTATGACCAATCTAGACAGCATATTAAAAAGCAGAGACATTACTTTGCCAACAAAGGTCCGTCTAGTCAAGGCTATGGTTTTTCCAGTGGTCATGTATGGATGTGAGAGTTGGACTGTGAAGAAAGCTGAGCGCTGAAAAATTGATGCTTTTGAACTATGGTGTTGGAGAAGACTCTTGAGAGTCCCTTGGACTGCAAGGAGATCCAACCAGTCCATCCTAATGGAGATCAGTCCTGGGTGTTCAATGGAAGGACTGATGCTGAAGCTCAAACTCCAGTACTTTGGTCACCTGATGGGAAGAGTTGACTCATTGGAAAAGACCCTGATGCTGGGAGAGATTGGGGGCAGGAGGAGAAGGGGATGACAGAAGATAAGATGGCTGGATGGCATCACCGATTCGATGGACATGAGTTTGAGTAAACTCCGGGAGTTGGTGATGGATATGGAGGCCTGGCGTGTTCATGGGGTCGCAAAGAGTCAGACATGACTGAGCGACTGAACTGAACTGAACAACTGAAACTAATGCAACACTGTTAATCAACTATGTCCCAATAGAAAATAAAATTAAAAAATAAAAAACAGACATGAGCTTGAACATAAAGACAACTGCAGTGGTGTCTGGAGATTAAATTTTCTATGTCCAAACGAAAGCATAGCTCATTTAGCACCCGATTAGCTGAAGTTTCAGGGGTTTAGGTTTCACCCTAAAATATTATACTTTTTTGGCAGACTTAAGGGCTGAATTATTCTTACTAGAGGATGTTTAGTGCACTACAGAGGGAAGACATCAAAAGAAGTACTTGCCTTTTGCCTTACCAACTCTTTCTAGCTGCTTATGTATTTCAAGGGACTAAAAGCATGAAAAATACAATTCAGAAAAGATATATTCCTTTACTTGTTTACCAAAGTAGAATTGCTATAGGAGAAAGTATATAGCTCCTGATCATTCTGAAAATGAAATAATTACTACCTTTGTTTTGCTTTTTTGAGCTATCTCCCTTCTTTCTCCAGCACTTCCTGCATCAAGCATCACAGTTCACATGGGGAAAGGAACAGGATAGCTCCACCAGAGCAGTCAATGGGCTGAATCTTTTTCTTTTAATGGGCAGGGTGAGTGTTTTCTAACAGCAATTTTCATTTAGATCTCAGCTGTCATAGACTAGAGTTCTTGTACAGGCAAGTAACCAAACAGATGAAATGAGGTCTTTTAATTAAGTGTCTGCATTTTCACGGGCTCACTTGGCTGCATCTCAACTTCAGATGATGAAAAATCACCTGAACCTTCTCTGATGAAAGGCCCCTTACTCTGTCAGTGGGTGCTCATGTGCATCACCAGGAAGGGTAAAAGGGAGCCCCCATTGATACACCTGAGCCTGCAACCCTCCTGTTGGAGGCATGGCTGCCTTGCCACACCCCCTGGGGTTCTTCCTGAGTTCTCCTACCCCCAGTCTTGTTTCTAGCTGAGGAGAGCCATTCTGAGATTTATATTACATAGCAATGCCTCCAGGCAGAAAATGTTGCCAACAGCTACTTGCTCTGGGGGACTGGGAAAATGCAAAGGCTTTCTTCAGGTTTCTCTCTGCCTATCTTCTCTCTTCCCTTTTCCTGTCCTCTCTGCTTCCATCACTCCCCTCCTTTCCCTTTTCTCTTTCTTGCTTAAATCTTATCAGTGATACATTTCTTTACTAGCAGAATTGTGAAAGTAGCAAAATACAAGCTACTTGTGAATTTTTCTCTTCTCCTTCCTCTTAAATCAAAGTACAAAGTTGGAAAAAAATGCACAAAAATATCAGATCTTTTTAAAAGAGGCAATTCAGCTACTCAGGGAGTTAAAATAGCTAAGAAAGTTTGAGCACTAATGAAAGGTAGTGAGAGATCAGATCTCTAAAAAGTAAGAATATTTTTTGAACAAAATTCACTCATTCAATTCATTAAATTTTAATGTTTTCAATATCCAAGGCACTAGGATAAGAGAGATACCCAAATAAAAATAAAATCCCATGATGAAAAATTTAAAAAAATAACAAATTTATGACATTTTTAAGTTTACTTTCTAGTAGACAGGAATATAGAGGAGACAGGAGACTATTCAGTCTTGAGCTGCAAGGGGAATGTAATCATCGAGAATAGAGTCAGGCTCTAGGAGAGAGCCTGCATGCTTCTTATACTTATTGTTGTAATACTGCAATGCCATGGATTATAGCCTTCCAGGCTCCTCTGTCCATGGAATTCTCCAGACAAGACTACTGGAGTGGTCTGCAATTCCCTTCTCCAGGGAATCTTCCTGACAGAGGGATCAAACTCGGGTCTCCTGCATTGCAGGCAGATTCTTTACCATCTGAGCCACTAGGAAGCCCATATAGAAGATATTAAACAGGTATTTATTGAATATATTAATATTTACTAATTTTTAGGTAGTACATATAGTGGAAAAGCTGAAAGATATTACTCATATTTTCATAACCTATTTTATTTGTTCTCTTAACAAACACTATGACTATATGAAATAAGATACCAGCCCAAAACTGATGACAGTTGTTTTTCTGAGGCGAAAACTAGGCTTGGGAATTATGGTCAAGGGAGCTTCTAATTTATCTGTGTTGTTTGAAATCTTATAATACATATTCAAGAACTACTTATGAAAGTAGAAAAAAGATAAGTAAAGATAAGGCAATGAGATGGAATCAGTTTCATTATTTTGCTGTTATTACTGTTTTCCTTGATGGCATTTGCATATGATTGGTACTCAATGAATTTAAAAAAATGAAAGATTTTTTATGGGACTTCCCTGGCAGTCCAGTGGTTAAGACTCTGCACTTCAACTGCACCAGGCACAGGTTCAGTTCTCTGCTTGGGGAACTAGGATTGTAATGCTGTGAGGTGCAGCCAAAAATAAATAAGCAAAATAGAAGTTTTTCTGTAAATAATAATGAAAGAGTAATGTGAGAACCACAAGACTTCATTGGGATTAAACTTATAAAAGAAATATTGAGATAAAAGATTTGCTAGGATAAAACAAACTATTAGTATTTTTACATAGTCTCTCCCTAAAATCCAAATGACATAAATACAGTTTCATTTATTCTCCAAAGCCCAAGATACAGGAAAAACCATGTGCTACTATTTTTCCTTCTCAGAGGACAATGAATTAGTAATAGTGATAATATTAATGGCTAACTCTTATTGAGTGCATATACTATGAGGCATTGGATATTTGGATATACATATGTATGTGCATGTATATATATCCACTGACCTACAAGACTATTTAAAACTAACACCCAAAAAAGATGTCCTTTTCATCATACGGCAATGGAATGCAAAAGTAGGAAGTCAAGAAACACCTGGATAACAGGCAAATTTGACCTTGGAGTACGGAATGAAGCAGGGCAAAGGCTAATAGAGTTTTGCCAGGAGAACGCACTGGTCATAGCAAACACCCTCTTCCAACAACACAAGAGAAGAGTCTATACATGGACATCAACAGATGGCCAACACCAAAATCAGACTGATTGCATTCTTTGCAGCCAAAGATGGAGAAAGTCTATATAGTCAGCAAAAACAAGGTCCAGAGCTGACTGTGGCTCAGATCACAAACTCACTTCAGTTCAGCTGAATTGCTCAGTTGTGTCCAACTCTTTGAGACCCAATGAACCGCAGCACGCCAGGCCTCCCTGTCCATCACCAACTCCCAGAGTCCACCCAAACCCATGTCCATTGTGTCAGTGATGCCATCCAACCATCTCATCCTCTGTCATCCACTTCTCCTCCTGCCCTCAATGTTTCCCAGCATCAGGGTCTTTTCAAATTAGTCAGTTCTTCACATCAGGTGGTTGAAGTATTGGAGTTTCAGCTTCAGCATCAGTCCTTCCACTGAACACCCAGGACTGATCTCCTTTAGGATGGACTGGTTGGATCTCCTTGCAGTCCAAGGAACTCTCAAGGGTCTTTTCCAACACCTCAGTTCAAAAGCATCCATTCTTCTGTGCACAGCTTTCTTTATACTCCAACACTCACATCCATACGTGACTACTGGAAAAACCATAGCCTTCACGAGACGGACCTTTGTTGACAAAGTAATGTCTCTGCTTTTTAATGTGCTGTCTAGGTTGGTCATAACTTTCCTTCCGAGTAGTATGGGTCTTTTAATTTCCTGGCTGCAGTCACCATCTGCAGTGATTTTGGAGCCCCCCAAAATACAGTCAACCACTGTTTCCCCATCTATTTGCCATGAAGTGATGGGACCGTATGCCATGATCTTAGTTTTCTGAATGTTGATCTTTAAGCCAACTTTTCCACTCTCCTCTTTCACTTTCATCAAGAGGCTCTTTAGTTCTTCTTCACTTTGTGCCATAAGGGTGGTGTCATCTGCATATCTGAGGTTATTGATATTGCTCCCGGTAATCTTGATTCCAGCTTGTGCTTCCTCCAGCCCAGCCTTTCTCATGATGTACTCAGCATATAAGTTAAATAAGCAGAGTGACAATATAGAACCTTGATGTACTCCTTTCCCGATTTGGAACCAGTCTGTTCCATGTCCAGTTCTAGCTGTTGCTTCCTGACCTGCACACAGGTTCCTCAAGAGGCAGGTCAGGTGGTCTGGTATTCCCATCCCTTTCAGAATTTTCCACAATTTATTGTGATCCACACAGTCAAAGGCTTTGGCATAGTCAATCAGGCAGAAATAGATGTTTTTCTGGAACTCTCTTGCTTTTTCAATAATCCAGCAAATGTTGGCAATTTGATCTCTGGTTCCTCTGCCTTTTCTGAAACCAGCTTGAATATCTGGAAGTTTACAGTTCACATACTGCTGAAGCCTGGCTTGGAGAATTTTGAGCATTACTTTACTAGTGTGCAATTGTGTGGTAGTTTGAGCATTCTCTGGCATTACCTTTCATTGGGATTGGAATTCCTTATTGCCAAATACAGGCTTAAATTGAAGAAAGTGGGGAAAACCACTAGACCATTCAGGTATGACCTAAATCAAATCCCCTATGATTATACAGTGGAAGTGGCAAATAGATTTAAGGGACTAGATCTGACATACAGAGTGCCTGATGAACTATGAATGGAGGTTAATGACACTGTACAGGAGACAGGGATCAAGACCATCCCCAAGAAAAAGAAATGCAAAAAAGCAAAATGGCTGTCTGAGGAGGCCTTACAGATAGCTGTGAAAAGAAGTGAAAGGCAAAGGAGAAAAGGAAAGATATACCCATTTGAATGCAGAGTTTCAAAGAATAGTAAGGAGAGATAAGAAAGCCTTCCTCAGTGATCAGTGCAAAGAAATAGAGGAAAATAATAGAATGGGAAAGACTAGAGATCTCTTCAAAATGATTAGAGATATAAGGGAACATTTCATGCAAAGATGGGAACAATAAAGGATAGAAATGGTATGGAACCACTAGAAGCAGAAGATATTAAGAAGAGGTGGCAAGAACACACAGAAGAACTGTACAAAAAAGGTATTCATGACCCAGATAATCACAGTGGTGTGATCACTCACTGAAAACCAGACACCCTGGAATGTGAAGTCAAGTGGGCCTTAGAAAGCATCACTATGAACAAAGCTAGTGGACATGATGGAATTCCAGCTGACCTATTTCAAATCCTAAAAGATGATGCTGTGAAAGTGTTGCACTCAATATGCCAGCAAATTTGGAAAACTCAGCAGTGGCCACAGGACTGGAGAAGGTCAGTTTTCATTCCAATCCCCAAGAAAGTCAATGCCAAAGAATGGTCAAACTACCGCACAATTGCACTCATCTCACACACTAGTAAAGTAATGTAATGCTCAAAATTCTCCAAGCCAGGCTTCAGCAGTATGTGAACTGTAAACTTCCAGATATTCAAGCTGGTTTCAGAAAAGGCAGAGGAACCAGAGATCAAATTGCCAACATTTGCTGGATTATTGAAAAAGCAAGAGAGTTCCAGAAAAACATCTATTTCTGCCTGATTGACTATGCCAAAGCCTTTGACTGTGTGGATCACAATAAATTGTGGAAAATTCTGAAAGGGATGGGAATACCAGACCACCTGACCTGCCTCTTGAGGAACCTGTGTGCAGGTCAGGAAGCAACAGCTAGAACTGGACATGGAACAGACTGGTTCCAAATCGGGAAAGGAGTACATCAAGGTTCTATATTGTCACTCTGCTTATTTAACTTATATGCTGAGTACATCATGAGAAAGGCTGGGCTGGAGGAAGCACAAGCTGGAATCAAGATTACCGGGAGCAATATCAATAACCTCAGATATGCAGATGACACCACCCTTATGGCACAAAGTGAAGAAGAACTAAAGAGCCTCTTGATGAAAGTGAAAGAGGAGAGTGGAAAAGTTGGCTTAAAGATCAACATTCAGAAAACTAAGATCATGGCATACGGTCCCATCACTTCATGGCAAATAGATGGGGAAACAGTGGTTGACTGTATTTTGGGGGGCTCCAAAATCACTGCAGATGGTGACTGCAGCCAGGAAATTAAAAGACCCATACTACTCGGAAGGAAAGTTATGACCAACCTAGACAGCACATTAAAAAGCAGAGACATTACTTTGTCAACAAAGGTCCGTCTCGTGAAGGCTATGGTTTTTCCAGTAGTCACGTATGGATGTGAGTGTTGGAGTATAAAGAAAGCTGTGCACAGAAGAATGGATGCTTTTGAACTGAGGTGTTGGAAAAGACCCTTGAGAGTTCCTTGGACTGCAAGGAGATCCAACCAGTCCATCCTAAAGGAGATCAGTCCTGGGTGTTCAGTGGAAGGACTGATGCTGAAGCTGAAACTCCAATACTTCAACCACCTGATGTGAAGAACTGACTAATTTGAAAAGACCCTGATGCTGGGAAACATTGAGGGCAGGAGGAGAAGTGGATGACAGAGGATGAGATGGTCGGATGGCATCACCGACTCAAAGGACATGATTCTGGGTGAACTCTGAGGTTGGTAATGGACAGGAAGGCCTGGCCTGCTGTGGTCCTTGGGGTCGCGAAGAGTAGGACACAAGTGAGCAACTGAACTGAACGGATTTATCTATCATTTATTTATTTAATTTGATCGTATGTTTCTTGTTTCTGAGATTTGTGTTTTCCACTAATTTAAAAACATTCTTCACCATTGTCACTTCAAATATTTCTTCAGTCTTATTCTCTTTTCCTTCTGGAATTTCAGTATTTCATGGTTACACAATGATTAGAATGCTTTGTTCTATGTATTTTTCAATTCTTTATTTTCTTGTGTTTTTATTCGGATAATTCCTATGATCTGTCTTAATGTTTACTGCTTCTGTTCTCTCTTGTGTCCAGTCTGCTGATAAGACAAGAAAATTAATTTTTTCATTGATTTATTTTCCCTTTCTGATATTTCTCTTTTGGTATTTTTGTAGGTTTCATCTAAGATTTTCATTTCTTCATGTTTGTTACTGATCCATTAAATCCTTTAACATACATATCATGGTATTGAAGTATTATTTGATATTTCTATTATTTGAGTCATCTCTGGGTTTGTTTCTATTGATTATATTCTCTCTTAATGGTGAATTCTATTTTCATGCTTCTACTGCCCATCACATGCCCAAAACTGTGCATAACAGAGTAGAGAGTGAGATAAATAATGTGTTTACACTTAGACAAAGGCCAATCACTTTTACTTTTGGACAGTTAATGTTGAGCATTGGGTACATCTAGCCTATAGCTGGTCTGAATTTGGACTTTGTTATTTTAGTTATCTACACCACATCACTGAGGGTAAACTCTCCTAATAACAGATTGACACGCTTTGATCTTAATGTAAGATCTGGAATGCAATTGTTTTTTCATTCACCTCCTCTGTTTTTGCTCATATAGGATTTGTATCCTTTCTCATTGGTATCAGGGTGATGGATCGTGGCCCTCCAGCCCTTCCCCTAATTGTAGATGGCCAATGATTTAAAGTCAGTGAGAAGCACAAAGTACAGAAGAGTTTTGGTGGATTTTTTAAAATTTTATTTACTTATTTGGCTATATTGGGTCTTAGCAGCAGAACATGGACTCTCTCTAGCTGTGGCACATGGACTTCAGTAGTTGCAGCAAGTGGCCTCTCCAGTTGTGGTACACAGGCTCCTGGTTTACGGGCTCAGTTGTTGCAGCACTTAGCTGCTCTGTGGCATGTGAGGTCTTATTTCCCTGACCAGGAATCACACCTGATCCCCTGGATTGCAAAGTGGATTCTTAACCACTGGAACAGCGGGGAATTCCAGAAGGGTTTTGTTTCTTTCTTTCTTTGGCTTCTTCCTCAGAAACAGAATGGCTATGAACTTTTGTTGCTGCTCTTTCCTTAAGGATAGACTATATGTATTCCCCATCCTGATCCCCCCTCCCACCTCCCTCTCCACCCGATCTCTTTGGGTCTTCCCAGTGCACCAGCCCCAAGCACCTGTCTCATGCATCCAAGCTGGGCTGGGGAATACATGTAAATCCATGGCTGATTCATGTCAACGTATGGCAAAAACCACTACAATATTGTAAAATAATTATCCTCCAACTAATAAAAATAAATGGAAAAAAAAAAGAATAGACTATAGTAGGCATACCTGACTTAGTGCACTTCATTTTACTGCATTTTTAAAATAAAGATTTGTGGTAACCCTGCACTGAGCAGATCTATCAGTAACATTTTTCCAACATTGTTTTCTCATTTCATTTCTCTGTATCACATTTTGGTAATCCTTGCAATATTTTAAACTTTTTCACTGTTATATTAGTATGATGGTCTGTGATCAGTTATCTTTCATGTGACTATTGCAAAAAGATTATGACTGCTGAAGGATCAGATGATGGCTCAACAGTTTTTAACAGTTTTTTTTTTAATTAAAGTATGCTCATTTTTTTAGACATAATGTTATTGCACACTTAATAGATTACAGGATAGCATAAATACAATTTCTATGCACTGGGAAAACAAAACTTTGTGTGACTTGATTTATTTTTGTATTAACTTTATTGTGAACTCTGAACTGAACCCACAATAGCTCCAAGGTATGCTTGTGTAGCTGTCTGGTGTGTGGTATAAAGCCTGAAATGGCTTTCCCCAAACAACTCAAGGACCTTAGATTGCTTTAACTAACATCTCCTCATTCCTTTATCTTCCTTAGTAACATTGTATTAAATAGTTTTGTCTTATTTTTAATTCCCAATTTAAACATTGTTTTTAATTCAAAGTCTATTTATAGTTACCAAAGTGTTCCCTAATTGCTTTGCTCATTGTTTTTTTGTATTTTACTCCTTCCTTCTAGGTTTAACTTTTATCTTAATGTAAAACATTTCCCACTCATGAGATGTATCAGTGAGGTGTATGAGTGTTACATCCTTGCAGTCTTTAACAGTGTGAAGAAAATTTTTTTTTTGTTTTGCTGTCAATCTTGAATAATGGTTTGCCTGAGTTGATTTCTAGGTAGCTGACAATTATCATCTCTCAAAACTTTAAAACAGTTATTCCATTATTTCCTGGAATCTACTGCTACTGAAGGTCTTTAATCAGCCTGACCCTTTTTCTTTGCGGGCGATCTGCTTTCACTGTGGTGTTTTCAGACTTCTTCCCTTTGTCCTCCATGTGTTTCAGTTGCATCATAATGTGTCCAAATTTCTAAATGTTTTTATTCATGGTATTTTTGCTTGAATGAGATTATTTAACATATGATTTATGTTTTAGGCTCTGGAAACATTGTCAGACTCAATTCAAGTGACTCAATTCAAGTAACATCTCTCCTTAATTTTTCTGTTCTTTCCTGAAACTGCTATTAGATGTATTCTGCAATTTATTCAATGTCCCATATCTCATAACATACCATTTTTCAGATGTTTCATATGTTACTAACCTGGGGTTTATCCTTGGTGATTTATTTTGATCTATCTTCCAATTACTTAACACTCCTTCTACTGTGTCTAACCAAGAACTTAACTCTTTCATGGCAAGAGTTTTGTTTTTGTTCTAATGTATCTATTCTTTTTTCAAGATATTCTGTTCTTGCCTAATGAATAACTTGTTTGAAAATTTAAGCATACTAATTTATAGCCCCTTTTAGATTGTTCTACAATCAGTGCTTTCTCAAGTATAATCCACCTATATATTGGACTTCCACAATATATTTAATGACATCAAGTGATATCACGAGTTTACATATTTTAAATTTTTTGAATTAATCTTAAATAGAACCAATCACCTGAAAGAAGCTCTAGATTGAAGATATCCCCTATGAGGTAGTCTCATGATGGTTTTTGCTAGAGATATATGATAATCATAGGTCTTGAATGTAGTTTCTTACATACACTTGAATGAACAATGTCAAAATGTGGTATTTTCAAGTACTTTTTTTTAATTTGAAAGTAAGAGATTGAGAATTTGTGCAGGTATTGGTATATTCCTAGTCTCAGGTATTATTAGAGCCTCTAGTTCTATTCTGTATCCTTGAACAGGAAGAATTATTCCAGATCCAGCTCTCATAGTGTTAAGTCTTTGCTGACTCCTAACTTAAGGTGTGGAACCCAGTTTTAGCAACTTCACTCTGAAGAAGATCTCACATCTTACTTAGTCCCAGCTCCCATCTTGACATTAATGTCTTGACACTTAACCAGTTCTGCTACTACAGTGAACTTCTACTTTTCTTTCCACTTCAGTATATTTTCCTTTAATTTTTGACATCTGAAAATTACTGTGTTAATGTTTGTTAGAACACTCAAACATCCTTTACTGATGAAGGGGTTAGATTAATCTGAAAAACTCCAGCTTATATATTTATGTTTAGTTTTGGGCCATTGGTGGAGAATTATCAGGTATTTATTCTATATGTCCAATTCAAGATTATACAAAATAATAATGATAATAGTAATAGTAAAATGTTGAAAAATTTTACCCTAAGCTGCTTTTTCCAATGGCCACTTGTCTCATGCATAAGGACAGAATTCAGCAGTAGTACTTAGTCAGCCATTACTGAAAAGATGACATTTCAAAAAGAAATAAAAGAAATGTCTCCTGTAGACAGGTGGACAGCAATCTGTTTGGAGCTTGTGACTGAGCCAGCACAGGATTCTGTTCACTGGGACTATATGACCAGTATGCTGATAGTGGGTCCAGCCTAGACCCATGCCAAGCCAAATAAGAAGAGAAATTATAGTAAGTATAAAGCAATTCAATTCATATAGCATTTATAATTTATTTTATATTACTATTATCATAATCAAGTCATTTATGTACTCCATTGCTCAAATAGAGATTTTTGTCCCTAACACCACACATTATACAGGTATGCAGAGAACAAGCCCAGCAAGTATACTGTCTAAGCAATATTTCCAGATGGCCATTTCCCTGCTAATTCAAATTAAATATTCCCAAGAGAACCATTCACTGTGTTTTTATACGCCTCCTCTGTGAGCAGGGAAGCAACATGTTAGAAAAGCAAGCAAACAAACAAATAAACAAAAATGACCTCTAGAATCAGACAGACCTGAGCTTGAACCACAGAACTATCACCTATTAGTTGTGTGAACTGGGTGATTTATTTAATCTTTTCTGATAATAATCACTCTGTAGGGTTTCTGTATAGATAGTGAATGTGTGTCTGGTACATACAGTAGCTTCTTCAAAATGGGAGCCCACTGCATCCTCATGACACTCAATGATAGTCTAGTGGAAACATGCTAGAAGAAACTTAGGTTCACTTTAAAGTTCTTTATTGTTTTTCTGAAAATATTTGAATATTTCTGGTAGATACACAGTCTTTAACTATTAAAAATAGTTAGCTCTGGCTTCTTTATCCATAGAATTGTAGTCTAGATACCTTCTTTCTGATACAATGTTTTCCAGAAACTGCCTTCCAAAGCACTCTATTTCAGATTATCTTTTCCATCATTGAAGATCCTGCCCCTCATTTTTACCAAATTAACATCTTTTGACCCTAAGAAACTTTCAATCTCATAGTGAGTAAAGACTAAGATTCTCATCAATTACCTTTAAAATTCTTTATATGACATCCTCACCCTAACATAGCTCCATCTAGTCACCTACCACTTCTCTGCTTCTAAGATCGCTTCCACTTATTTATGGTCTATTTTATGAAACTCCTGCTTCTTTAAATTTTTTCCTCCAAAGCCCTCCCTCCCATTTTATATCTGATCTTCCAAACAACTGTGCTGTGGAAGTTCCACCTGTTCCAGAAAGCCTATTGTACTACTTTTTAAAAAGAGAAGTCTTAGCTGAGTTCATATCTCCATTAGTAGAGCAATACTCCTCTTCTTAAGTCCTCCCCAACTTAGGGAAAAGCATTAGTAACTCCCTTTAATGTACAAATCCCACAACTCTCTCTTTAGGCTTCAATTAGACTAAATATATTCCATTAATATCTTCCTTTTTATCTGTATATGATGCCTTAATATCTGAGCTTGTACCCTCCTAGAGAGTATTTAATGTGTCAGCCTCAAATGGTAGCCCACGCAGAGAGATACTTCAAAAACATTACAAAAGTTGTTGAAGAGGGAGATGACCAAAACTGCAGCATTACTGGCTCACCTGCAAAACACAAAACTCTAAACTTCTAATTTTATCCAAACCAATTCTACCATCCCAGGCCCAGAAGCACCAAGCAGGAAGGCTGCAGAGCTCACACACACTGCTGCGAAATGCAGAACTCACGCGGGCGAGGTGCATGAATATGCAAATCATAGATGCATACAGACACGGCCTTCCAAGAGAGAACACCAGCTGCTACAGGCAGCAGAATCACTTCAAGGACTTGGCATTGGTAAACTGGCAAATACCCCCTGGTGGTTGCTACCCCATCAATCATGGGCCACTTGGCCAGGCTGCATTCTTGAACAGGTTTTCTCCCCCTTTTTAACTGAGTTTAACTCAAATAACTTTATTTTAAGGTGATGAACTAAGCCACTATAAAGTTTAATCTTAGTTGAATATAGGAAGTTAACTGTTCTCTGGACACATTCTTTCCTGTATCTTGCCATTAAAAAAAAAAAATCTATACCCCCTTATTCATCCCCCACCAAAGAAAACAAAGTTAAAACATCGAGTTAATGTTTTTGTTTCTCATTATTTAAGAACTATTAGGAAAGATTCTGCTGGGATTTGGGTAATGAGCAATGTTTAGCAGTTTGTTCAACTTTTTTTTTTTTTTTTTTCAGAGACTATTGAAGACTATCATCCCAGAAAACTCTAGACCTTGAAGTTATCACAGTGATTATGAAATGAAAGTGGACTAGGGAGGAGGATGAAAATATATAATGAATATTGACAAACATGTGGTACCCCCCAAAGTCCATGGAAACTCTAGTTTAGTGTGAAAATGAATAAGAAATTTATTTCTCAACAAACAACAAGAATGGTTTACAACCATAGAGGCATTCTGAGAGAAGTAAATATGACATCAATTTTAAATAGCAGTAGTAACCAGCAGAGAGTAGATCAATGAAAGTTGCATAGGTTTTCAGATGCTCCAGGATATTAAAGAATAACCCCATTTCCCCCTTCATAAACCACTCCATCCAGAAACATAACTTAAAAAGTGCCATAAATCATTATCTGCTTGGCCACCAATCAGCATTCAAGAAACTTCTATCTACCTGTCTTCTTCTGGCTTGGAACTATCTGAAATGTTCTCATTTCTGTTAACTTGTAAACCTGGTACAGTTTTTCTGACTGGATACTTGAGAGAAGATAATGATTTCTTTCACAGTTAATATCTTTTCATCATAGCAAATGAAGAAGAAGTTACATTTTTATAAATTACTAGAAGAGTTATATTTATATAAGTTACTAGAAGAGAAATTTATATTTTTCTTTGGAAAACTTAAAGTACTCAATAATTATTAGTTGGGTGATGTTCATTACATGTTTGTGAAGAAGTTTTACTCCTTTAAAGAGATTGATTGCATTTTCAAAGATGGAACAGGGTACAGATAATAACAAAGATTTGCTCCACCCATACAAAGGTAAGGTGATAAAGAATCACCATGAATAAAGACTAGGATTTTCATCAATTCTCAACGTGGTTTACATGATTTCATCATCCAATGCGAAGGGGGATGTTACTCCCTTGTGAACCTGGATGTTACTGTTAGAAAGTAAGACCATCGTTAATCCATTGTCCCATACTTTTGAACCTTCTATTTTCTGAAGTTCTTTGTGGTTTCAAAGAGAAACAGCATAGTCTGTGCATGCTGGGAGTATATACCTGTAAAGGAGATAAGATGTATATTCAAATAGCCATGTTATAAAGTGAAATGTGATACGTGTTCAAAGAGAAACAAAGTGCTGCTAGTGATAGAAAAGAGAGAGCTTGCTGGTAGAAGATAAGATCAAATGAGCCACGATCTGTAGAAACCACCCTACATAGAGTGTGCAGGGTGATTTTTAACACCTCATCAGGGACCTGTTATTCCCTAGCTTAAAATTGCCAACTGATTTCTATCACACTTGAAATATCCACACGTCTCCCTGCAAAAGCAAAGCCCGACCACACCTGCAAGGCTCCATGTAACTCTGCTGCCTCTTCTTATTTCCCATCCCTCTTTTCTCACCAACGTCTAGCTCACTGGCCACATACCCTCATTCTGCATGGAATCTCCTTATATTTCATGACTGCCTAATTCTACTTGAACAACTTCAGAAAAAAGTTTGATTATCCAGGGATAGAGTATGCACAGAGGGAGAAATTTTATTGGAATAATATGTTAGGAAAAATCATTCATAGGTAGACTGTTCTGTGTTGATGTTAGAAGTTGAAAGTTTTGAGACAAAGAATGCTAATATCAGAGCTCTAGTTCACAAATATCTAGAAGGGACAGTTAGGACAATTTAGAATACAGAAAAGTGAGAACAAGAAGTACAACTTTTCTGGAAAAAATATAGGAAAGAGGTAATGAGGGTCTAAATTAGAGAAGGGAAGAAAGCATGACTCACACAGGGTGCAACTGATTGAATGAAAGAGACAGATGGGGATGGGTAAGTAAGAAATAACCCTGCTTTCAGGGAGATCAATTATGCCATCATCAGAAATGAGGAAATCAGAAGAAAGAGAAGGGGTGCTTTGGAGGGAAAGATTAATCTTGATTTGACACAATAAATATGAAGATAGAAATGCTTATGAAGTATTTCTACAGCAGGATTTTCCGTCCCCTCCATCCCACTTAAAGGGCAAGCCTGGCAATGGAGACTTAGAATCAAATGATACAGATATTACATCAAAGATGAGGTCATCAATGGATAGAACCTAGAAAGGAAGAAGCAGCAAGGATAGGTCTCATGAAGAATACAGTAATATGAAGATCATACACCTAAAGGATTTCAAGCTGACATAGTCTGAGAGACAGAAGGAACCCTAGAACAGGGCATATATCAGGAAATAAGGAGAAAAGAAATTGCAAGAAAAAAAGAGTCCTTAGCTGTGTGCTTGAATAGAAGTCAAAGAGAATGATAGAAGAGGAATGGCTCTTGAAAAAGGAGGAGCAGTGGGAGGTCATAAATACAAAATAAGAAGACTAACAAAAGTTGTTTAAAGCCATTGAGCTAAAAATCAGCAAGGGATGTATGGAGAGATTTCCAAAAAGCATGAGAAATCAGCTGAAGTTAGGATGACTTTGTAAGGTACTCACTGAAATCTTATGATGTCCTATTGTCTACATACCCTTAGATGAGATTGAGAAAAGGAATATGAAAGTTTCTGGAGAGGTCAAGAAGATCATAAGATCTTATGACAAAATAATAACAAGATCAAAGAGACTAGAACTCAGGGTGGCAGTAACGAAGCCACCAAAATGTCAGACTGTGGGCTCCAGCCTGGGTAAATAGGCCTCAGTATCAGTCAGTTCAGTCGCTCAGTTGTGTCTGACTTTTGCGACCCCATGGACTGCAGCACACCAGGCCTCCCTGTCTATCACCAAATCCCGGAGCTTGCTCAAACTCATGTTCATTGAAATGGTGCTGCCATCCAACCAGCTCATCCTCTGTCATCCCCTTCTCCTACCGCCTTCAATCTTTCCCAGCATCAGGGTCTTTTTCAATGAGTCAGGTCTTCACATCTAGTGGCCAAAGTATTCAAGATTCAGCTTCAGCATCAGTCATTCTGATGAACATCCAGGACTGATTTCCTCAAGAATTGACTGGTTTGATCTCCTTCCATGCAAGGGACTCTCAAGAGTCTTCTCCAACACCACATTTCAAAAGCACCAATTCTTCTGTGCTCAGCTTTCTTTATAGTCCAACTCTCACATCCATACATGACTACTCAAAAAACCATAGCTTTGACTAGATGGACTTTTCTTGGCAAAGTAATGTCTCTGCTTTTTACTATGCTGTCTATTTTGGTCATAATTTTTCTTCCAAGGAGCAAGCGTCTTTTAATTTCATGGCTGCAGTCACCATCTGCAATGATTTTGGGGTCCCCCAAAATAAAATCTCTCACTGTTTCCATTATTTTCCCATCTATTCAGGATGGTGTGATCACTCAACTAGAGGCAGACATCCTAGAATGTGAAGTCAAGTGGGCCTTAGGAAGTATCACTACAAACAAAGTGAGTGGAGGTGATGGAATTCTAGTTGAGCTATTTCAAATCCTAAAAGATGATGCTGTGAAAGTGCTGCACTGAATATGCCAGCAAATTTGGAAAACTCTGTAGTGGCCACAGGACTGGAAAAGGTCAGTTTTCATTCCAATTCCCAAGAAAGGCAATGCCAAAGAACACTCAAACTACCACACAATTGTACTCATCTCACATGCTAGCAAAGTAATGCTCAAAATTCTCCAAGTCAAGCTTCAGCAATTTGTAAACTGTGAACTTCCAGATGCTCAAGCTGGTTTTAGAAAAGGCAGAGGAACCAGAGATCAAATTGCCAACATGCGCTGGATCATCGAAAAAGCAACAGAGTTCCAGAAAAACATCTATTTCTGCTTGACTGACTATGCCAAAGCCTTTGACTGTGTCGATCACAATAAACTGTGGAAAATTCTGGAAAAGATGGGAATACCAGACCACCTGACCTGCCCCTTGAGAAACCTGTTTGCAGGTCAGGAAGCAACAGTTAGAACTGGGCATGGAACAACAGACTGGTTCCAAATAGGAAAAGGAGTGTGTCAAGGCTGTATATTGTTATCCTGCTTATTTAACTTATATGCAGAGTACCTCATGAAAACGCTGGGCTGGAAGGAGCACAAACTGGAATCAAGACTGCTGGGAGAAATATCAATAACCTCAGATATGCAGATGATACCACCCTTATGGCACAAAGTGAAGAAGAACTAAAGAGCCTCTTGATGAAAGTGAAAAAGGAGAGTGAAAAAGTTGGCTTAAAATTCAACATTCAGAAAACTAAGATCATGGCATCTGCTCCCATCACTTCATGGCACATAGATAGGGAAACAGTGGAAATAGTGGCTGACTTTATTTTTTTGGGGTCCAAAATCACTGCAGATGGTGATTGCATCCACGAAATTAAAAGACGTTTACTCCTTGGAAGGAAAGTTATGACCAACCTAGACAGCATATTAAAAAGCAGAGACCTTACTTTGTCAACAAAGGTCCATCTAGTCAAGGCTGTGGTTTTTCCAGTAGTAATGTATGATGTGAGAGTTGGACTATAAAGAAAGCTGAGTGCAGAAGAATTGATGGTTTTGAACTGAGGTGTTGGAGAAGACTCTTGAGAGTCCCTTGGACTGCAAGGATATCCAACCAGTCCATCCTAAAGGAGATCAGTCCTGGGTGTTCATTGGAAGGACTGATGATAAAGCTGAAACTCCAATATTTTGGCCACCTGATGCGAAAAGCTGACTCATTTGAAAAGACATTTATGTTGGGAAAGATTGAAGGCAGGAGGAGAAGGGATAACAGAGGATGAGATGGTTGGATGGCATCACTGACTCAATGGACATGATTTTGGATAAACTCCGGGAGTTGGTGATGGACAGGGAGGCCTGGCATGCTGCAGTTCATGGGGTCATGCGGTTCATTGGACACGACTGAGCGACTGAATTGAACTGAACTGATTTGCCATGAAGTGAAGGGACTGGAAACCATGATCTTACTTTTCTGAATGTTGGGTTTTAAACCAAACTTTTCACTTTCCTCTTTCACTTTTATCAAGGGGCTCTTTAGTTCTTTGCTAGAAGCAAGTACACAGTTGAAGCAGCTTATAGGAAATCCAGACAGATGGGGTTTTGTTTGATTGTGGGGTTGTTTTTGTTTGTTTGTTTGTTTGTTTGTTTTGAAATCAGGATGGGGTATATAAATTTTATAATAGAGTTGTTTATGCTATGATTTTACTTGATCTGAGGAGATTGACAAAGTCCTTCTCACATAAAATCTGTTTTCCAAGAGTTTGTAATAAAATTCAACATTCAAAAAACTAAGACTATGGCATCCAGTCCCATCACTTCATGGTAAATAGATGCGAAACAATGGAAACAGTGACAGATTTTATTTTCTTGGGCTCCAAATTCTCTATAGATGGTGACTGCAGCCAAGAAAATAAAAGACTCTTGCTCCTTGAAAGAAAAGCTATGACAAAACCTAGCTAGTGTATTAAAAAGCACAGACGACACTTTGCCAACAAAGGTCCATATAGTCAAAGCTATGTTTTTTCCAGGAGTCATGTATGGATGTGAGAATTGGACCATAAAGAAGGCTGAGCACTGAAGAACTAATGCTTTAAAACTGTGATGCTGGAGAAGACTCTTGAGAGTCCCTTGGACAGCAAAGAGATCAAACCAGTCTATCCTAAAGGAAATCAACCCGAATATTCACTGGAAAGACTGAAGCTGAAACTGAAGTTCCAATATTTTGGTCACCTGATGCAAAGAGCCGACTCATTGAAAAAGACCATGATGCTGGCAAAGATTGAGGGCAGGAGAAGGAGGAGACAGAGAATGAGATGACTGGATGGCATCACCGACTCAGTGGACATGAGTTTGAGCAAACTCAGGGAGATAGTGCAGGACAGGGAAACCTGGCATGCTGCAGTCCATGGGATTGCAAAGAGTCAGACATGACCGAGTGACTGAACAACAACAACAAAGCATTATCTTTATAATATCTCTTTTAAAAAGAATATATGTCTTTGAAAGTATAAGAAATTAAGGCCTTATCATTTTAGAATAAACAATTTTATGATTGCTTCCACCATATAGAAAAGATAGAACACTTAGGTGAGAGAATAAAGAGGACTGAAGGAGAAATGATAAAAGGGAAAATAAAATGGAGGTGGAAGTTGACAAAGAAATTCTGCTCTCTGAGAAATTTTATAAAAGCCTGTCCTTTCAATAATCATGATTTTATTATTTTAATGATTCATAAACAATTTCTAGATATAATACATGTACATATAATAAAACTGGAAACTAAGCAATACAACTTTACCCATAAAATCAATATTTGAAAAATTAATATAAAATTATTTTGGTATATTTCATTGTATCTACTTTTCCAATGAATGTACAAATGCATATGGTGTAAGCTGTATATTTATTCTAGCTCATAAAATTAAGGTTGTAGATTATACTGTTTTGTAATCTGCCACTTCAATTAACCATACATTGCAAATATGTTTATTACATAATAAAATGTCTTATAAATCATGTTTTATAAAGCATGATAGTTAATGGTTGCTTAGATGCATAAATCAGAGTTCTTAATTGGAATAAAGAGAAAGCATCTCTAGTTCTCCTGTGCCTGTCATTGCAACCAGGAAGCAGAATTATGACCAAAAAGTTTTATGAGGCAAGAATGAGTGCTGTTGAATCTGAACATGAGATGACATAGCTCTCACCACTGACAGCATGGTTCTAGATGGAGGTCTTAGCAGAACATCAGAGATACAGCCACTAATAGATAAACTCACTATAAATGTCACCAACTTCCTGAATAGATTCTCTTTGGTCCCGAGTTTCTTGTGTCAGTAATTTGTACTAATAATTCTGAACCTGAGGCAAATGAAGTGGAGTTTCAAGGCTGAATATCGTGTTTAAGCCCAAGTTTTGAGGGTATCTCAATTTCATTTCAGCTTCCACTCTGGGTAGTAATGTCTACATTCCAACAATACTGAAAGAGAAACCCCTAAACACAGGGAAGAGGTTTGTATGTTAGGCATTCTAATGTCCACTATAATAGCACTTCTTTCTATGAAATGACTCAAGTTTACTTCCTCATTCCATATCCTGATAGATTTCATGTGCTTTTCAGAATTCATTGAAAAATAATTCTGTGATGAACACTTTGTACAAAAATCTGTACTTCCATTTCAGAGGATTTTCTTTTTATACATTTTCAGAAGTGGAATTATTAGGTCAAATGATACAAACATAGTTAAAAACTTTGATGGATAGAGTCCTACATTACTACATTACTCTAGGCTTACACTACTCTAGTGAAGTTTCTACTCATTCACACTCTTAGCAGGGAGCTATGAAAGTGTCAGTTTTCCTACTGACTTGCCAATTCTGGCTAGCCACATTCTATCTACATTAACCCTTTCCCAGTATTATGGGTGCAAAAATAATAACTTATTGTTGTTTCACTTTATATGTTCTTGATTATAATGGCAGTTTTACAGTTTTCAAGATGTTCTCTATTTTCAATGACCCTTTTGTAAATTGACAATTTATGTCCTTAAACAAATTTTAGTCATATTTTCTGTACTGATTTTTTCCTATTTATCTATTGAAATCCTTATATTGATGACATTAAGATTTTATCTGTTACCTATTTTGTTTTAAAATCACTTTATCCCTCATCTTAATTTTAGACATTTAGTCAAATTTATTCTTTTTTCCTTTATGCTTTTTTTTCACTTGTTTTTATGATAAGAAGGCTTTCTTAACCCTGTTTGATGGCATCATCGACTAAATGGACATGAATTTGAGCAAATTCCAGGAGATAGTGAAGGACAGGGAAGCCTGACATGCTGCAGTCCATGAGGTCCCTAAGAGTAGGACACAGCTTAGTGACTGACCAACACAATAACTCTGTTTACATACATATTTATTGATGGTTCTTTTTGGTTTTTCTTTTATTTGAAAGACATCTCTATGTTCCTCTATGCAAAGTTTCCACTAATTTACACACTCAACAGGGAGATAAGAAAGTATCAGTTTTCCTTTTTCCTTTATTTTCTACTTTTAAATCTTTAAGGGATCTGGTATTAATTTCATGAATGGTTGTTCAGTAAGTATAAGTATTTACTTTTTCTTTAATTATTCAAAATCATCTGTTGAATAATTATACTTTCTCCATGATTTTAAATAAAGCTAGATCTAGTGTATGGTATGTGTTGTAGTGTTTATGCATTTCATTTATATCCACCGACTTTGTCATTTATGAATATTTTTACAAAATATGTTAATACATAGAAGTAGGGCAGAATTCCTGTCCCAATAATACAATTTTTAAAAATGTATTGACTATTTATATCCATTTATTCTTTACAATTAATTTGACAAATTAAGTATAATTTCAATCAAAAACTCCCCTAAGTAATTTTAGGTATATAAAATTTATATTTATCTTGGGGAAAATTGTCATTTCCCATTATTTGTGTTGCCATTCAAGAATGAAGTATTTTTGTATGGCTGTCCCCTTCACTTTTCAGCTGAAACTAACATGACATTGTTAATCAGCTATTCCCCAATACAACATAAAAAGTTTTAAAAAATGAAATAAAAGAATAAGGTATTTTCTTTCCAATTAAGTAGCAATACCAATGAAACAGACAAAGACAAACAAAAGAACTTCTTTCCTGCCAAGTAAAATGATATCAGTTTCTGCTTTTAGGTTCTCCATAGTTTATTTAATTTATTCTTAAATGCTTTTATATTATTAAGACTTTGTGAGCAGGTATTTTATTGTATATTTTGTAAACACTTATAACCAAATATAAAAATTAATTTTACATGTTCCTTAAGATAATTGGACAACTTATCAAACTGCTATTAGTAATAATACTTATAGTACTATTAATCATATATAGTACTAATACTAGTACTAATATTTTTGGTCATTAGTTTATGAGGGTTTTCTAAAATTAGTAATCACTTTAGCTAGATTATAGTTAAGTTTCTTTCTTTTATTCCCCACAACTAAATCTTTTAATTTTTTTGTCCAATTGTATTAACTAAAACTTCCAGAATAATTTCTAAAAGTGATCATTGGTATTCTCATCTTATTCCTGAATTATTACTAATAATTATAATTAGTATAATTATAATTAATAATTATAAAAGGCTACCTATCTTTCTCATGTTAAAAGAGACACCCTATTTAGTTCATATGTGTGAGTATTTAATAAAATCAATAATAGAAGTTATTTGAATTATATCATAAGTATTTGCATTGGTTATTGTGATTATCTTATAAATTTTCTCCTCTGACCTTTTGATGTAATATATCTTATTCATAACTTTTTATAATGGTGTATGCTTAAAATCTTGTTTGATTATTCAGTGTTCAACACAGTATAATTTTGATTACATTTTTTATTTATTAAAATTTAATTTTAATTGTGATTTTGTAATTTTTAATTTATTCACTAATATTTAATCCTGATACCCACCTTAATAACTTAGCAAATGAGCAAAAGGACAATATTAAATCCTGATACCCACTTTAACTATTACTGTGTCTGTTTTTAGTTTTCTTTTAAAATAATTTCAAATTTGCAGAAAAATTACAGGATCAGTAAAAAGAACTCCCATATATTCACATAGCAACCCTATTTAAGTTTTGTCAATTGTCACAACAAGGTCTATTCTAGGAAAACGGTCAGTGTAAGTTAGTATATTATATCCAGTATCATATTATGCCAGACTAGATGAATCACAAGCTGGAATCAAGATTGCTGGGAGAAATATCAACAACCTCAGATATGCAGATGATACCAACTCCAATGGCAGAAAGTGAAGAGGAGCTAAAGAGCCTCTTGATGAAGGCAAAAGAAGAGAGTGAAAAAACTGGCTTAAAACTCAACATTCAAAAAATGAAGATCGTGATATCCAATCCCATCACTTCACGGCAAATAGATGGGGAAACAATGGAAACAGTGACAGATTTTCTTTTCTTGGGCTCCAAACTCACTGTAGACAGTGACTGCAGCAATGAAATTAAAAGACACTTGCTTCTTAGGAAAAAAGCTATGACAAACCTAGATAGCATATTAAAAGCCAGAGACGTCATTTTGCTGACATATAGTTAAAGCTATGATTTTTCCAGTAGTCATATACAGATGTGAGAGTTGGACCGTAAAGAAGGCTGAGCACCAAAGAATTGATGCTTTCAAATTGTGGTGCTGGTGAAGACTCTCTTGAGAGTCTCTTGCTTGAACTGCAAGGAGGTTAAACCAGTCAATCCTAAAGGAAACCCTGACTGTTCATTGGAAGGACCAGTGATGAAGCTGAAGTTCCAATACTTTGGCCTCCTGGTTCGAAAAGCTAACTCACTGGAAAAGACCCTGATGCTGGGAAAGATTGAGGGCAGGAGGAGAAGGGGGTAACAGAGGATCAGACTGTTGGATGGCATCACAGACTCAATGGACATGAGTTTGAGCAATGTCTGGTAGGTGGTGAAGGATAGGGGAGCCTGGCATGCTGCAGTTCATGGGGTCACAAAGAGTCGGACACAACTGAGGGACTGAACAGCAATCATATTATGATAAACTGAGTATTTCTTCTGTCTCTTTAGACTTTCACAACCTTGACATACGAAGATTACAGGTCAGTCTTTCTACAGAATGTCCCCCACCCCCTTAGAAACATTCCTTGGATAGACTCGGGCACAGGCTGGGGCTGCTTTCCCACTATATTCAAACTTACCTAATAGTTTTTTTCACTAAAAAGAAGGGAAAAGGTCTTATCGTTTTTTGCACACTTTGTCACTGAGGCAGACCTAGGATTTGACAAACTTTAAAGAAGACTCAATCATCTCATTGTCCAAAAATATGTTATCTATTTATAGCAAACTGAAATGATGAAAATACACACATATTGAAAAAGATATGTGCCATCTTTCTTGACTTTTAGATATATGAAATTTTTTTTTAAATGCCTTTAAGATTTTTAAGAGTACACAGGTTTTTTGCTTTTTGGGGGGAGAGGGTTCTTTTTGGTAGTGTATAGAAAACATAAATGCTACAGATGATGATAGTTTATTGTGGCATACTGTACTATTTGAAAATACTTGAAATAGTAGTTTTCCTTATCTTAATAGGTAAAATTCTGTGTGAAAACTAGCACATCTCTGAGTAACCACACAGATATCATGTAAATGCAAATAAAAATAACTGTAGCATAGACTGGATATAGCTAAACTAGCAGATGCAGATCTAATGTAGAAAAAATCCCCACTCTCAAATTCCTCCTAATCACCATCAAAACTCTGACCAAGTTATTAAAATCGTTATTGATATAATGACTCAAGAATATATACTGCATCTTTGAATAGAGCTGAACATTCAGTGGTCTGTGTTGTCAAGTAGCTCTCTTCCCTTCATGGAGTCTGGGTTTTTCCACTGAGCCAAAGGAACGGCTATCCATTCCAGTATTCTGGCCTGGAGAATTCCACGGACTGTATAGTCTATGGGGTGGCAAAGAGTCGGACACAACTGAGTGACTTTCACATCACTTCACTTCAGATCTGGGTACTAAATAACTTTTTCTCTCTTTTACTTCTCTCAGCTTTAAGAAAGACAAAATGTAGGTTAGAGCAGAAAGTATGTGGGTGTAAATAGTGGATTTATTTTAATAGCTAAAATGCATGCATGCTAAGTCGCTTCAGCTGTGTCCGACTCTTTGTGATTCTATGGACTGTAACCCACCAGGCTCCTCTGCCCATGGGATTCTCCAGGCAAGGATACTGGAGTGGGTTGTCATGCTCTCCTCCAGGAAATCTTCTCAACTCATGGATCAAAACCACTTCTCATATATCTCCTGCATTGGCAGGCAGGTTCTTTATCACTAGCACCACCTGGGAAGCCCAGAAACACCTAAAAGATGGACTGCAAATACATATACAGAGCTTGGAGATCATAATTAATTATGAGTGGGTGGACCGATTTAGACCAGACTTGAAGTTCTTCATGCAGGGAAACTATCAAATTAAAACTGTATGAGCTAATATTCCCAAATATTTTAGCCCCCAAATTTCACTTCTTCCCATTACACTGGCTCTCTGATTGCTGATGTGGATAGTGATGTCCTTAAAGTCTGATCCTGACCTATTAACAGCCAATCAAGAGGCTATTGTCTGAAAAATTAAGCTGAAGAGTAGGACAATTAGTAGACTTCAGCATGTAAAATCCAAATGAAATTCTAGTTAATCAGGAAGACTCAATAATCAACAGAATTATCCCTCAAATCAAATATAACTAAAGACGGTCTCAAATTCTTTATTTCATTAGAACATTTAAAAGACGTATCAAGCTCCAGGCTAAGTTGAATTGGAATGCAGTGGCAAACAGTTTGTGTAATATTTTGTAGGTGATGCTAAATTATTTTAAAAATAATCAGTGCAACATGATACTGATTATGGAAGGGAAAGAGAGACAAAAGGGAAGGGAGAACAAAGGAACTAATAAAAGAAAGAAAGGAGAGCAATTAAAAGAGACCAAAGGTTGGCTGCTTCGAGTTCTGGGTAATAGATATTAGTCAGAATTAGGAATGTTTGATAGAATTGTAAAATGCACCCAAGAATTTAAATCCTAGGAACAATAAGTTCTAGACGAGTATTCATGAAAACATTAAATGTTTCCCAACATCTGAATTTTCAATTATTAAATTAAGAAAGCATCTACAGACATGCAACTGCAAGCCAATATGATATGCTTGGATTAATGAAATACAGGAAATATGACATTTTAAGTGTGAGGATAAAACACACAGGGTCTTACAAGAGTTAACTTTCATACTTCTTCCATAGTTACATTGGTTTAATTCAGGTAATCACGTAAGGAGATCAAGCCAGTCTACAGGAAATCAACCCTGAATACTGGATTGATGCTGAAGCTGAAATTCCAATATTTTGGCCACCTGATACAAAGAGCTGACTCACTGGGAAAGACCCTGATGCTGGGAAAGATTGAGGGCAGGAGGAGAAGAGGGCAAGAGGATGAGATGGTTGTACAGCATCACTGACTCAATAAGCTTGAGTCTCTTACTTTACTTTTACATTTTAAAAATAAAGTTGGGAGGAGAATTTGGAGGAGAATGGATACATACATATGTCTTTTTGGGTCCCTTTGCTGTCCCCCTGAAATTATGACAACATTGTTAGTCGGCTTAATGAAATAAAATGAAAATTTTTAAAAATGTTAATGAGAATAGCATAAAAAGAAAGCAAAAGGCAACACAGAAATGACGGTTCTATTATGGGTAACAGACTCAAGAATAATGTAATAAATACATTGAAAACATGATAAATGTTATAAGGTACAATGAATGAGACATTTAATAAATAAGATCTACATTTAAAAAATAAC
Organism: Muntiacus reevesi; assembly: GCF_963930625.1. Taxonomy (NCBI): domain Eukaryota; kingdom Metazoa; phylum Chordata; class Mammalia; order Artiodactyla; family Cervidae; genus Muntiacus; species Muntiacus reevesi. The sequence continues at coordinate 39,776,521 of NC_089256.1, forward strand.
ATCGTGGTAAGATGTCCTTTGTATTCACATACACATGGAGATTCCTAATGTTGCAGCTAAAAAGCTACCGTGTTTTTGGAGCCATCTTTCCCAGAGCTCAAGAAGATGAGATTAATCTTTGTATTCAGTGAGTACACAGATGTATTTTTACTTTTAGTTTTTCTATGACAAGGCCCTAGTACCTGCTTTGCAGAGTTTTAGATACACTTTGATGCCGGGTCACCAGGAAAATGAACACGCAGACAGAACAAACCCCTCTCATTGATTGCTTAGATTTCTGCCACAGTGGTTCTTGGTTTTCCCACATGTATCTGAAGCACCCGCAGAGCATACACACTTGTAAATTTTGGCCACATTACCAAGCCTTCCAGTTCAGTTGTTCTGGGAGTGGTTCTCAGGAACCTGTATTTTGAAAAGTATAATAAACCAAATTCTTGACTTTTTTGCAGCTTATGCAAGGACCAGATAAAGAGAATATTGCCTTAACACAAGTGTCTCCATCTCTGGCACAAGAAGAAAAAAAAGTAGGAAATCAAAGGAAGGAAGGTAACCTTTGGAGAGAAATGGGCATTATTAATTGGAAGGATGCCAGAGAAATTTGTTTATATTATTCAAGTGAAAGATATTGTTTTCTCAATCTTTGAGTTTAGAATCTGTAAAGGAGGTGGTATAAGAACCAAACTACTGGCTTTAGAAATGGGTCCCACCATTTTTTACATATCTCAAAAAATGTTTATATTTGAATAGCCTGACTTCCACAGATGCAAAATTTAATTTCACTAATTGCAAGTGATCCCAAAGGTCATTATTGATTTGTGAATTTGCTGATGCAAAACTTTCACCTGTGTTCCTCATGAGGAAGATGTGTGGAGATGTCATTTAGCTAAAGATTGAGTTTAGCGAACCATGAAGCATATTTATTTCAACACAGGTTATTTTCTGTGTAGTGACTCTCATGAACTGATTCTAAAAAAACTTACTTTCTCTCTGAAAAATAATCACCAAAATAGGAGAGAAAATGTTGGAGATGCTGAAAAGTCACTCACACTGTGGAAATATATATATACTAATTAAAGGAATTTCCAGGAGAAATGGAGGGATACAGGAGAAATATGAGGGGGACAAACACTTAAACATTTATAAAGTTGAGATTTTTGAAGTCTAGAGAAGTTTGCATATCTCAGCCAGTTTTTGTTGTTGTTGTTGTTTTAGTGTTGATACATGAAATGGACAGTTTAGGGAGAGATTTTCTTTTCATAGGACTAGGCTAGGTAAGAAGCCTTAGAGATGTTATCATGAAAGTCAAGTTATGTTCCAATATACCATTCCTATCTCATGCCCAAGAATAGTTTTAGAAATATTAGGGGATATAACATTATTTGAAATTGAATGAAATTATGCAGGATTATTTCCCTAGATGTTCTTAATGTACATACTACTTTTAAAGTAGTGGCTCCTAAAGTGTGGCCCCAGTACCAGCAGCATCAGTATCACCTGGGAATGTGTGAGAAGTGCCACTAGAGCATGAGAACATGTGAGAGTGCAAATTATCAGGCCTGATCTTCAGAACGACTTAATCAGAAATTCTGAAGTGGGGTGTACCACCAATCAAAAATAGAACTTACCAAACTCTCTATATGTTGTCAATACACACTGTGTGCTGTCCTCAGACATCCTTAATAAAAGTAGCTAAAAAATTCAAGGTGATGCTGGTCTAAGAAGCCTTTTAGAATCCCAAAGAAGTAAAGTTCAAGACTAGATGCTAAAGAAAAGGACAACTGAAGAAAATACATTGAAGGAACCCAAAGAACAGCTGAAAGAGTCTACTCAAGGGTATCATGCAACAAGTGGAGGGCATTGTCGGACTCTGGGAAGCACCCAGGACAAAGAGAGCCTCATGAGAGTTACTCCAGCAGCAGCAGCAGCCTGCTTGTTGTCACAGTGGTTATCATCACCATTAGTATCACTATCACTATCACCACCACCACCATCATCATCACCTTATTTGGTGAGAACACATGATCTCCAGAAAACAAGCTAGGGGCTTACCTAGGTCACAAAATCTTTAAATTAAACCAAGCTTTAGAGTGACTAAAGATGGTGACTGCAGCCATGAAATGAAAAGATGCTGGCTCCTTGGAAGAAAAACTATGACAAACCTAGACAGCATATTCAAAAGGAGAGACATCACTTTGCCAACAAAGCTCCATCCAGTCAAAGCTATGGATTTTCCAGTAGTCACATATGGATGTTAATAGTTGGTCTATAAAGAAAACTGAGAACCAAAGAACTGATGCTTTTGAACTGTGGTGTTGGAGATGACTCTTGAGAGTCCCTTGGACAGCAAGGATATAAAAACAATCAATCCTAAAGGAAATCAGTCCTGAATATTCATTGGAAGGACTGATGCTGAAGCTGAAGCTCCAATACTTTGGCCAGCTGATGTGAAGAGCCAACTCACTGGAAAAGACCCTGATGCTGGGAAAGACTGAAGGCAGGAGGAGAAGGGCATGACAGAGGATGAGATGTTTGAATGGCATCACTGACTCAATAGACTTAAGTTTGAGCAAGTTCCAGGAGTTGGTGATGGACATAGAAGCCTGGCGTGCTGAAGTCCATGGGGTTGCAAAGATTCAGACATGATTGAGTGACTGAACTGAACTGAGGCCTTAGAGAAATCAAGTGAAAGTGAGTCATTCAGTCATGTCTGACTCTTTGCAACCCCATGGTCTATACATTCCTTGGAATTCTCCAGGCCAGAATACTGGAGTGGTAGTCTTTCCCTTCTTCAGGGGATCTTTCCAACCCAGGGATCGAATCTAGGTCTCCCACATTGCAGGTGGATTCTTTACCAGCAGAGCTATTAGGAAGCCCCAAGTAGGTTACTCCAAAATGGATTTAAGTAGCAAGAAAGAAAACTGAGATTTGAAGCCCCACTTTCTTAACTACTATTTTTCAGTGATATCTCACAGCATCTTTAAGCTAAAGGTGACCTCCCCATTGGGCAAAGAAAAAGAATACAGTATTTATTTAATAACGAGTTATGTGGGATTTGCAGAAAGCATGTATGGTGAGTAACGAAGAACTTGAAAAATTCAAAAGACCCTTATATTCTGAAGGAAGGTGCTATGGGATTGGAGGAAAGAAGGATGGCAGACATGCCTATAAGCAGAATCTTTGATGTGGTGAAAACATGTAAAATGGAGGCAAGGAGTAGGAGACAGTGTGAATAAACAGCGGTAAAAGGGTGGAACCACTGACATAATCACAAAGTTGAATGTCCTAAGGGGAATCAAATCAGCCATCTGGTGCTAGATATCAAATGCCAACATCCATATAACTGTCCAAAAAATCTCCCTTCATAACTCAGGTTCAAGGAGGAAGCAACCTTTCATCATCGCCCTTACAAGAACAGGCTTTGTTGCTCATTTTTTCTTTTCAAGCAGTATGGTTAAAAAGAAAATACTCTAATACCTTGAATCAAACAGATATGGGTTTGAAACCCAGTCCTAAGCCAAGAGGCAGCCTTGGGCAGCTCCTTCTCATTTCTGAACTTCAACTTTTTTTCATATTTGTAATAAAGCTACTAATATCTACTTCATAATAACATTATTAGAAGCAAACAAGATAATGAATAAACAGTACCTCAACTGTATAGTTCTTTTCCATCTCTTAATATAAAGTTAAACTCAAAAACTTAATAGGGAAGTATAAGCAGCATGATCTGACCTAGTTCTAACTCTAATTCTCTCAAGATTACTGTGTTAGTAGCTAAAATGTACATAGATGAATGAGGGAAAAGGAGGAAGGGCTTTGGGCACTTGGCACTAAGAACTCAAATAGGAATTTGGTAGTTCTTAAAAAGTCAGAGCAAAAAAATTCCCATTCCAGTAGAATGTACTTCAATTTGATTCCTTGTCTGCTTGGATCCAAACTACTCCCTGAATTCTCTGTGTGACCTTGAGCAAGTAACCTAAACCTAATTAACTTCTGTTTCCTCATCTAGAAACCAAGGGATGTAATCCTCAGATTGCCCAATTTTGTTCCTTGTAGGACAATATACTTTCTCTAGCTGTGGTCTCTAGTGAGTTTCCAATAACATTAAAGACTGTGAAGGTATTAAAATTGTGTAGGAATTTCACAATATAATGTGTTGCTGGTCATTAGATAAAATCTGTTCCAAGGGACCTTAAGTAAACTAATTATCTCTCCTCTCTTTGCCATTAAATGAGTAGAAATTTTCCTTTTGTTTTGAAGTGTGTGTTTCTGTGTGTGTGTGTGCGCTTGTGTGCAGGCTTGTGTTTTGAGGAAGTTGCTAAGTTAACCTTTTACATATTTACACATCTGTAGTTATGTTTACACACTTAAATGGACGGCCTGACATCCAAACCCTGGTGTCTCTCATTAAGGAACTCAAGCGTTGTCCTCTAAACTACAAGGAGAAGATTCTATGCTGTGCTGTGATGGGCACTTCGCAAGTCAGTAGACATACCTTTTATAAGCAATAAAATGAAGCTGTCAGCCATTGCAAATGGACCAAGATAGAGGTCACATGACTAAACCACCCCTGCACCAGGTACTCTCTGATGTATTTACTCCGGTTTCAATCTATTAATCAGAGGAGTTGGGAGAGCAATAATTTAAATGCTGCAATAATCAATTCCATAACACATTAATAGAAGCTACAGTCAAACTTTGCATACAACTGACTGCACTGGAATCTTGACAGGAGCCCTAGGGCCATGCCTAATTTGCATTAAATTTACATAAAATTGTAAATCAAGAATACACGAACACAGCCCTAATACTTGTTAGTGCTTAGATCCTTCCTGGTAGATGGATTGAAACTGCTGGTGGTTTGACTCTGCTTGCAATAAAACTGTACAGCTGATCAGCTTTGTTCTCATTCTGCAATTATGGGGAAGGGGACCCAAGAGAGCTATAGTTTCAGGGCTTGCGTATGCCATTTAGGGTTTTGATCCTGTAAAACCATGACTCAGATGTGCCCTTGGAAACCCCAGTCTGGAAGCAGATTATCCCTGATGATTTTGCAGATCCTTGTCACGGCACTTGCTCACAAATAACTTGCCATGAAATAGAGATAGCCAGCCAGCTGAGAGGATGCCAAGGCCTCTGGAAATTTTTATTTTTCCAAATAACATTTACTATCAGAAAAACAGATAATTAGTGATATTCTTTAAACTGAGGACAGATATAAATCACACCTTCAGCAAAAGCATCCAGTATCTAACAGTGTGATAAAGTGGACCTCACATGGTTCCAAGCATTCTGAGTGTTTTTGTGTCCCTGTGGACACAGCTGTGGTCTTTGCTGTGTGTTATCACACTCAGGGTTAAGAGAAAACATTCACCAAAGTTATTAGCTCACAGTGGCAAGACTCCTTCTTCTTTATCCTCCTCAGTTCTACTATTTAAAGTCTATCCCCATTTAAAGTTTTTCTATGTAAAAGGAAAATAGATACTAAAGTGCCATAATGAATTTGGAATTTGCCATAATGAACCCTTTATGCCAGAAAGGATTACTCGAGTATTTTGTGTGTCATGATTATTTTCTGCCGCTCACCTCTCCTTTTCCACCTTCTCCTTACCTTGTACGATCAAGTAAACTTGGGAGGTCTTCGGCTCATGCTGTGTCTGCACCGAGCAAGTGTAAGATCCCTCATCGTAGACATCCACCTTCTGGATTCGCAGGCTGTACTCCAGAGAATGGCGTTTCTCCAGCTCAACCCGGGGGTCCAGAGACCACTTGTCATGCCCAGCAAAAATGATGCCAGAACGGTTCAACCAGGCCACTTTCGAGTTCTTATCTTCTACAACGCACCTGGCAAAGTAGAACAATGACATTATAGCCTTAGCCATAACCGGATCTGCATTCATTCTTAACACAATTTGACTCAGAAAGGCCAATCAAGAGAAATGACTGTGTGCAGAATGAATCATGGTCATGCCATTTCTTAGAGTCCTGAATACTGTCATCATTTCTCCTTTAAGATCTAATCCCCATCCATTGGATGGATGTCAGTATATCACACTCAATGTGACAATAAACAATCAGGGAAAGTAATACAGGCAGTTAAATGGATATCAACTTCCCATTGGATTATATTCTTCTTGTCTAGGAAAAGGTCATTCACACAGAACTCCATTTGTTTAAGTTACTTTGAGAATTAGACAAATGATAATATGGCACATTTACTCAGTTTTGAACTGCATGTATTCTTTCATTCAGTTCAGTTCAGTTCAGTCACTCAGTCGTGTCTGACTCTTTGAGACCCCATGGACCACAGCACGCCAGGCTTCCCTGTCCATCACCAACTCCCAGAGCTTACTCAAGCTCATGTCCATCAAGTTGGTGATGCCATCCAACCATCTCATCCTCTGTCAGCCCCTTCTCCTCTTGTCTTCAATCTTTCCCAGCATCAGGGTCTTTTCCAATGAGTCAGTTCTTCGCATCAGGTGGCCAAAGTATTGGAGTTTCAGCTTCAACATCAGTCCTTCCAATGAATATTCAGGACTGAGTTCCTTTAGGATGGACTGGTTGGATCAACTTCCTGTCCAAGGGACTCTCAAGAGTCTTCTCCAACACCACAGTTCAAAAACATCAATTCTTCGGCACTCAGCTTTCTTTATAGTCCAACTCTCACATCCATACATGACTACTGGAATAACCATTGCTTTGACTAGATGGACCTTTGTTGGCTATACTAATTCTTTAGTATTTCTTAAAGGCTTACGTCAAGGTGGATTCAAATTATGCCCCACCATTGAATCAACAGGAATTAGACTGAATTTCAGAGTTTACTTCTGATCTTTCCAAGTTTGGAATGCCCACCCCTAGGAATGAGAAGTGTGTGAGCAGGTCCACGGGTAAGTAGATAGGTATTGTAAACAAAATCAAAGCTTGTATCATCTTGCCTAAGTCTGGTTCCACCTTCTGAAGGCAACAGGTTATAGGCTGGGAAGACAGCTTGCTACCAGCATTTCTAGCACAATAGAATGAATTCAATCTTTTCCAATAGCTAAAAAACTAATTATTCCAAGGAATATGAAGGAAAAAAATATCGATTTGAATAACTACTTATTTTAGAAACCTAAAAGGGTTTAATGGAGAAAATCATGCTCCTTCAATTGCAGCAAGAATCTGGAAATGGAAAAGTCAAGCCAAAAACCTTCTATATCTTTGGCAAGATTTATATCTGCCTCACAAGGAGGTGGTCTCAGATCCCGTTCACAGCTGCAGAGCCAGTTGCTCAGTACTCTGGGGCATGAGGGATGGACAGAAGAAGCCAGGATCATGACAGCAGAACAGTAAAATGCTGTGTTCCCCTGTATTTTCCAAACCAAGTCCAATCCAGATTTTCTGTCAGGTCCAAAGAGCCATGCAAGTACAGGAAGCTGATACACTATCCACAGGTGTAAATACATAAAGATACAGAGTCCAATTCATCTCTTCTAAAAGAAGAAGAAATGCGGAATCATTTAAAAACAACTCACTTATGGTACAAAAATCATTCTCATCCTATTATTTTTGGGTAAATTTCAAATTTTACTAAAAATGAGAATTTCATTTTATTACTTGAGTGCATGATATACAGGTCTTTCTTTTCCTCTTTGCTTATTTATTTTCAGAAACATAGGTAGATTAAGGGCTTCCCTGGTAGCTCAGTGGTAAAGAATGCACCTGCAGTGCAGGAGCCACAGGAGATGTGGGTTCAATCCCTGGATCAAGAAGATTCCTTTGAGGAGAGCATGACAACCCATTCCAGTATTCTTGCCTGGGAAAATCCCATGGACAGAGAAGCCTGATGGACTACAGTCCATAGGGTTGCAAAGAGTCAGAAATGAATGAAGCGACTGGGCACAGAACAAATGTGGATTAAAGTACCATTTAGTAGCTCCAATATATGTTTCTCTGCCATTCAGATATTATTGAGATCAATTATGCTTGATAATTTAAGACTCTTCTAAAGGGGAGGGCAAAGCTAACTTCATGAATGTTCCCTGCTTCTCTCCTGACTCAATTTTACTTTCCCTCTTCCATTCCTTGGTGGCACCATGTCTCTGTCCTTGGAGGTATTTGTAGCGCTTCTCAACTTAGAATCAGTTATGAATCAATTAATAGATTATTTGCTGTCTTCCTCTAGATCATTAATAAAGTTGCTGATGTAGGTCTCCTGTGTTTTTCTTTTCCACTGAGAATAATGGAAATTTCTCTTTGCCAAAGCATTTTAATTTTCTATCACATTTATCATTGCATTGCTTTCATCATCTACACAGCCCAACACAGTAGTAACTAGTATGTTATAGCATAGAGGTGTACCTTAAATGGTGTTTAGCCTGGAGGAAGGCTAGAATATGTTTATCTTGAAAAAATACATTTTATATACATATAACTATAAATAAAGAAATGATATGGACCTAACAGAAGCAGAAGATATTAATAGGTGGCAATAATACACCAATCTATACAAAAAAGATCTTAATGACCTGGATAACCATGATGGTGTGATCACTCACCTAGAGCCAGGCATCTAAGTCAAGTGGGCCTTAGGAAGCATCTCTACAAACAAAGCTAGTGGAGGTTATGGGGTTCCAGCTAAGCTATTTCAAATTCTAAAAGATGATGCTGTGAAAGTGTTGCACTCAATATGCCAGCATATTTGGAAAGCTCACCAGCGGCCACAGGACTGGGAAAGGTCAGTTTTTATTCCAATCCCAAAGAAGGTTAATGCCAAAGAATGTTCAAACTACCACACACTTGCACTCATTTCACATGCTAGCAAAGAAATGCTCAAAATCTTTCATGCTAGGCTAGGCTTCAACAGTACATGAACTGAGAACCTCCAGATGTACGAGCTGGATTTAGAAAAGACAGAGGAACCAGAGATCAAATTGTCAACATCCACTGGATCATAGAAAAAGCAAGAGAATTTCAGAAAAAACATCTACTTCTGCTTCATTGACTATACTAAATCCTTTGTGTGGATCACAATGAACTGTGGAAAATTCTTAAAGAGTTGGGAAGGCTGGACCATCTTACCTGCCTCCTGAGAAACCTATATGCAGGTCAAGAAGCCACAGTTAGAACCGGACATGGAACAACAAACTGGTTCCAAATTGGGAAAAGAATACATCAGGGCTGTATATTGTTACCCTGCTTGTTCAACTTATATGCAGAGTACATTATGCAAAATGCTGGGCTGGATGAAGCACAAGCTGGAATCAAGATTGCAGGGAGAAATATCAATAACCTCAGATATATAGATGAAACCACCCTTATGGTAGAAAGCAAAGAGGAACTAAAGAGCCTCTCAATGAAAGTGAAAGAGGAGAGCAAAAAACTGGCTTAAAACTCAACATTCAAAAAACGAAGATCATGGCATCCAGTCCCATACTTTATGACAAATATATGGGGAAACAATGGAAACAGTGACAGACTTTATTTTCTTGGGCTCCAAAATCACTGCAGATGGTGACTCCAGCCATGAAATTAAAAGACATTTGCTTCTTGGAAGAAAAGCTATGATAAACCTAGACAGCATATTCAAAAGCAGAGACATCGCTTCCAACAAAGTTCCCTTGTAGTCAAAGCTATGGTATTTCCAGTAGTCATCTATGGTTGTGAGAGCTGGACCATAAAGAAGGCTGAGCATAGAAGAATTGATGCTTTGAACTCTGGTGTTGGAGAAGACTCTTGAGAGTCCCTTGGACAGCAAGGAGATCAAACCAGTCAATCCTAAAGAAAATAAATGCTGAATATTCATTGGAAGAACTGATGCTGCAGCTGAAGTCCAATACTTTGGCCACCTAATGCGAAAATGTGACTCACTGGAAAAGACCCTGAGCTGGGAAAGATTGATGGCAGGAAGAGAAGGGGATGACAGACAATGAGATGGTTTGATGGTATCACTGACTCAATGGACATGAGTTTGAGCAAACTCTTGGAGATGGTGAAGGTCAGAAAAGTTTAGCATGTTGCAGTACATGGGGTCACAAAGAGTCAGACAGGACTGAGGGACTGAACAAGAAAAGTGACAATACATATACATTTTATCTCATTCATTAAGATACCTCCAAGCACTAATATGGTATAAAACAGACCTTGGTACATGCCTGTCATATGAACCAGCAGTGTTACATATGCATAAAAAGGATATATGGTTACCTATATTCCACTCCTCCCATCCCAAACCCTTACAGCATCCACTAATGAATTGGGCAAATTTCCTTATTAGTGAAAGGGAGAGTTTCTAAGTTGAATCTTTAGGGTCCTTTGGACACTTTAGCAATTTTTTTCTGTGGAAAAGTTAAAATTAGCACATAGATCATTACTCCAAATTATTCTCTGAGAGAGTTCAGATCTATCTTACCTAAAGAAGTAATTGACTATTTCAGCAAAATTGCCAGACCCATAAAAATGTATCCACCGAAACAGTATAAAGTTATGTGGAAAGTCTGCTGTGACAATCAGTATAATATTTTATTTGTATATTGTGTTTCATTCAAATTTATGTTTCATAATTTCTACTTTACTTCCCAATAAGTGAAAGGAACACTAGAATACATACATACACACATACACTCACACTTTTCACTAATCAGTATCATTAACCAACTCCAAGCACCAGAACAAAATATAGCATTTTTAAAAAGGAAATCGAGACTCCTCCAGATATTTAAGGGTTCTTCTTTTATGCAGCTAATGGTTCAGAGTAAGTGTGTTGACTTTATAAACTAGAAAATAATCTTTCTATAACACGGCTAAAACATTCACACTGAAAAATGAGCAAAGAAAAATCACAATTTCAGAGTTAATTTAAGAATGTTTAAATCTTGACTTAAAATGGAAACTATTTTAAACCACAAGAAGTGCATATAAGAGAAAAGATGATCAAAGTCAAAGTAATAGTCTCAACTACAGAAAAGTGTAGAAGTTTTGTTTGTTAAATGAAAATAGCCGGTCACATAGGATAGTCACAAATGCCTAGCTACTGGGAAATGAGGAAATGCCAATTAAAGAAAGAGCCAGGCCCAGTAAGCATCATGAGCATGCATCTGGAAGCTAAGTGGCTTAAATGTCTATTAGGCATGCCTGTGGAGTGAGTGTTCTCATGCCATACCATTGTAATATGGCAATAAATGATCCCCCACTCAGAATGCTGCTTCAGTACCAGTCTAGTTCTAAAACAAATACCTAGTCACTTCATCTGCTAAATCGGCTCTGGCCAAAGCAGGGAAATTATAGAAAGACACATTTTTCCAATCTGTGTTATATGTTGTTTGAATCTGATAGAATGTTTCCTTTAAAAGCTTGGGATACACAGATCATTCCAGGATTTAGAAAGAATTGCATGATAAAGAGAGTAGGTGTTGGTCCCAAGGGGAGAGGGCAGGGACTGACCTTCCACTGTGGGTGGGATTTCTGGCAGGTGGCTGAGGCCCTGAAGATATAATACAAAGTGTCACCTTTCCAGGAAATCTTGATTCATGCCCCATCCTTTTACTTGACTCCTTCTTATTACTCCACAATGTATTTGAGTTATCTGTACTTATCTTTTCTCATAAGCTTATTAATGAGAGTGACCCTCAAGAAGTCACCTATGGAACCTTCATGGGACCAACAGAATAACCAGGTAAACAGGAGGCACTCACTAAAATGTGGAATAAATACACTGAATTTAACAAACTGCTAGTAGATCAATTATCAAATATTTGTTAATTATTTAATAGGTATAGTATAGATGATAATTATTTTATCTTTTCTTAACTAATAATTAAAATTTTCAGATACATAGGGAAAATTTAAAGAGAATTACTGAGTATGCAATTAATATGAAATCAAGAGAGAAATATTGTTATCAATGAAGAAAGATCATTCCTGGGAATAAATAATCTATATCACACATCAAAAACAGTGAAAAGAAGTATAAAGCACTAGATAAACATTTAGTGAGTTGCCCACATTAACCATGAACCCACAAATTTCACGTGGTTACTTACCTTAACTATGAACCTATGATTTTTTTTTTTTAAATCAGCTTTAAAAAAATAAAAAGAAAGGCAAGCAAACACATTTCTAACTTCCCTGTTCAGCATGTCTGAATCCATAAAACTGTCACAAAAAATCAATTCACCCATAAAAATTCTCAAGCATTGGATCTCTGCAAGTACTTTACACCAAGTATATTATGCACAGTTACACAAATAGGTACACTGACAATTCTACTCATACTGCATCAAGTCTGGGGATTATACTTCCAAAACAAAGAATATAATTGGAGGCAGAAAGAAATGCTTAATTTGGTTTGTACCAATAGATGGTTTAATAACATATTTACTGACAGTACATCCTTGATGTAACTGATAAACATCTAATAGATATTAAGCCTGTTCAGCTGCTACTAGACACAGCTCATTTTTAATAAGCATTACTGGCTGCTATAAATGGACTGAGTTAGTAATTAAATTTATCCAGACTTTACTTCTGAAGAGTATAATTTGGTATTTATTCTAAAATAACAAATAAATATATTTTACTTAGTTTCTCACCAGTTATCCACCTTCATACTTTTTAATTATACAAACTGGGGAAAGTGTAGCTAGATGGGTGAGAGAGATTTGCTTCTTAAGAAAGAACAGTGGTTTTTAAGTGGGGGCAATTTGTGCTTCCAGATAATATTTGGTAATATCTGAAGACAGTTTTTTGAATATCACAATTGGAAAGAGGAGGCTGTTTCTGGTATCTGGTGGGTAGAGGGCAAGAATGCTGCTGAATCTCCTACAACGTAAAGAGTACCCCAATGGCAAAGACAAATCCCAAGTGAAATGTTGGCAGGGTTGAAATTGAAAAACTTGAGTTAGACCTTGGTCCCTTTGTTTAAAGATCTGGAAGCATTAAGTCAAACATCTACAGTGCAATGCTATTTTTTTCATAAGCATATACTCCTAAATTTATAAGCACTTAGTTGCCACCAGCAAAGCCCTTGTATTATAAGTCACATTTGTGACAGAGACACTGCAATGAAGACTAGTGATACTCTGGTTATAAGGTAATAGTTAAGGAATCGAGCTGCTTTGTTGTTGTATTTTAGAGTCTTAATTATACAAGAATGTAATCTTGTACATTGCTGATAGTATGTGAGAAAGTTATAACTTAGTTCTTTCCTAAATTAATGCCGGAGAAATCATTTGACCTTAGTGTTTGTTTGCTTGTTTGTTTTTTAAAAGGGTCAGTAATACTTAGGATAGGTAAGGGAGAATCAACACAATCAGGGAAAATTTGAGTTTTTAAGGAAATAATTAGCTTTTATTCATAGAAGAACTATGTTTTTTAAATTAACTTCTACTATTTTTCTTTTCACATCCATAATGTTTTTCTCTTTTATAGGATGTGGGATGATTCAAGATATGGATGGGAAGTCTTTAGGAATGTGTTAGTCCTTTATTTTGATGCCTTTTGCTTTATAACTTTAATCCCACAAATGATGCCTTTAATGAAGCAACAAAATTATCTCATTTCCCACTAGAAGGAAAGACACTTGGTCTGGAAATTCATGTGGGTCATTCCCAGCATTACAGCGTGGCATTAGGAAATGCTCGAAGCAGAGGCAATAAAGTATCAGAAATATCCCAAATTCTTCTGTGTCAAAAGTCATTAGTCTGGGACTTCCCTGGTGGTGCAGTGGCTAAGATTCTGTGCTACCAATGGAGGGGGCCTGGGTTTGATCCCTGGTCAGGGAATTATTAAAAATCCCACATGCAGCAACTAAGAGTTTGCATGATCCAACTAAAAATTCCACATGACCCAGCTAAAGATCCCAAATGTCGCAAATAAGACCTGGTATGGCCAATAAATAAAAATAAATATGAATATAAAAAGTCATTAGTCCGACTTTATCCTATTAGTATAATGAAGTCTAGCAACACATATGCAAACACATTTTAAAAAATACCAAATTAGTTAAAAGCCAAATTTAAATAATTTTGAATTATTAAACATTTTGGATCATCTCTGCTTTATTACCATATTCTAAGATTAAACTCTCAGTGGGTAAAGAATCCACCAGCAATGCAGGAGACACGGGTTTGATCCTTGAGTCCGGCAGATCCCCTGGAGGAGGAAATGGCAACCCATTCAAGTATTCTTGCCTGAAAAACCCCATGGACAGAATAGCCTGGCAGGCTAGAGTCCACAGGGTCACAAAGAGTTGGACATGACTGAGCAACTGACCACACACACACACAAGATTAAACTCAGAAAGAAATAAGAGAATTGTGGGGATTCATTGATGACCTTCAGGCACTCCTGCTTCCCTTGCCTGTGACAAGAAGTTTCCATATTTTAGCTGCCTTACTCTCATCTACTTCTTTCCAGTCTTGACTTCTGGCTTGACCACTGCCTGCACATTCTGTTTTTCCTGTGCATGTCTGCTCTATGAAACTTGATATTCTTTAGGTAGAAACTGATCTAGATTTATGACAGTTTATTTCCCTTGATTCATCCTGAATTTTAGTCCAATTAACAATGACATCACTGAAACATTGAATGACACCAATGAACAATGACAACATTTATATGATAGGATCATCTCCTCCGCCATGGGTCCTCTGTACACATTCATGCACAAATCCCTACATGCACATGTGTATGTGCACACACATTAGTAATGGTTGCTCAAAAGGGTGAGAATACAGAGGTAGTAAACCACAGAAATCCTATTCAGGTGAATCTATTGCTGGTCACAGTGACTCAGGAATCTGCATCCTACCGTTGGAATATCAGGGTAAAAGACATACACTGTTTAGTTCCTGAAGATAACTGATTTAAGTTCTGACCTTCAGTCTATTTCCTATTGGAAAGCAGGTGAGTCATTTAGACTTTCTGTATCTTAGTTTTTTCATAAGTAAAATGAAGTTTAAGATACTTTCCCTGACCTCTTGGAATGATGTGATGTACCTGGAAGTGTTTCATAAGATGTAAAACAATATCTATGCTTATACTTTCCCATGGTAACACATGGTAGATAAAAAGGAAATGGTCATATATAGGGATGACTATAAGGAAAATAATGATTTAGCCAAATCATTCAAAAACTTTCTCTTTTTATAGAATATCTACTAAATACATGAGATCATTATGCCTTTCTTTAAATTCTCAATTTGCATTAGTTATTTGCATGCGCTATACTAACAAAGCATCCTTTCTGCAACTGAGTTATTATCTATTAGAACGATTATCATCTATGAGAGCAAAAGAAAAAAAGAAAATCCACAGTGGCAAACAGTAAAGCCAGGCCAGTCTTCCATCCCCAGAGCAGTAAAAAGTCCTCCCTAGACATGCTTTCTGTCTCTTACCATCACTAAGGAGCATCTTGTCCAGCCATAAATGCATTCACATATGCGTATATATATGTGTCTTGCTCTATTTTCAGGTTCATATTCTTAAAGGAGCATAAATACATATTCCATGAAGGTGGTACAGGTAAGGAGAAGGGCATGTAGAGAAGGGGCAGAACCACCAAATTAAGAGTTGAGTACAGCTCCACAGTCAGTTCTAGAACAATCTGTGTTCCTCTGGTTGTCACATCAACAGTGTCTCTCTACGTTTACATGAAAAATGAAAAAGAGGAAGACAAAAATTTTGAAAATCAAATTTGAGATTGAGACCAGGAGAAAACTGATTTCTATCCCAGTCACAAGTGGAGTTTGGATCAGTCCCAGGAATATTTATATATGGTTAGAAACAGCTCCTCTTGGTTCTTTCGAAGAGTCCCAGTCCCTTTAGAAAATAAATCATCATCTTAATCACACCATAATTCAAGATTCCCCATTTTCTTGTCACTGGTAGGGTGGAAAAGCCATGGGTTCTGTAGTATAGTAGCTTTAGGCAAGCTGCTTAGTGAGAAAGAAAACAGGTTTAGGCTGAGAAGCCAGTTTCCTGCTCTGCATTTTAGTTCCATCACATTCTCCACTCTGTGATCTTGGGACATTTGCTTACCTCTCTATGCCAGGTTTTTCTCATCTGTAAAAGGAAAACTACAGTAGTATCTACTTCAATGAGTAATTGTAGTGTTTAAATAAGGTTAGTTTGAAACATATAAAGCAGTGCCTGGCCCTAAATGGGTCCACTTTTACTGAAAAGCTTCAGTGTTTTTCTTCAGCAAAACAGAAAGAATTACTATATCTCCATATTGTGATCATTAAACGGGCTAAAGTATTAAGAGTACCTAGTGAGCCGTCTTGGCACCCCACTCCAGCACTCTGGCCTGGAAAATCCCATGGACGGAGGAGCCTGGTAGGCTGCAGTCCACCGGGTCGTCAAGAGTTGGACACGACTGAGCAACTTCACTTTCACTTTTCACTTTCACACATTGGAGAAGGAAATGGCAACCCACTCCAGTGTTCTTGCCTGGAGAATCCCAGGGACGGGGGAGCCTGGTGGGCTGCCGTCTACGGAGTAGCACAGGGTCGGACGCGACTAAAGCAACATAGCAGCAGCAGTGAGCTTTGGAAGAGCCTAAAAAATCTTTGTGCCCGTCACTCTTCATAATTTGAATCTAGGAAATTTTCCTGTAGAAATCTCATTTTGGAGCTAATTCAGATAGCTCCAGGTATTGTTGTTTAATTCAATTCCTTGTTTAATAATAGGCATATCTTGGGAAACCTCCTTTTAGGGGCCTAGGTTCTCCTATGTCTGGTCCCTATGAACAATAGCTAGTCCTCAAAAGTCTGTAAGTATGAAATTGAAAGCAGGATAATGCAGCATGGTTACAGTGCAGCCATGTAAACTGAGGCTCTAATGCCACCTCTGGAACATTCTTAGAGGATTTGTGGCATACATGTGCCTAGGGAACTCGGGCCTTGAATGCCTCACCACTTGTAATCAGATAGAATGATCTCTCTTCAGGTCAGCCTGGACAGAGGACAACAAAAGGTCCATGTTGTACTTTCTGATCTGCTGTAATCTGCTGGTCAGACATCAGAGTTCCTCCTAGGTGAGGCATACTCTATGATATGTGGACCCTCAGTTGCAAGAACAAGGCTGGTTTCTAGTTAGTGCTTAAGTGGCAATTACACTCTCAGAGAAGTAGCAAGAAGCTAAACCCCTTTGTTCCCCTTTGAACTGTGGATTCTCTTCTTTCCTCCCGACTAGGCTGAGTGAGGATGAGAAGCAATTTTAAAGTTGCTTTTGTTTTGATTCTTGCTATGAGTCCCTGTTTTCTGTGAAAAATCTCTCTCATTTAGAAGGAGGAAAAAAAAACAAAAAAACCTGCCTTTAAGTTGTACCTTTGAAAGAATAAAATTAGTCTTGGAATCCTGGCTCCAATTTCTAGTTAAAATTTTCAGTCACTATGCAATTAAAAACAACTCCACAGCTATTTAAAGAAAACGTTGTTGCCTTCTGAGTCATTACAAAGTAAATATAAAAAATATGTTAAGTTCTTGAAGGGAAAAAATGGGCTTTGTACCACAAAGGGTTTACTCTTTATCTCCTTCCAGCAGTAAGGAAAAATAAAAGTGCTTAAAATAAATTATAATGCACTTAGGCTGAGCATCCTGATGTTTGAGGCATGGATGAAGCTACAAAGTCAGGAGACTATTTTCCATAAGTCTCACTTGAAAATCCAGGCCCTTCCTCCTTTATAGTCTTATCATACCCAGTATTATATAAATATTATCATTGGAGCAGAATCAAGTTAGAATATGACTCATCATTACATGCATTTAGATATAATTTGGATCAAATTTATGCCAAGATATGACAATTAATAGATACAGCATGTCTGATATAACAGTTAACATATAGTAAGTATGTAAATAAATAGGTAATGAGACTGTCAGCACTACCATCAGAAAAGATATTTGTTATCTACATTGCTTTTACTGGTAGAGGTAGACATAAGAGAAATAAAGGCAGATAAATATAAAGAACAATAGAAGTCTTGATTTTTTAAA
The DNA here is from genome assembly GCF_963930625.1 of Muntiacus reevesi. Lineage (NCBI taxonomy): Eukaryota > Metazoa > Chordata > Mammalia > Artiodactyla > Cervidae > Muntiacus > Muntiacus reevesi. Next base: position 39,794,496 of record NC_089256.1, read on the forward strand.
TGTACTTTGTGGATTCAAATGTGAAATAGGGGATTCTACCAGCTGCAACTTGTAGGAACACATGCCATCAAACAGATCCATCTCAGGTGAAGGCAACGTAGTGGTTCCCTCACTCAGCTGACAAGAAGCTGATAGATCACTGATGAATGCTTATAAATCACAAGGACAGCTCTCACATGCAGAATTATAATCACAGGGATTTTTCTGACTTCCATGTTTGCTTTTTCTAGCACCCACTTTCTCCCTCACCTCACCCCTATGTTTCCTGTCTCCATTTTTTTTTTTTTCTCCAGTACTTTCTTCCAAAGGACAGTAGTATTTGGAGGACTTCATCCATGTATGACAAACTAAATATTTTTGTGGTTTTTCTTCCTTCTCTAGCCTCACTTTCCCCCCTCATTTAAACCCTTCCTTGAAGACCTGTTTCTCCTTGAACAGATCAACAATCAGGACATGAATGGCACTTGAAATTAGGGTGATTAAAAAAAAAGAGCCTCAGAAGTTACTGAAAGAACAAGTATGAAGGTAAGAGCTGATGAGTTTGAGATGAAAGCACACCTGCAAGAGCTCTTGTAAGGTTCTCAGATTACTCAAACAGGAGAGTGGTACCTGCAACCTCAATCCCCAGCCTAATAGAGCACTAACCCTGGGAGGCCAACAAAGATGAGAAGTAACTGGTGCCTGGACTTGGGAGGGAGAAAAAGACCATCACTCCTGGGCTACTAAATTAACAGAAAAGCTTAACTCTGAAATTTCACAGCCAGCCTGAGTTAAAAAGAGAGCCACAGATGCTACAAGGTGAAGGTCATGTTCTGAGTTCTAGAAAGACCATTATGATTCAAAAGCTTCATCCTTTAGCCTTAGAGCATCTGTATTCCATTTCCGCCCTCTCCCCAAACCCCTCTCCCCTGCCCCAAGCCCTGTGGCACTTTGATTGTATTATAGAAAAGGCATCTTCTCTCACAGTGACTCAGAAAATATGGTTGTTAAATGAAAGGACAGGCAGAGAAAGGGAAAGAGCTTAATCTAATACAGCATTGTTTTGAAATGCTTCCTTTATTTCTTCTGGATTATTTATCACTATTTTGACATGGCACCAGGAACTCTGTTGAAATCACTATATATGCTCAGGAACCTAACCTGAATAGCAGCCAGAATTATATTGACTAATTTGGTATTAATTATAATGTTGATATTAATAGTCAATATTACTTTGATTAATAGCCACTCTCCTTCACGAACATGTCACCTTCATCTGGCTTTCTCAAGACCACTTTCAGAGTGATGTTGTTAATCCACTAATTGCCAAATCCAGCGGATTTATTTTAAGTATCTGTCCTATTTAATCGCATCATAGCTGTCAACACTATTCACTGCCTGTTTTTCATTTTCTTGACTCTTTTCCTGAATCTGCTATTTCTCACTTTGCACAATCAGCACCTCCTTCTCCACTTACTTTTCATATATTGTTATCCAGGATTGTATTTTTCTTGTTTCTTGGCTTCATGGAGTAGTTTTCACACACTTATCAGTTTTTTGGCTTTAATTAAACTTCATCAGATTGAAATTCAAAACAGCATACTCAGCTATTCCACATAGATTAACTGAAGGCACCTCAAATTCAGCATAGTTTGAATTGAAATTCATTATCTCCTATCATTCTTTGTCCTTCCAAATTCCCAACCTTAGTTACACAGAATCATAATCCATCTATGGTTATGTAGTTAGTAGCCATAGAGCTATCCTTGTTTCCTTCTTCTCCTGCAGGTTATTTTTGTAATCAAATGTTCTTTTTACATTTTTCTCCACCTGAGATCAGCCTCTACTCTCCATCCTCACTGCCCCACTATTGCCTGGGACCTTTTCAACTGTGATCAACATCACTTCCTACTGGTGTTCTAGCCTCCAGTATTGTACCTCTCACCCATGTCTACCCTATACCATCCATCACTCATACAGAACAGAACACTCATAAAGTTGATCATGTTTAAATGCACTTCATCTTTTTATTTTAAAAGTTCACATTGATTAGTGTAAGTCAGTTCAGCATATCTTTGTAGCCTGGTCTCTTGACATTACATTCCCTCTGAGCTGCTATCTTATTCTTATTCTTTATTTAAATCTTATTCTTTATTCAGATGCCAATCTAATTCCTCCTAGCTCTTGTTTCCCTTTCATCTAAAGTATGTTTTGCAACCTTATTCAATTGACAAGTTCATACTGACTTTACAGAATTCATCTCAGATGTGCCCTCCCTGGTGAAGCATTCACCAGTTTCCCTAGTTGCTTGCCTGCCTGTGCTAGTATTAGAATTCTTTGTTGTTCTGCTTCTTGTGACAAGTTTAAGTGTGAAACAAGACCAGGTCCTCTCAATCTTTGCATTTTTATTGTCATACAAAGTGCCTGACACATAAAAACTCTCAATAGTCATTCAATGGATGAATGAATATATCAAGAATCTCTCCTCTCATCTCAAATTCTTAGAGGTATCTTCTTCCTGTTACATCCCTGAACATGGAAGAATCTTACTGTTCCCAACGGTTTTAAAAGAGGAAAACAGAGGCAGGATGAGGCCCTTTTGTCTTTTCTAAGTAAACCATCTTATTTCCTTTCATTTGCTACTACCACTACTATTTTCTCTGCCTCTCTTTGCCTGAAAAATATGATAATATCTTTTCAATAATATGACTGTACTACACTACAGTAAACATATAAATACAAAATTCTTTTAAAAAAGTAAAATATAGTAGAAATTTTGCAACTCAATTTCTGAAAGTAAGCTGCATACTAAAGACATAAGATTGTTTCAGATATAAGTGTCTCTCCTTTTGTCCCATGAATCTGAATCTTGATATTACCTTGCTGGTGTCTCCTGTCCTAATGTTCATATTTAAGCATGCAAATGAGCATTATATAATCCACACACAGATGTTGCACTGAGAACTACCTACCTTCAGTAATATAACCTAATCTCTATGAGTTTATAGAGAGTCATAGCCAATTTTCTCATTGTTTATCTCTAGTGAAAGTGGTTAATTTGACCTCACAGAATATGAACATTTTTTGTATCCCCACTATACTTAACTGGAAATTAGCAATTTTTTGTTTGTTTCCTTCAAGATAATAATAGGACCAAGAAGACAACCAGGAAGGGTGATAAAGAGATACATAGATTGGAATTTCTTCACTGATCCTGCCTGGGAGGCCACTGAATTTAGACATTCTACAGGCTTCTAGTCAATAAGGAGCACCGTAGCTATTCATCTAAAACTATGTTCATTCTTTAATACTGGTAAATTTTGTCCCACATTTCTTTTCTCTGATTATTCCAAGATATATTTTCATTCTGAATGTCAATGTCTCATGTCCAAATTAGCAGTCAAGCAAAACTTCCCAAAAAACAAAATGGAAGGGTGTAAGCATTAATAAAGTTTTTTAAATGATTTAGAACTGAACTTATCTCAGTCAGATGGATAATAATATATCACTGCTTCTTATATCTTGCTCTTTCTTGTCCTCCAAGGAGAAATCTCCCAAAGTTCCTCAAAGACTACTTTCCAAAAGAACTCTACTGAAGAAAGGAACTCTATTGCTTATGAAGATATGCTCTTATATTCAAACTTCAGGAATAGCAGTGTGGATGGCTTTCTTCAGAAGTGAAATAGTCTCTATTGTCTTAAACATTATATTTATCCAGTCTTGAGATGAGACTATAGTAATCTCATAGGCATGGTACAAATCATTTATTTTTCTTCATATTTTCTGTGTCACTTCCTTTGTCCCATCATTTTGCCACACTCTTTGCATTAAGAACATGAATCAATCTAAGAAAACAGCTTATTTATATGTCCTTCCCTTTTGTTCTACTGTAATGTGAGCCCCTTAATCTTTATGAACATTCTTCTACCTGGATAAGACCTACTGCCATGTCACACGATGCTTCACATTAAAATTATATCTCTGCTAGACTATAAATTAAGGAAGTCAGAATCCCTAATTTTTGTGTTCTAAGTATATTAGTGCGGAAATGATTTGAGTTCATGAAAAGCTTGTAGGTATTTAATAAAAGGCTATCTAAAAATAAAGGTAATATCAAATACATAATTTCCTATGGATCACTCTACCTCTGTATAAAACACCTGTATCACAGATACTGTGATTGAGAATAACAACATAGGAACTTTAGAAAATCCACCATCAGAGGCCAGAATCTGAGCATATGAGGGCAAAGAATGTATTGTTCATTAAGCAGATGCTTCCTCTAAGTAAGTCTAAGCTGATTTCTTCCTCAGTCCCTGAGTTCTACACAAGGCTTCTTGGTCCCCACAGAACTCAGTGTGAGCACTGGTAGATGACTCCAATCTCATCATTTCAAACCCTTTGGCAGTTTTCACTTACAGATTTCTCCTAATCAAGATGCAACAAAACGGCAAGAGGAAAATAAAGCAAGATCAAAGATACATATTCAATGTAAAATAGCTCAGCCTGTTAGCCCGAAGCAACAAATAAGTGAAGAACATTCTCCATTGTGTAGTAAAGTGTGTTTCTGGGAGGCTAATGTTTGATGCAAATCTGCCTGAGGCAATATTAAAACAAAACGCAACAAGCCAACAAGAGCAAATCAGACTTGCGTTTTTTGTTCTTCCATAGAGCTCATCTAATCTTACATCCATCATGTAGGAAATTTCATATTATTTTACAAAGAAGATTAGAAGAGATTAACAATCTTACATAAATTATTAACTTCTTCTATTATACTAGCCTGCCCTAAATCTTTCACTTTTAAATAGCAAAGAGTGTCTCATACGGGGGTTGCACAGGACAAAGATACTGTAGAAAATAAGTTTGCAATAGTCCTTTGCAGACCATGCAAAAGTCTAGTACTGAAATCACTTATAAAATGGGAAAACACAATTAATTCTGTTGTGTTACTCTACAGTACCAAGCTTCTTCATCTTACCTCTCCAGAAGGGAGGGTGTGAGATCAGGCCAAAATCTCCCCCAAAGACCTCACAGCTAGCTATCCCATTCCTTCTCAGCAAGAGATGAAAAGCTATAAAGAATATACTTTAGGCCAGAATGACGCTTGACATAACAAACACTCTTGTACTTGCCATCCTCATAAAACATGACTTATGGCCATAGTGGGAGCTTAGCTATAGAATAGCTGTTACCTGGGTGGCCCAGATACTTTCAGAGTAGATTCCACATTAGAAAAAGGGCAGGAAAAGTGCTTGAACATCAGCAGGCACAGATCTAGAAGAGCCATTTCTTTTCTAGAGGACTTTTGAAAGTTGGACTAGGAGTAGGATGGTTAGCACTTTGACAGCATTTATAAAGCTCTTTGCTAACAAAGAGATATTCCTCAGTTTAACTGGGGAAAAATCTTTGGCCTCAGCTAGTGATACCAACATCCGCTGGATCATTGAAAAAGCAAGAGAGTTCCAGAAAAACATTTATTTCTGCTTTATTGACTATGCCAAAGCCTTTGATTGTGTAGATCACAACAAACTGTGGAAAATTCTTCAAGAGAAGGGAATACCAGACCACCTTACTTGTCTCCTGCAAAATCTGTATGCAGGCCAAGAAGCAACAGTTAGAACTGGACATGGAAAAACAGACTGGTTTGAAATAGGGAAAGGAGTACGTCAAGGTTGTATATTGTCACTCTGCTTATTTAACTTATATGAAGAAATGAGAAATGAGAAATGCTGGGCTAGATGAAGCACAAGCTGGAATCAAGATTGCAGGAGAAATATCAATAACCTCAGATATGCAGATGACATCACCCTCATGGCAGAAAGCGAAGAAGAACTAAAAAGCCTCTTGATGAAAATGAAAGAGAAGAGTGAAAGAGTTGATTTAAAACTCAACATTCAGAAAACTAAGATCATGGCATCCAGTCCCATCACTTCATGGCAAATAGATGGAGAAACAATGGAAACAGTTGCAGACTTTTATTTTGGGGGGGCTCCAAATCACTACAGATGGTGACTTCAGTCATGAAATTAAAAGATGTTTCCTCCTTGAAAGAAAAGTTATGACCAACCTAGACAGCATATTAAAAAACAGAGATATTACTTTGCCAACAAAGGTCCATCTAGTCAAATCAGTGGTTTTTCCAGTAGTCATGTATGGATGTGAGAGTTGGACTATAAAGAAAGCTGAGTGCTGAAGAATTGATGTTTTTGAACTGTGGTGTTGGAAGACTCTTGAGAGTCCCTTGGACTGCAAGGAGATCCAACCAGTCCATCCTGAAGGAAATCAGTCCTGAATATTCATTGGAAGGACTGATGCTGAAGCTGAAACTTCAATGCTTTGGCCACCTGATGCACAGAACTCACGCATTGGAAAAGACTCTGATGCTGGGATGGATTGAAGGCAGGAGGAGAAGGGGCCAACAGAGGATGAGACGGTTGGATGGCATCATCAACTCGATGGACATGAGTTTGAGTAAGCTTTGTGTGTTGGTGATGGACAGGGAAGCCTGATGTGCTGTAGTCCATGGGATCACAAAAAAGTTGGATATGGCTGAGTGATTGAACTGAGTGATACACAGTCAGGGTAAAGAACAAGTATCCCCAGCCGATCCTTTGAGACTCTGTCTCAGCCACAGTAGAAGCATGATGTGAGAGGAGTAACTGCCACAAAGACCTCCCAGCTTCTCACACAGTCTACTAACCGCCGGACACATCCCTCTCAATAGAAACAGTTCTGGAGCTGACTGTAGGACAGTTGGCTGTGAACTGCTGTACAGTCAAGCAGGCATCCTCATTGACAAATGGTAGCACAGGTAGTAACTGTCTTCCTTTGATCAATATGAAGTTTTATTCCCTCTGACTGGTACCGAACAGAAGACAATTCCTGATACTTTTGGGTTCATGAATCTTCACTAAGACAGGAGTTAATTCTTCATTTTCATCAATGCCATTAGAGCGTCCATAATTTATTTAGAATCACTTAATAAAATGCTGATTTCAAAGTGCCTCTACTTTGAAGCTGGTAACTATGATATCCTAGGTAAAACTAGATTGTCACAAAGTGATACAACTTATGATCTTAGTAGCTGGTTCTTTTTTTCCCCTTCCTTCTCCCCACAATTTAACATCATTTTTTTTTTTTTGCCAAAGGTTATGAAAATTTTGTATAGCGTGTTATTTGCAAGACTGTTTCCTTTCTGTTTCATTAATTCTGCTAATTTTTCAATTAATTTAGGTAATGACATTCACTCTGGGTTTTTTTTTTTTAAACTACTCTCCTGATAAGAGTTTTCTAATGGAAAAGGTATATTGGCTGGTTGTGTTTTCAGGGAAGTTGAGGCGGCCTCTGTAATGAATGTTGGTGCAAAATTAAGCAGACTCTAGCAATGAGTTGGCAGCTTGTAAAAGCTACTCTAGTTCTGCTAACTAGCACTGAATTTTCAGTGGCAAAGATAGTGAGAGGAATAGCAGGTTTAGATAACACAAGGCAGCTTCTCCACCAGTCTGTGAAAGATAATTACTCAGTGGGACTTATCTGGACAGAAGCCATGTGCCCATGATGAGGCCTGCTTCTTGCGGTAATAAGATTTCCCTAGCTGGATAGCAAAATAGAAAGTTGCATTCTAACATGAATTGCTGAATAGCTAACACAGAGAAGGCAGAGGTCGACAAATGCTTTTAAGAATGGAGTTCAAGATTAGGATTGTGATAGGCTGTAGAAATGTAGATCCTGGAACCATGACTGAGCAAAACCAATTACTCTTTTAGTGATAGATAATATGCAAATATAAGCATCTTAACAAAAGACTAAAGTGTATGATTGAGGGCCGGCTAGGAGAGGAGAACTGAGTTCAACCTGACTACTTAGTTTAAAATGGCTAGCACATTGCTGGGCTTCCCTGTTGGCTCAGTGGTAAAGAATCTGCCCGCAATGCAGGAGTCTCAGGAGATGCAGCTTCCATCCCTGGGTTGGGAAGACCCTCTGGAGGAGGGTATGGCAACCCGATCCAGTATTCTTGCCTGGAGAATCCCATGGACAGAGGAGCCTGGAAGGCTACAGTCCATAGAGTGAAACATGACTGAAGCAACTTTGTACACACATACCCACCACATTCTTAGAACTCAAAGGAGCAGCATGGGATGGGCAGTGAGTGTCCAGATGACTATAATAAAAGAGATAAGAGTTAGAATGGCTCACAGTCTGAGAAACAATCCCTATTTTACAATTAAGTGTTATAATCCCTACTCAATTTTTTAGTATTTTAACGGATGGATCTTTTGATCCATGGTTCATACTAGCTTCAAGTTTTTAGAAACACTGGAATCAGCCTAGGAAGTCTGTAATTAGAAAGGCTGCATCTGGTGGAAACCAAAAGGTGGTTTTGGGAACTCTTGGGATTGCTTGTAATTAGAGAAGGAAGGCAGGAGACAATCTGGTTTGAGAAGGGAATCATCAGAGGAGTTACCTATGCTTGTCTCTCTAGGGGATCTTCTTTCAACTTCCTGCACTAATCGACTCCACAATATCTACATCATCTATATCTGTATTTCTCTACTACTTCCTGCAGGCCATTTCGATAACAGAAATTTACAAACTATTGTATTTACAAATAATTGATTCAAGTGAAATGTTCTTTTCACATTTTGATCAATCAATACCGAAATGGCTGTCATGACTTTAGCTTTTGATATTTTAAATATGAGTTTCAGTGTTACATACACACCCAGATAATTTGAGACTCTGAGATAAGATTCTGAAATATTTTCCTAACAACTAATGAGCTTCCCTGGTGGCCCAAATGGTAGAGAATCTGCCTGCAATGTGGGAGACCGAAGTTCAATCCCTGGGTAAGGAAGATCCCCTGGAGAGAGGGCTGGCTACCCACTCCAGTATTCTTGCCTGGAGAATTACATGGACAGAGGAGTCTGGCAGGCTACAGTCTACAGGGTCTCAAAGAGTTGGACACCATTGAGTAACACTTTCACTTTCAATGAGTTCCAGCTTCTGGAATTCTAGTGGTCATATATCTTTTTGTGTAAATTTTGATTAATTTATCAATTTAGTGTACTTAGGCAGATAAAAGACTATATCTACAACAAAACATAAGAAAAACATGAGAGAGTGTGCTTGAGACAGAAAGGTGCACACACAAACTGTGTGATAAAGTGTGAGAAACAGAGAAAAAGTGGAGAAAGACAGAAATGCTGCGGAGCAACTACTAGAGACTCAGATAAAAGTGCTGATGTAAAAAATCAAAGGGAATTCTTCTATTAAAATTCAGAAGGACCTTTTTAAATATAAAAGATATACAGAAGAGAAATAAAAATATTGTATTCAGAAACGTTAAGTCATGCTCTCTCTCTTCATCTTCTGTCCTACACTACCCCCTCCTCTCTCAGTAAAACAGCAAACTTGAAAGATCAGTAAATGAGATTGGGTAGAAAAGTCTAGAAATTTATAAATATTTTCACTGTATACTTTATGATTATAAAATAACATGGGTTTGGCATTAAAAGTTAAATACAATAAAGTATAGACAAAAAGTCAGAATATTGACAATGTTTATATCTGGTGGTTTATAATTAAAGTCATACTCCAAGTCACACATCTGTTTAACTGGAATTACATTGAGCTCACATTTTATCTAGTTATACACTTAAATGCATATATTTTTTAACTTGCTTTACTGTATTAGACACGTAGTGCATGTTAACCACTCAGTAAAATAATTTCCCTCTTATCTACTTAGCAAGTGGCTCTTCAAGGTGTTCCCATAAAATAAAAATTCTGGGACAACTCACATCAATGACTATACATTCCACCACTTATGGGACTAGACTCATAACTCACTGTGCTTGGTAAACTTAAATTTAGTTGAGAGAGTTGCTTCCCTAAGCCAGCAATGACTCTCCCTCACTCCACTCTCAGGGTTTGTAAGTGATTCCTAGGCTGTTCCTAGCTAATGTTGGACTGTGTCCCTACGGTGTGTTTATTGCTGCGTGATGTGAGGTTCCAAAGTCAGTCTAGTATAATTGGCCCGTGTAAAAGGAAGTTCAAATCTCAGCTCTACAAAACATCAGCTATAAAAATTCAGGCAAATTGTTTCAATTCTTTGAGTCTCAGTATCCCCATTAGGTTGTTTTGGGGGCTTACTAGATCATTCCATGTAAAGACCTTAGAGTAGTACCTGGTAAATGGGGAATGATCAGTAATTGTTACATAGTATTGTTGGTGTTGTCATGGTTGTTGTTATTATCATTTCTGTTATTATTATATTTACTAACCACAAAAAATGGAATGAAGAAGGATGGTATATGAGACTGTATTTTTTTTCTGAATCAAGTGGGTCAGTAATTGCAAGATACAGGGAACAATGAGAAGAGACCTGGGAACAACCACTCTGAGGAAAACACTGATTGAGGTGTAACTTACTGAGTTGACCTTTTAAATCAGAAGAAAGAAATAAGTTAAAGATCATATTAAAAATATTGAACTTTATTTAAGCCCTGTGCTCCCAGAAAGCGAGAATGATTGGGAAACCCCCAACCCCCAGGTTTGTGTTCCAGGCAATAGATAACCACAAGGGACCTTGGTGTCCCGAGATCTTATGGATTAAGACTCATCTCCATCCTTCCTCACGACTTCCATAAGGCTCCGATTTGATGAGTCTCTGCCTCCATTAAACCCTGATTCCCTTCCCTCCCTCTGACTGCAATAACCTGAATACTGTTCTGTGCTCAGCGGCTCAGTTGTGTTCAACTCTTTGCAGCTCCATGGTTGTAACCCGCAAGGTTCCTCCATCTATGGGATTCCCCAGGCAAGAATTCTAGGGTGGGTTGCCATTTCCTCCTCCAGGGGATCTTTCCTACCCAAGGATCGAACCTGAGTCTCCTACCTTCGCAGTTGGCTTCTCTGACTCTAGTGCTACCTGGGAAGCCCTATAACCCAAATACTATTTTCTGTTTTCTATTTTCTTTTGTCTTAAACATGTGTCACAAAGTTTTCCATGCTGGGTCACCTTTTGGAAGAATAGGCTGGAAGCAGGGCCCAGAGCAATCTTGGACAGTGCATGGGATGTCAGGAAGAAGGTAGAAAGCGAAGATTTTATTCCTGCTTGTGTGTGAGTCTGTTCATTATACTATCCCTCATTTCACAAAATATATGTATTCCAGAAATGCACTTTTTCTACTGCCTTAGGGACTGCTATTAGAAAACCAGAGATCTCTGAGAATCATAAAATCCTGAGAAGTAATAGAAGCAGACACTTAAGAAAGCAGTAGTACCACTTTCTACACTCATATATTTAAGAGAAATAACTCTGCTTTTATAAAACCCTAACAGTAATACTCTCAACTTTTATAATCTTACAATACTCACCAAATAAGTCATACAATGCAAACACTGAAAGTGAACCCCTCAGGTAGATTTCAGACGCCAATGGCCTGCCTTCACTTTGGATCTTTTCTCCAGGTGGGCCATAAAGTTAGGAATTTGGCACTCTTTGTCTATTTAGTTCAGTTATTATGTCAGTGGGGTGCAGAGTCCCTATATTTTATTATGTTTTCCTTTTATTTTATGCCTCTGGGTTAACAGTTGAGAATCCCCACTTTTAGTATCTAGAATAACTTGCAAATATAGGTGCTTTTCAGTAGTATTTTATGAAGTGGAAGGAATTGTTTTGTTTATTATCCATCTCTTTATAATTGTTTGCAGGTTTTGAAGATTTTTGGAAACATTTTAAATGGAATTTTTAGTCTTGCTTCAATTTTACAAACTGATACAATAGAAATAGTATAGCTTGCATTTGGAGACTTATTTTTTCTTAAAATAAGCCAATACATTTATGTTAGTTTTAATAGAACCTGAATGGGAAACACAGCCAGAAGCAGCCAATAAATTGCTTTTGAGCCAATATTGCTGAGCACTTATTCTGTGCCAGGCGCTGCTCAAATATATGTATTACTAGCTTTAATTCTCACAGCCTTTGTAAGACAGATACTCTTGATTATCTCACTGTACATAAAAGGAAAATGGTCACAAATAGGTCAACTACATTGTTCAAGGAATCTGAGTTAATAAATGATGCTGGGAATGGTATCTAGTTCATTTTAAACTGTTTACTTTCTACATTCACTGCAGGACTATAACCATGTTGATATTCTGTTTCTGTCCTGGGCTCAGGCTCTATTTTCTCTAGTCCATATTTTTCTCATTTTCTGTTTATTTAGTCATTTTCATGGAAAACATCCTCTAGTAACTTTTTGATTAAGATATGTAACATGTATATTATTTTATACATCACAAATGTAATTAACAAATGTGACCAAATGTGTTTTTTAAAAAAATCAGCTTTGTTGAGTAGAGAGATCTAGATCAGAAATCATTTTCCTCCAGAATTTTGAAGATATTTCCCACTGAATTCTAAATCCAAGTTTTGCTATTGAGAAGTCCAAAATCACTTTGATATCTTTTCCTTTGAATATGATTGCTTTTCTGTTCTTTTTTTCTACTTGGATGTTTTGGTTCTTTTCTGTCCCAATGTTCTGAAAATTCAAAGTGAAGTGCCTTGAAACTCTTTCAACCTGGAAACTCATATACTTCAGTTCAGGAAATTTTTACTAAACTATGTCATTGATTATTTCCTCCCTTCCTTCTTATCTCTTTCCTTTCCTGTAGTTATTACTATTTGAATAGTACATCTCCTGGACTGGGCATGCAATGTAATTATTTTTTCCTTTCTATTTTCCATGTTTTTGTCTTTTGCCTATACTTCCTGTATGATTGTTTCTGCTCCTAATGTCAGTACATTTATTGAGTTTTTCACTTCTACCATCTTGTTTCAAATTTCCCAGACCCATTTGTGTATGGATGTGATACCTCCTCTTGTTTAAGAATATCAAGAATATTTAAAGGTTTTTCCTGTTCAAATTCTCTTTCCCTCAGACTGCCTTATCTATTTGTTTCTTTTGGTTTCTCTCTTTGGTATTGGGGAAGATCCCCTGGAGAAGGAAATGGCAACCCACTCCAGTATTCCTGCTTGGAGAATCCCATGGACGGAGGAGTCTGGTGGCTGCAGTCAGCGAGGCTGCAAAGAGTCGGACACGACTGAGTGACTCCGCATGCACTCTGGCATTAGAAGCATTCTTCGGATGTTTGGTAATCTCTACAGTCCACGGGACTGCTCAAGAGTCTGACATGACTTAGCAACTAACAACAAAAACAGATCTCCATATGTTATTCATCTTTCAAATAAAACAATACAGTGAGTTCTCAGAAGACTCTCTCTTGGAGCCCAGTCAGAAGTCTGATTACCAGGAGGACACCATGCTGGAGAGCCTGTGAACAGGTACACTGGCCAAAAAATGTAGCTGAGCCTGCCTTTCCAGTCATCCTGTCAAGGTGCCAGATGAGTGAGTGGAGCTCGCCTTGGCTCAGTTGTGGGCTAAATAGCATGGAACAACCTTGGTCAACACCACATGAAACAGAAGACTCATCTAGTCAACACTCTGGCTAAATTCCTAGATTTTGAGATATGATAAGGTAGTTGTTGTGTTTAGACAAGATTTGGATAATTTTTACACAGTAAAGGATAATCAAATATTAGATTCATATGGACTAATAAGGCAAGTGTTAGTCAATCAATCATGTGTGACTCTTTGTGACCCTGTGGACTGTAGACTGCCAGGCTCCTCTGTCCATGGAATTCCCCAGGGAAGAATACTGGAGTTTGCAGCCATTCCCTTCTCCAGGAGGTCTTCCTGACCCAGGAATCAAACCTGGGTCTCCCATATTGAAGGCAGATTCTTTACTGCCTGAGCCACCAGGGAAGCCCTGGTAATATCTAAAATACTGGTGTGCTAAAATGAATGAAACTTCAATAATGAATTAAAAAGTGATGATTGGGGATTCTGAGTGTGAGTGGGACTCCTTGACTGAAGAGTTAGGGCAGGATGGTCTGGTTGTACTGTTCCTCCAAAAAACAGTCTATTTTCCTCTGATAATTATTTATTTCACCATTATTTTAAAGATAAGATTTATATTTTAGCAGTTTTACATGTACAAAAAAATTACAAAGTCAGTATAGACTTGCCATAAACTCCACAGCAATATTCCTCATTATTAACATACTACATTAGTATGATATATTTGTCACAATTAATCGGACAATATTGATACATTATTATTATTAACCAAAGTCCATACATTATTCATATTTTCTTAGATTTGCCAACTATCCTTTTCATCTTCTAGATCACATGCAGGAGATCACATTAGTTGTCATATCTCTTTAGGCTCCTCTTGGCTGTGAATTTTTCCAGACTTTCTTTGGTTTAATGTCTTTGCTAGTTTTGACAAATATTAGATATTTTACAGAATGTCTCTCTACTGGAATTTTTCAGATGTTTTTCTTCTGATTATACTGGAGCTGTAAATTTTGAGGAGGAAACTATGGTGGTAGAGAGCCATTTTTGTAACTGCATATTAAGAAGGGTCCATTCTGTCAACATGACCTGTCACTGTTGACACTGACCTTGATCACCTGGCTGAAGCAGTGTATGTCAGGCTTATCCACTGTACAATTACATGTTTTCTTTTCACTTCCTATAGTCTCCTCTTTGGAAGGAAGTCATTGTGAGCCGCTCGTACTTAAGGACTGGGGAAGGCACAGAATCTACATAGATCATTTTAGAGTACTTCTGCACAGGAGATTTGCCTCTTCCCACAATTATTTATTTATTCAATCACTTATTTATGTCAGTATGGACTCACAGATATTTATTTTATGATGCCTCCTCCTTTTCTTAGATCTTTCCTTGTACTTTAGTTATAGTCCCCAGGAAAGAGTTGCACAGTATTCTGACTAGAGGGTAAAATCTTGCTGTAAATACACAGGAGTCTCAGTGGAAAATAAGGCCTAAGGTTGGGGTCTTGCTATTTAATATGCAAATGTTATGTATCTGACCCTCAGCTGTATTTGGTAACCCCTAGTACAAAGACCCTGTTTTAATTTCTCCAGAGAATGAAATCAAATTATTTTGCTTAGTTTAGTCAAGGAGACTCAGCCAGAGGCATGTAGAGAGGAAGGGATCTAGGGGTTTAACTCACTTTTCACATCATTCAAACATGTTTTCTTATTTCAGTTGCTCCTTCACCTCAACCTTAATCTTTCCCCTACTTTCAGTGGTATGTGGTGCTGCCAATTTCTGAACAGTTTGTAAAAAGACTTGGTTTGTTTGTCACATTTCCTTGTTACTGGCTTGGTCTTCAGCATTTTCATGTCTGCTAAATCAGTTTCGTCACAACAAACTGTGGAAAATTCATAAAGAGATGGGAATACCAGAGCACCTGACCTGTCTCTTGAGAAAACTGTATGCAGACCAGGAAGTAAGAATTAGAACTGGACATAGAACAACAGACTGGTTCCAAATTGGGAAAAGAGTACGTCAAGGCTGTATACTGTCACCCTGCTTATTTAACTTATATGCAGAGTACATCATGAGAAATGCTGAGCTGGATGAAGCACAAGCTGGAATCAAGATTGCCAGGAGAAATATCAATAACCTCAGATATGCAGATGACACCACCCTTATGGCAGAAAGTGAAGAACTAAAAAGCCTCTTGATGAAAGTAAAAGAGGAGAGTAAAAAAGTTAGCTTAAAGCTTAACATTCAGAAAACTAAGATCATGGCATCCAGTCCCATCACTTCATGGCAAATAGAAGGGGAAACAATGGAAACTATGGCAGACTTTATTTTAGGGGGGCTCCAAAATCACTGCAGATGGTGACTTCAGCCATGAAATTAAAAGATGCTTGCTCCTTGAAAGAAAAGTTATGACCAACCTCAGTCAGTTCAGTTCAATTCAGTTGTTCAGTCATGTCTGACTCTTTGCAACTCCACGGACTACAGCACACCAGGCTTCCCTGTTCGTCACCAACTCCTGGAAATTACTCAAACTCATGTCCGTCAAGTCGGTGATGGCATCCAACAATCTTATTCTCTGTCGTCCCTTTCTCCTCCCCGTCTAGGATGGTCATAACTTTTCTTCCAAGGAGCAAGCGCCTTAGACAGCACGTTAAAAAGTAGAGACATTACTTTGCTAAAAAAGGTCCATCTAGTCAAAGCTATAGTCTTTCCAGCAGTAATGTATGGATGTGAGAGTTGGACTATAAATAAAACTGAGCATCAAAGAATTGATATTTTTGAACTGTGGTGTTGGAAAAGACTCTTGAGAATGCCTTGGACAGCGAAGGAGATCCAATCAGTCCATCCTAAAGGAAATCAGTACTGAATATTCATTGGAAGGACTGATGCTGAAGCTGAAACTCCACTACTTTGGCCACCTGATGTGAAGAACTGACTCATCTGAAAAGACCCTGATGCTAGGCAAGATTGAAGGCAGGAGGATAAGGGGTCAACAGAGGATGAGATGGTTGGATGGCATGACCGACTCAATGGATATGAGTTTGAGTAAACTCCAGGAGTTGGTGATGGACAGGGAAGTCTGGCGTGCTGCAGTCCATGGGGTTGCAAAGAGTCAGACATGACTGAGTGACTGAACTGAACTGAACTGAAATCAGCTTCACTCATCCATCTCCTTTACCGCTTTAAAAACTGCATTTGCTGTCCTCTCCTATCTCATTCTCCCCATCTCCCTCATATGTTGATCTTTAGAGACAAAGAAAAATAGCTTTACAGCAGGTTTAGTAGAGTCTGGGGGAGAGTGAAATTGGAGGTTTGTTTAATCCACCATCTTTTTGCAGATATGCTCAGGATTACAGACTTAGCCCCAAGAGACCAGAGGTTCCACTTCACTCATCCTTGTATCCTCATCACCCCGACATGTGCTTGATAAAAAAAAAAAAAAATAGGAGGTAAATACTAATTGAGTTCCTTAAATGAAAACAGGAAACAGAGTCGGGATTCAAATACAAATCTAAGTCCAAGTTAGTTTTTATTTCTTACATTGTACTACACTTCTGCTCCATCTCAGGTATAAAGTTTGTATTTTCAACATTTAAAATGGAATTTGTCATCCATAACATCATGCAGATCAGCACTTTTCAATTTTTTTACGTGTGTACAAATATCCTGGGGATTACTAAAAGTGCAGATTCTGGATGGGCTGTCTCTCTACTGGTCCAGGAACCACTAACTTGTACAGTAGGAATGTTTGGTAATGGATATATAGCACTGTGTATACTGGCATTATAAAATGCCATTTCCCATTTCATTTCTTTGTAAAGTTACTATTTTGCACAACAATTTTGTCAAAATCTGGGCTTGGATTGAAAAAAGTTGAGTTTTCTTGGGGAAAGGAAGGACTAGGACCTCAAGTCAACCTACTAAAGTAGAAACTACTCAATAGACTTCCATCAAATATGCATAAGATTGTGAACTGTGGAGAAATGGCTGGGAATAGGAATTATTACAGACTACATACATGTATGTATTCATATATATATATTTTATACCATACCTTATACCTTCCTTATACAAAGCTGATTTTAAAAGGCTTATCTATGCATGCTAGTAATATTTATTAAGAGAGACAAGAAAATCAAGGCAAAGGGGAACGGATGATAAGAAATACAAAATTAAACTAATGTTGAGGTTAGTACACAAAATATATGCCAAGGTTTCTGCAAACTAATGACAAGGGTATCATAAATATTTCTATGGGCAGTCAGCACAAAAATGGATAGATACACATTTACATCAGTTGCTATGGCTAAGAAGACATTTTTTTTTTTTTAGTTTACTTTCACAAAGAAGAGGCCATATAATGTTCATGCAATATTGTCAAGGACACCTTGACAGTAATAATCTTATATGGCCACTCAGATAATATACACTTGTTCAGGCATTAATCTAGGTGCTGATGATGGAGAGATAAAAATAAATAATCTTTCTTAAAGAGTTCATGATTTTATGGGGATCCTAGGAAATTTTTAAGTAGGATGTGTACAATAGAAGGACAAGACTTTCTGGTAGCCCAAATGAAGAAATTAATTCAGCCAAGGTAATGACATGGGTTTGGACTGTTTTATAGAGTAAGAAATAAAATCATGCCTGAATAAAGTATATTAAATATTGCCAAAATCACTAAAAATATAAAATCTTAATCTAAGTGGATTCTTTATTGTGGTCAGTAGAAGTAAAAACAAACAGAAAAGGAAAAGAAAACAAGAAAATATGTGCAATTAGGGAGTTCTGGCAACAAATGTATAGATATCCAGCTCTGAGAGACAGAAGTCTAAGGAAACCAATATCTGTTTATTTGCAGTATAAGTAGGAATGCAAGTTTCTAGGGACCCAATGTAAGGGCAATCCCAGAGGCAAGTTCACAGGAGTTTGGCTGCAGCTTCTGGAGCAGTCTGACAAGCTAGATGAGTGGTCATTACTAGTTTTGGTTCCTAGCAATATTTGAAAATATGACTAATGTTATTTAACTCTCCTGAGAAAAACCCCAGATATACACACATGCAAAGTATTAATTTGGACTTAGGAGTTATAAGTGGAGAAAGCAACCCACTTCAGTACTATTGCCTGGAAAATCCCATGGACGGAGGAACCTGGTAGGCTGCAGTCCATGGGGTCATGAAGAGTCCAACACAACTGACGACTTCACTTTCACTTTTCACTTTCATGTATTGGAGAAAGAAATGGCAATCCACTCCAGTGTTCTTGCCTGGAGAATCCCAGGGACAGCGGAGCCTGGTGGGCTGCCATCTATGGGGTCACACAGAGTCTGACACGACTGAAGCAACTTAGCAGAAGCAGGGGTTATAAGAACATTACAGACCTTTTTAAAAAGGACTTCCTTAGATCTAAATAAAAAACAAATTCAATGTAATGGATGTATCAGGTTATCATTATAACTTGAGATTGGGAACAATTTAGGTATTCTTGGAAACTTCTTTTCAATTGTATGCTCATCAACTGACATTCTGATTATAGAATATCAACAAGTTAAGGTGGATGACAAATTTAATGAAGCCCATTATGGGACCCTAAGCTTAAGAACACTCAGGCTAAGGGCAATGTGGTGGCCGAGAGTTGCAAAGGTCACAACATCTTCGATTTTTTTAAATCCCAATCACATTTCATTTGTGTGTACCTTTCTTATAACTTGCACTACCTGGCACTTCTACAGACACAGTAATAGTGACTTACTGTAAGACCTCAAGCTAAAAACTGAAATATTGCACTCCTGCTTCACACTGAGACCTCAGTGAATAAAAGATAAAAGATAAGTACTTTATCAATGTACAAATATTGGACCCAGCAACAAGTCTGCAACTCTTTGTACCTTCCTAGGAAATGCAACCACAAACTTCATGGGTCATGAAAATCTATACATTCAGTCAGTTTGACACAATTTTGACCTCAGGTAAACTTACTTGCAGTTCTTTTTTTCTTCCTTCTTGAATGGATCACAGACTTCTCCCACAATTAGAATAGTAGCTAATATAGTATATCTCATTCTCTACCCGGGTCCCCAGAATCTAAAAATGGTGGCTCACACAGAGTGAGATGCTAAGTGATGCTAAGCACTTCTCTGTACAATATTTGACTATTATCTCAACAAAACTGCCCCCATCTGACACTATGAGGAAGGTGCTACTATGATGCTTATTTTACAGGAAGTCGCAGGTTCTGTAACTTGCCCCAGTTCATATGGCTGGTAAATGGTAGAGGTCAAAACTCAGGCAGGCTGATACTGCAGCCTGTGCCGTTCATTATTTCACTATACTCTCTCTCAGAGGCCCTACTGGGCAAAGATAAAAATCAAGGTATTAAAAGAATGGATACACAATAAAAGTGGGAATAATGGGGGGGAGCCAGTTACATAATATTACTTGAATTCAATGGGATTCTATGCTGTCATTAAAATGTAGATTATAGAGATATTTTTAGTGGGGTAAAATATTCACAATATATTGCTGAAAGAACAGAGCAAATATAACTGCACAGTAAAACCCATTTATACCTACAGACACATAGAAACAGGAACTCACAAGCACGAATAAAGGATATATATCAAAATGTTAATCATGATAATTGCCAAGTGGTGGGTAAATAGGTAGTTTTAATTTATTTTCTCAAGAACACTCTGCTCCTGATCTTTGCACAGCTGGTTCCTCTTGTTTTCCAGAGCTTAGTTCAAATGTCACCTTATCAGAGAAGTCTCTCCTGACTTGGTGGTGTGAAGCAGACAGCTATGGGTGCTCTCTTTATATTTCTATATATGAGATCATGCTATCACATTTCAATATTTATTATCTTTCATTGGTAAGTGTTATAGTTTTTTACTTTTCTATCATTTCCACTATAATTAATCTCCATGTCCCTCTTATTCACTTCTCTATAGTCCCAAGATTTAGAAAGTTGTGTGAGAGCTCTGTAAATATTTTTTGATAAATGAGTGAAAAATGATAAATGAACAAACAATATAAATCTAACAAGCTCAAAATATGTCATTTTACTAAAGTAAACCTCAACCTGAAATTTAACCAATGGAAGTTCACAGATTCCCACCCTCCATGTGTCCCTACATGGAGCATGTGTAACTGGGTAGCACAGAGCTATGGTAGCCATGCGTCACATGGAGGAGATGCTCCCTGCTCTTAGAAGATTACATCTAGTGAATCTGAAAGACTTTTAAACAAGTTGACCTTTGAACAATGTGGTTCACTTATTCACAGATATTTTTCAATAAATACATATTAAGTACTACAATGCTCAGGCAGGCTTCCCTGGTGGTTCAGATGGTAAAGAATCTGCCTGCACTGCAGAAGATCAGGGTTTGATCCCTGAGTCATGAAGATCCCCTGGAGAAGGGAATGGCTACCCACTCCAGTATTCTTGGCTAGAGAATTCCATGGACAGAGGAGCCTGACGGGCTATACTCCATAGGCTGGCAAAGAGTCAGACACAACTGAGCAACTAACACACGCACACACTACTGAATCCAGGGCTGTAGAACCTCTCCTACATAATTTTAATGTTATATGTGGATTTTCAACTGCGTGGAGAAAGGATGTCCCTAACTCTCACATTGTTCAAGGGCCAACTGTAATTGTGTAAAGATAAAAGATACATAATATAAACTACAGGGACTCACAGGAAGAACTACTTTTTCCTGAATTACTTTTCAAAGAAAAGAACTCATTTATTTTTAAATAATCACAAAATTATAAGAGCAATTCTCATGGTAAAGGCAATGATAGGAAAACAGCAAGAAATGATTAGGGTTGACCAGATCTCCTCTGCTCATTTATAAATAGGTTATGAGCAAAGGGTAAGTGAGCCACCTTTGCATTTAGATATGAGTGATTTATCTTAATAGGAGTTTTGGGAAAGTGGACAATTTCTTTAATCGTGGGGCATAGCTGAATCACTTTTTCCTCAGAGATACAGTTTTTTCTCTCCATATACTCTATACTTAACTTGTACTTCTGACAATGCCTATGGAAAGAAATAGCAAGGAAAGCCTAGGTTTTTCAACTTTGATGGCATTCTAACAATAGGCAAAGCTATTCCACATGGGAAACATTATGATGTGGAGGAAAGTTGGAAGATTAATAATAATTACTAATTTACCATTGAACTTGAAGAACAAAAGTATTCTGCTTTAATTGCTACACTCTTTCCTTTACCTCTTTCAATAAAACCATTGTGAATCGAAAGTGTTCTCTTGGATTATGTTTTGATTTTAAATGAATACATGTACCCAAGATACTAGGTCTGATACGCTAAACTCAAAAAGTTTAAAAAAAAAAATCACTCTCTGTATCAAGACTTTATTAGCACAGTAGAAACTAGTAAGGTTTGCCCAATTCACCTTTGGAATATGTTCTAAGTGCCTTCTCTTTAACACTGTGCAATAGTCCCAGAAATTCTGAAATGAATTAAAGTATATTGCAGATAATATAAGGTATAATTGGGAGAACAGGTCTATTCATTAAGAGACTACAGGATTACAACTCCGGAACAAGGGGTCATATGCCTTCCTTAGCACAAAGATATGATTTGGAGAAAAACACTACTGCAACTGCACATAGGAACTTATAAGAATACAAGCTCGGGGGAAATGCTGCCTTACAGCCTTACAATGGTCAGACCAGCAGGCAAAAAAGCAACAAACATGGAATTCTTTCATGCATCTTGTGGAAGACAAACTTCTCATCTAGAAAGAACAATGGAATCACTTAGCATAGACCACTGACATACAAAAGTGAGAAGTAACTGAGCAACTTCAATCAAGAAAGGCCCACAAAGGTTGTAAGTCTTTATCCAATGAAACTTCTGAAGTTTGAAAAGGAGACCTAACCACTCTCAAATCTCAGAGAACCAAAGATATCATTGCTGCTCATTCATGGAATTGACCTATGGACTCGGAGGCCTTCCGAGTTGCTCCAGGGTCATACTAAAGTATTAACAACTCTTATCTTAAACTAATCCTGTCTTCAGGGAATCATCCAGGGTACAGTCTTTGTCTCAAACCTTGAGCAGTTTATTTGATTAAATCATTTGGGAAAACCGAATCTAAATATATATCTTCACAAGTAAGCATTTTAAACTAATTAAAATGTAAATAACTTAGAAAACATTTTAGAGATTGATTTACCACCAACCATATTTATAAAAGCAAATTACAGTTGTGAGCAAGTTTCTGGCCAAGAGAAATCTGAAAACACAAAATGAAAATGCAAAAATATGAGGGAAAAACAGAGTCAATATTCTCCATTTAACTGCAAGACTACAAAATGGGTAGAGTTAGTTAAAGCAATGAAGTTCTTTATAACAGCTACAGATTGCTGTAGACATGAAGATGACCACAAACACACTCAAAGAGAAAAGTATACAATTGGCGTAACAATTGAAAATTTTAAAAAAATATTCATTTTGCACATGCAAACAAAGAGGGATTATTTTCCTTTGAAAACTTTCCTCCTCATCTTTATCAGCAAAGACCTGACTGACTTTTGCTAATTCTGAGGGGATAAATCAGATGACAGTCTTCGGAAGGATGCAGAGATTCTGGGTTTTGAAGGGAGAGAGTTAGAAAGAGGACTTCGTCCATGCAGCAGGTCAGGGTCACTTACTTCCTATAGACCTCTGACTTCACCTTCGCTGTTTCCATTGTGTATTATATCCCTGCCCCCTTTGTCTCTTTTTCACTTGAAAGCAGAGGATAGTTTCTCTTATTGGGAGCGAGATAGTGACAAACTCACTTCCATATATGAAGCCAGCTCTGAAATATCATCATATTGATAAAGTTCTTATACAAACAAAATGAGACTTCATCTGTTTTGTGCTTATTTTTTCCCAGCAATAATCAAGAGATGCCATCTTTTGAGATATTGCATTTTCTTCCCCGTTCTCTGCTTCTCTCTTTTACAGTTGTCAATTATTCGTTGAAGTTTTTGTCCCCTCCTACACTTTTTCCTCTCTTCAGTGTGTTCCTTTATGTTTCTTTGAAGTTCATTTTCAATTTTTGCAATTTGTCTTTCCCCATTAAGAGCTTTTTTCCCCCCCAGTGGCATCTCTCTTTCATTCCTCTCTGCTCTTTCAAAACCTTCCCCAGCTCTTTTCTTTAACTTCCTTTAACTAGACTTTCCTAAGTTCAATAGGAATTGGTTTCCCACAGATTGATTGCATTCATTTGCTGCTCTATTTCAGTTGGAAAAACAATGCAAAGGAGGATCATTTTGCACCCGAGTTCCTAGTAGTTTTGCTAGAAACTCACCTTCAGTCCAGTACTCACAATGGGCTTTATAAACTATGGCAGTCCAATAAGTAATAGAGAAAAACAAACCAACAAAAATTTGGCAAAGTATATTTGATGGTATTTCTTCTGGTAACAATGAAAACTGGGAATGATTTACAATTAGTAATCAAAGGCAAAAAGACAGCAAGGGTAGGGAATCAGCATCAATAGTTCAGGCTTATTCATTGTTTTTTTCAGAATAAATAATATTCCTTCACACAATGAGGAATACAAGCTGTGGGGAAAATGTGGATGATAGAATCTGGACTTAACCTTCATGATGCAGCATTTTACATCCATTCACAGACAGGATTCTTCTGTAGACTCCAAGAATGAAGAGAAAGTTTTTGTTTGTTTGTTTGGGACAGGAAGATTGAGAAATTGAGATAAACATGTTTCTGGACTTTGCATACAAAGATCCGAAGCTTCTAAGCTTTTACCTTCATGAAAAGAAAAATCATGAAAAAAACAGGGAAGCTCATACATGCAGCTGACACATCTGCATATCAAAATGTATCTTCTGTTTGTGCTTAGTTGCTCAGTCATGTCTGACTTTTGTGATCCCTTTGACTACAGCCCCCCAGGCTCCTCTGTCCATAGTGATTCTCCAGGCAAGAATACTGGCGTGGGTTGCCATGCCCTCCTCCAGGGGATCTTCCCGACCCAGGGATCGAACCCAGGTCTCTCACACTGCAGGCAGATTCTTTACCATCTGAGCCACCAGGGAAGCCCAAATCTTCTGTTTGGCAATATGTAAACTCAACTTGAATCTCAGATGGATCAATATGAGTCATGATCCACTCCTGCTGCCTCAATGTAACTGGTGAGATTTTGTGGGTATATGGAGGCAGAAAACCAGAGCCCAAGTCCTTTCTCAAGACCACAGTCAACGAACATGCATAAAGGATACTAATCTGTCTATCAGATTTATCTTAGATGTAAAGCAGGTCTGGTTCAAGATCTAATGAATGATAGGAAACAGTAGCATGAATTATGTTTGTCATTTACATCTGTTAAGCATCTATGTTCAGATGTACTATATGTAGCATGTTTGCAGATGTGAATACGATTTTGATCTATTCCTTAAGGGGTTAAAAATCCAGCTAGGAGATGAGGAAGCCTCTCAACAAACATTATTTGTACATGAGATGTGTCTGTATCCTAACTTTTGCTCTGGGAAATGTAAGGCATTCTGTGAAACAGAAATCTAGCTAGAATGAAAGGTGCTGGTTCAGACCTTAATTAATTATTTCTGAAAGATGTTTAATTCACTTTTGTGATTTATTTACAGGGAATAACTCAAATGATATAGTAGGCAACTCCAAGATTTACTAAGAATTGTCTACTAATAAAATGAAAAATGCATATTTTTTATTATTTAATTTCCTATATGAGTATTCAGTTAATTTGGATACCAAACACATTTGGTTTACTTGTTGAATTACATAGCAGCTGATCTGATTGTTTGATCTGATTGTTTCTGTGGATAAAGACAATCAGTGTATCTTTTCTGTGTCTTTTGTATCTATAGAATTCACCTTAGTGAAATGGTAAGAGTTCACTAATTTTCTTTTTAAGTGCAGTTAAGGCATTTTTAATGAAATGAAAGGATGCCCAACTGGTGGGGAAGGAAGCAGAAAATACTGTTCAAATGAATACTATTGAAGTACATTTGAAAATCTTAAACCATTTTTAGGAGATGTGGAAATTCACAAGTACAAAAATACTCACATTTTAAAATAAAGTTGAGAAAGAAAGTTCTTTTTAATATACCTCTTCTCAAAATGGGAATTAGTATCTCTAAAAAGGCAAAAAGTTGAGTAGGCAAATGTTTTCAGTGTTTGTGGATGTTACCTGTGCAGACATTTGCTCATGAGGTAACTAATAGTGAAATCTTCTGCTTTTCTTTTTTTAAATGATGGAGGCATACAGAAATGTAAGACATTTTTATGTTTCTCTGGTTTATTCTTTAGGAGATTTAATTTCATTTTAAGAAACATATTGTTTAGTTGCTCTGTCATGTTCTACTTTTTTTGCAATCCCATAGACGATGGCCTTCCAGGATCCTCTGTCCATGAGATTTTCCCAGACAAGAATATCAGAGTGCTATTTCCTTTTCCAGGGAATTTTCCTGACCCTGATATTGAATCCTTATCTTCTCCATTGCTACATTTCCTCTAAAACCACTATTTTTAAAGATCAGCTTCATAGATCACACTGCTTAGCATCTCTGCCAGAAATTTCAAAGCTTCACTGTCAATTAATTGTTCAACAGGTTCCTCAAAACAGCTTTATCTTCATTATCACAACTGGGCCAAACAAAGTGTTCTAAGCTTGTGGACTACTGTTATTGGCTTGTTTTAGTTTTTAACTTGAATCTCTGATATGCCTGTCTGCAGCTGTCAAATTTTAACATTCATTCATTCATTCAATAAACATTTACGGAATGTTTCAGGAAGTGTGGTAACTGAGGGATCACAAGAGTGAAGGCCGAATTGTCACCCTAACAAGATCATAGTATAGTGGAAGAGGAGTCATGTTGATTGAACAAGTATAATCAACCAGATTTCTTTTTATAGACTTTTCTTCATCATTTCTCCCAAGAAAACAATGAAGATGCTCAGAGAACTTAGTCAATTTCACACAGCTGGTAAGAAGTTTTAGTGAAATTCAAACCCCTGGAGTTTCTGACTCCAGAAGTCAGACTTTTCTCCAACTAAATTGTTTTCCTGGAAATTGGTGGAGCAGTTTCTTACTTTATGCTGTGTGAATGTACACATTCCCACCATGTTCATGGTAAGAGGTTAACTGTATTTGTTTGTGTTACTTACCTTCAAAACAAACTCTCATAATTGTGTTCTGATCTATATCAGGTGATATAATGAACAAAGTTAAGAAACACCTGCACCGCCCTCTATTCAGAATGAATATTGGAACACCAAAGAACAAAATTCCTCTTCAATATTCCAAAGAACAACATCCTCTAAATCAGCAGTCCCCAACCTTTTTGGCACCAGGGATCGGTTTCATGGAAGACAATTTTTCCATGTAGGTGGGGGCAGAGTATGGTTCAGGTGGTAATGGGAGCAATGGACAGCATGGGGAGCAGCAGAGGAAGCTTCGCTTGCTTGCCTGCTGCTCGTCTCCTGCCATGAGGCCAGGTTCCTAATAGGCTGTAGGATATGGGTTCAAAGCTGGGCATTGAGAAGCCCTGATCTAAATGACTATTGTCCCTGTATGTGAGGCCAACCCCATCATTTTAATTGCATGAGGCATTTCTCCTACTGCTTGGCATAAAAACTTAGAGAAGAGATTCAGACAGTGTATTTTCTTCAACTAAGATTAGGAAGTAGAATAAGAACACAATATAGAAAAAGAGGGAAAATTTTAATTCTCACTTTCCAGTGATACCTGCAAGAGAAGAACATTAAACAACATGTCACTAATATTTTTGCTCAGTGCCATTCATATGTCACCCGAGTTAACTAAACACCTTTCAGCAATGTGACAACATTCCTGGGTATTTGTCAAAAACAAATGTTCAGGCTACTGAAAAATATAAAAATCACAGATTGAATTTGGTGGGTTCATAGATGTGTATGGAAAGGCAAGACTGTGTAAGATTATGTGACTATATTTATATTACATCCATGATATCCCTTGAAAACCTTAACAAAATGTGAATTCATAGGACCTTGATATTTGGCAATTGGTAGTGTTGATAAAAACTTACTTTGCAATTCAGAGGAGTGTCAGATAATTGAGTAGGTACACAATATAATTAGAAATACTGAACTTTCTTTTACATACACAACAGCCTGTGGCAAAGCTCTGGGTAAATCATGAACATGAGAGTGGAACCACATTGCATTTTATGAACAGCCTCCGGCCAAAAAAGACAAATAGGAAAGGTCCTGATTAAATATTTGCTCAGAAAATACCCTCTGATAATATACCGCCAATTTCCTACCTTGGGTAAATAGCATCCCCCTCTTCCAAGGTAAGTAGGTCTCTGCTATATTAGATTTTATTGACAAAAAGGAACTATGGTCACTGAACACACAGCAGTTATGTGAAGGGTATGGCGCAGCTTGTCTCAAAACATTGTCAGTGTGACCTTTGGCGAGGACCCAGTGGAAAATCACTCTCTCTAAAAGAAACCAACACCCCTTTCTCTATAATCCTGCTAGCATGATATGGTGTTACTGAAGCAAGTGCCGCTTCCAGTGGCCGCAGCACAAATTGCCTCATTTGGCTTGGTCACTGGAAGGACGAATGCCAGGTGGAGATACGCACACAAGAGCATATGCAAGGTTTCCATGGAAATGCTACTTGTTCCGCCTGAACGGCCTTGGGGATGCATCCAGCCCTGCGGGGATATGCCATCTTTTTCTAGAGGTCAGCCCAGTGAAAAGTAAAACCTTAAGAAATGCAACATACTCTGGATTCTACGTGTTCATCTGGAGACTGATTAAAGGGACAGGATTATCAATCTCACTTTCAACATTTATTATATTCTGAACACCACTTCCTGATATTCTTGTAAGGCAGAGGCCAAACATGAAGATGACAAGCTCTTCCAAGCATACTGGGGGAACACTCCCAGTAGTTTCAAGTACCACATTTTAAGGAGACAAATGTTCTAGGCAAGTGTGCCCAAAACCATGGTTTCTGGCCCATCACACGGCTGCTCCATTTAGCTGACATTCTCTTCCTCTTCACTTCATGTATCTGCCACTGCCTTCTCCTCATTACCTGTCTCCCCTACTTACAAAACTTATTGGTCTATGGCCCAGGGAATCACTTAGAAAATAATTTGGCTGATTAAGAGTCCTGCATTAGTACATAGATGCCACCGTTATCAGTATCTGGATAGAAAGCTTAGGTTGACTAAATCTCAACAGTATAGGTATAAATATAGGTTGCAAAAATTCTTACAGAAACTGGTTTGTACTTTTAAGTAGTGCTTAGTCACTTAATGACTGATTGGAAAGAATAACAATACTTATTCAATACTAAAATATGTACTACAAATGTTTCTATTTTAAAAATAAAATTTCCCAGATGGGACAAGAGAGACTTGTATTTTTTTCTATGTATCATTGAGTATGTTAGAAATATAATCTGAATAGCTGCATCTTTTTATGATAGGGCTTCCCAGGCAGTTCAGTGGTAAAGAATCTGTCTGCCAAGCAGGAAACATGGGTTGGATCACTGGATCAGGAAGATTTCCTGGAGAAAGAAATGGCAACCCACTCCAGTATTCTTGCTGGGAAATCCCATGGACAGAGAAGCCTGGTGGGCTACAGTCCATGTGGTCACAAAAGAGTCAACAATAAGTCTTCTTAAGATAATGATGAAACTCAAAAATAATTTATTCTTATACTTACTTTTTTATTCTCATTGTCCCTTTTAAGTGTTTTGTTAATATACATTCTTTTAAAGTTAAAATACATTAAGTATAATTTTTAATATATAAAATCTAGTCACAGGTTTCTTAACATACATAATTAAAAACTACCTACTTAGAAATTCTACACATATATCTAACTTTAGGTCATGTCTGTATAGACACTCTCTTTATCTCCTCTTTTCTCATCTCTACCATCCTTCTCTTTCCTGTTTTTTTTTTTTAAGTTTTATTGGAATATAGTTCTTTACAGTGTTATGTTAGCTTCAGGGTTACAGCAAGGTTCAATTATACATATACACATATTCCTTCTTTTTCAGATTCCTTTCCCATATAAGTTATTACCGAATATTGAGTAGCATTCTCTGCACTATACAGTAGGTCCTTGTAGCTATCTGTTTTATACATAGTAGTGTGTGCATGTCTCTTTCAAGTTCTTCCACTTCTTGCCAACAATTTTTCTCTAATAAAAGTGTACTTGTTATTTAGGCACTCTAGCTTCATTCACTTAACTTAGTTGAACATGTAAAAACACACACTTTCCATCTCTTTGATTGTGTATGTTGGCTGAGACCCACTTGCTGACTGAAGGGAGGTTGCCCAGGGCCAAGCCAAGCAGTATATCAAAGATAGGGATGTGATCCAATCAGAGACAGTAAAATAGAATGAGGAACTTTGAGAATTTGTTTGACTTCCAGGAAAGGCTTGCTCTTCCCAGGGGATTTAAAGCCCAAAGAATATAAGGTCTAGAGCTGCGATAGCCATGCCGTAACCATGAGAAGAGAGTTTATCTGGAAATAAAGTCAATGGGGAAGCAAATAAGGCAAGACATAGATAAAGTGGTCAACTGATGCAGTCAGCTCTTCTACTGTTTCTCCTTTATGTGAACCAATAAATAAACTCTCCTAATACTTGAGCCAGTTTAAGCTAGGTTTTCTGTGACTCATAAACTTAATGATACACTCACACAATAAAAAATGCCAAACAGGTAAACAGAAACCACTAAGTACTATCCGAGTAGCCCCCACATTTTCAAGTCCAAGGATCCCTTTGAACAACTGCTGCTTTAATCCGTTGTAGCTCAATATTAAGGTAAATATACAGCTAGTTAATGAAAAAAATTGTCCAAAGGCCTCACAACTAATGTCCTCTGGGGACTTGGAAACAAGCATCTTTAACCTGGTAGCATATATCATTCCTCACAAGACACTTGGCAGCTGCGATAAGCATCAACCAGCGCACACGGCAGCAAGGACTGGGAGAAAGAGAATGTAAAAGGTTAGGTTACTCACTGCTCCACACCTGATGGATTATTTGTAATAAGACACAGTTCTTATTTCCTTTGTGAAATAGGGACTGTAAGGACTTGAACAGAAATGAAAAGTATAATTTTCCAGTACATTTAATGCATTATTTATCATGAACATCTTATGGCTGGACAGTCTCCAAATTTTTAAGAGGAAAAAAAATTTTCAGGTAGCTTTCTCTCTCATATTGTTTCCCTACAAATGTCCCCTTTTCTTCACCTGTTCTTTATTCCCTTAGCTCTATCCATTCTCTCCCTTATACCTCTTTCAATAGGTTAGCCTTTTTAATTTATCCTTAACTAGAATGACAACAACAACAAAATTCAGTCAATTAGTAATTAATGATATGGGGTTATTCAACAAATCAGTTCACAGTTTATTTTAGCCTTAGGACATACATCTCCCTGAACACACTTTCTTGACGTATCCTGCAAGAGAACCTCCAACCCATTCTTCAACCCATTTTCTATTCCTTCATGGCATCTCCCCCAGCTCCATGTTGCTATAAATACAGTACAGGAAAAGTTTGGTAAAAGAGAATGAGATTGTGATCATAAATGGTTCCTCAGGTCATTAAACCAAAGTTTTCTGATAGAGCCAAACTTCTCTGGGTTTGAATGAGGCCTGGACACTTTTTTAACAAGAAACCCCAGAATGGAGATTTCAAAGATTAGCCTGTGTCTTTCTGTCCAGTCAGCTGCAGGGAGTGCAGAAGAAGACTTAATGAAATCAAATTCTGATAGTCACGTAACTCATGAGAATCTGAGCAGTTTGTTTAAACTCAGTGAGTTTCAGTTTTCACATTTAAATTGAGGGTGGATGGTATCAATAATAACTACCTAATTAATTAATTCTATATTTTTTTTTAGCACGTAGCTAGGCATTATTCTAGGGGCTGATGATACACTTTCATTAAAATAGTCAAAATCCTATTTTAATGAAGTTTATATTTTACTTAATAGTATTATTGAATGAACTAAATGATATAATTTAAACAAATCCACAGCAGTGCCTAGGTGGTGTAAATTACAACACATGGTATCCAAGAGACTTCATTCCCAATTAGGTTATTATCAACTCTTTTACCTGTTATACATTCCTCCAGTCTTTGAAAGGTTTTTGAAAAACTTCAGTAGGAGGGTTAGGCTTTGGGAAGAGCCAAAATATAATTTAAATAAGCCAGAACATTTCCTTGAATAAAATACTGGGGCTATGAGCCAATATTGCTTTTAAAACAAGACAAACATTTTCTAGAATAAACTATTTTTTAAGCCATTCTTGATTTCTTTTTGCATATTTTTCTTTGCAGCAATCCTACTCCCCAAACATACTGCATATATTATTTCCCTTCCTGCCTTTCTGCTGCTACTTCCCTAGTATACATTTCCATAGTCCTAGTATAAATTACCACCAGCTCTGTCTTCTCAGCAGCCAGAATTACTCTTTAAAGGGGAAATCAGATCATCCTCACCAGCTCTAAAAATCTTCTGATGCCTTTTTGATGTGCTTACCATAAAATCAAAACTCTCCTCATTGACCTCCAAAGCCATTATATCACTTTGCCTCCAGCTCTCAAACTTCCTACTGTATCCACCCATCCATGCTCATCAGGCTTCAGACACTCCTGCCTTACTTCTCAGGCATGTTTGTGCCTTCCAGCCTTTGCATTTACATTCTGTTTGCTTAGGTAGGCATTCTTCTCTCCTACAGTTGCATCATTCACTCTTTCCTAGTTCAAACCCTGTCATTTCAGAGCCACCTGTGCTGACCCATAACTTCTTCCCATCCTCCAATCACTCTCTTCTCCTATCCCTTTCAAGTACACTTTCCAGGAATACAAGTCCCTCCTCCACATCTAGACTACAGGGTACGTAAGCAAAGATTTTACTGACTTATTCTCTGTATCTCCATTGCCTAGCTGCTGGAGGCACTAAATAAATATTTAAGTAAAGGTACAAAATCTAAGAAATTAACAATTCTCTGGGCAGGCACATCGATATTTATTTCTAAAATTTTGCCATGCTTTCAATCATCATATAAAATATTACTGATGATATGCTTATGGTGTGTAAGGATCCACAAGCATATAGAGAGCATTCAATATACATCACTGATAAGCATTTTTCATGTGGTCTTTACAGCAGCTTTGAGGGTGTGGAGTTATTATGTCCTAGCCATTTAAGGTTTAGGGGACTAAAAGTCAGAGAAAGCAAATTCTACTCAAGTAAAACCTACTTAAGAATTCACAGGTCATAAGTTGCAGAGTTAAGATTCAAATCTGTCTGACACTATAACTGGTGTTCTTAATCTTACAAACATCATCATCAACTGTATCTTCTCATATCCAGAGTGATCACCTGTCAAAACTAATAATGTTAATAGAGAGCATTTACTGAGTGTTTACCATGCAGAGGGAATTATCTTCATTAATTCTCACAACAACTGTAAGATGTAGGTCCCTTGTTTCTCAGTTGAGAAAAATTCAGCTCAAGTAAGTCAGATGGAACTTGAATCCAATCTGGTCTGACTCCTGAAACTGAGCTGTTAACTACTATGGGGCAGCATTGCCTGACCCAGGGGAAGAGAGTATTACTTGCCAAGTCACAGATGACAGGAACCACTAGTCTAGGCCTGTGCTACAAGCTGGGTGCAGCCCTACTGCATGACCAGCACATTCATCTCGGTCAAATGACAGATGCATTGTGTCTCTAACTGTGGAGACCAGGAATCACTCTGTTGGCCGACCACCAACTCTCTGTCAAGGAGGGGGAAAAACAACCAGGAGCCTGAACTTTCACTATTACATTAGTGGTGCCTCCTTCATTTATTTCGTAAGCAATAAACGCGTCCATTGTTTCAATTAGGAAGTTTCAAATGAGATTGAAGATAACACATCCCATAATTTCTCATCCTTCCTTGTTCCACAGGCTCAGGCAGAACTGATTCCAGGGTGGAATTTGCACTCTCCTGATTGATGAGGCTAATAAAGCACCTTTATTGTGATGTAAATAGCCTTAAAAATGTCCTACAGAGTCAATATTGGTGTTTGATGGCCTCACATAGGCAGGGTCCTTGTCTTAAGTAGCACTAAAGCTTGATGAGTTATGGTTTTGAAAAAGTTTGTCATTGAATTTGGATATTGATTTGTGGGGCTTCAAGGTGGCAGTATCCACATTAGTGACACAGATGGAGCAAACTATTTAAAAAATACTCATTTCTTCCACACGCCTAATACATCAATAATTTTAACACCCTGCTGGATCCTGCAGCTTTGACAAGGGAATGGAACATACATAAAACAAATCACAGAGGTATTCATTCAACCAGACCAGTGACTATTGCTCTATCCACACTTTGGTTGTGAAAGAGCACAGTACACTTCCTAGAAGGTAAGAATATGCTTTCAAACCCATCTCTCCATTACACACGCATTCACACACACACTCACTGTGATCAATGCAGGTACAATAAAAGAACAAATGTTCTCACTCTAATTGACTTCAAAGCCCTTGGGTTAAACTCTGATTGTTGAGTTCCAGGGCAAAGGCTATTTATTAATGTCTTGGCATGCTGGGGACAACATAAGCTAGAGGTTACGGCCCTTTATAAACCGCCATTTCATGTCTTTGTTTCTTTTAAACTTCTTAACAGCTTTAAAAGTTACACTAAAAACCTTTCCTTTTCTCTTTTCCTGTCCATCTCCTTATGCTTGACAGTATCATTGCTTCTTGTGCACTTGTCTAGTTTTTACAGTTTCATCAGTCCCTATCTGTGTGTGTATGTGTCTTGACTCTTGGGCATATGTATTTCTACACTTGCAGAAACAGGATCAGAAGATGATACAGGAGTAAGGTAAAGGTGTTATGCTGTCCAGGTAAGGAAGCTATAATGTCAAAGCTACTCGCTCAGTCAGTACAACACCAGACAATGGATTTTTTAGCTCATTATATCAGCTTCCTAGGGCTGTTGTGGAGATCCCCTTCCAGCACAAGCTGGAATCAGGATTGCTGGGAGAAATATCAATAACCTCAGATATGCAGATGACACCACTCTATTGGCAGAAAGTAAAGAAGTAAAGAGCCTCTTGGTGAAAGTGAAAGAAGAGAGTGAAAATGCTGGCTTAAAACTCAATATTCAGAAAACAAAGATCATGGCATCTGGTCCCATCACTTCATGGCAAATAGATAGGGAAACAATGGAAACAGTGGGACAGTTTATTTTGGGGGGCTCCAAAATCACTGCAGCCATGAAACTAAAAGACACTTGCTCCTTGGAAGGAAAGCTATGACCAACCTAGATAGCATATTAAAAAGCAGAGACATTACTTTGCCAACAAAAGTCTGTCTAGTCAAAGCTATGGTTTTTCCAGTGGACATGTACGGATGTGAGAGTTGGACTATAAAGAAAGCTGAGCACCGAAGAATTGATGCTTTTGAACTGTGGTTTTGGAGAAGACTCTTGAGAGTTCCTTGGACTGCAAGGAGATCCAACCAGTCCATCTTAAAGGAAATCAGTCCTGAATATTCATTGGAAGGACAGATGCTGAAGCTGAAACTCCAATACTTGGGTCACCTGATGCGCAGAACTGACTCATTGGAAAAGACCCTGATGCTGGGAAAGATTGAAGGCAGGAGGAGAAGGGGACAGAGGATGAAATGGTTTGATGTCATCACTGACTCAATGGACATGAGTTTGTGCAAGCTCTGGGAGCTGGTGATGGACAGGGAGGCCTGGTGTGCTGCAGTCCATTGGGTCGCAAAGAGTTGGACACAACTAAGTGACTGAACTGAGGGCTGTTGTAACAAATTACTACCAAATAGGTGACTTAAAACAAAAGGAATGAATTTTCTCACAGGTCTGAAAGTCAATAGTCCAAAATTAAAGTGTTGGCAAGGCTCCAAAGGATCTAGGGGATCCACTTCCAACTTCTGGTGACTATTGGCAATTCTGGTTTTCTTCAGTTTCATAGACACCACTCCCACTCCTGCTTTCTTCTTCACGTGGTCTTCTTCCCCACATATCTCTCTGTCTTCTCCCTCTTTGTCTTTTACAGAGGTACTCACTGTTAGATTTAGGGCTCACTCTAATAAAACATGATATCATTTTGAGATCCTTATCTCAAATATTTCAGCAAAGCCCTTTATTTCAAATAAGTTACATTTTGAGGGCCCAGGTCTTTTAGAGGGGTCACATTCAACTCACTATACCCATCTGTAGACTTTCAATTTGATTAAAATTTACTGAGGTTGTCCCTCTTTTTAAACAAATAATATATATTTTCTTTGGCAATGATACATACTCTAAGACTAACCACAAGTATAAAAAATTGGCTAATAATTCCCTGGTGGCAAGCATGGTGAGAATCCACCTGTACTGCAGGAGACCTGGGTTCAATCCCTGGTTAGGAAGATCCCCTGGAGAAGGGAATGGATACCCACTCCAGTATCCTTGCCTGGAGAATTCCATAGACAGAGGAGCCTGGCAGGCTTCAGTCTATGGGATTTCAAAGAGTCAGACACTACCAAGCAACTTTCACTTTCACAGAATCAAGACACTATCTACACTTTCTACTTTTCTCTTTATCCTTCCAATAAAGTTGCATGCAACATTTACATCTTTCGAGGAAAGACCAAACACAGTCTTCCACGCTAATATATATATATATATATATATATATATATATATATATATATCATGATTTACTTTGATTTTATAGCTATCCCAGCTAATCAATTATTTTGGGATTACTGATTGATCTTCAGAAGAGTTTGAAACAACACAGAAAAATCTTAAGTACTTATAAAATTCTACATTCTAGTGAGGAGACCATTGTGCCTTATGCTAAAGAAAATTGGTTTCATAGTAACCTAGATAATGATGTCCTTACCAATGGATAACAGAAACTCAAAAGGGTGGGGGGTTTATTTGTGTCTACAGGCACTGAATATACAGATCATCTCTTTTTCAATTAAAAATCCCATAGGAATCAACATAGAACTCATAAATATATTCATAAAGCAAGAGCTTAAGAAAACAAAGCTTGACCATGTTAATAAAAGAATAGGACATACAGAGAAGCAGTGTTTTCACATATGAAAACCTAGAGATCTTATTAAAATGCAGATTCTAGCACAGTATGTCAGTGGTAGGTCCTGAGATACTGTATTCTAACAAGTTCTCAGGTAATGACCAAGAACCATTCTTTGAATATGACCACAGTGGTAGAGAATCAAGCTTAACAAAAGGGCTGGCAAATAATTATAATGTTACACAAGCTAAAGATTATAAGGCTTTTTGTCATTCAGCAGAAATTCATTGGGCTCCTGTTCTGTACCAATCACTGTGGTAAATACAAAAATAAATGGAATATAATGCATAATCTCAAGAGTTTCTCTGCTAATTGTGAATTTTTTTCTGGCATAAAATCTTTCATCTACCTTCTGTTTCAAAAACTATTAGGGCAATAATAGAAATAAAATATTTTATAAATAGGCAAAAAATAATCCATATTTAGCAATTTTTAAAAATATTAGTACAATTGGTCTCTATTCCAAAAGGTACAGTCTGTCTGCAGTGACAGCAGCATCCTTCCTAAGGACTGTTCTCACAGAGATGACATGGCAACACAACTCTTGGTAGGATTTGGGGATCAAAAATCAGAAATGTACTGTGAGTTCTAGGTTGGAAGCAAATGCAATGATGAGCAGGGATGGCTCACATAGAGATGATAAAATATTCACAGAAGAAAGCATTTAATTTCTAGAAAAACCGATAGGCTCTTGGTTTTGAACTAATTTAATTCTACACATTGCTAAAGAGATGTGCTAGAGAATAATGGCCCTAGAAGCTGAAGCCTAAATTTATGCAATTGCCTCTTTTTTTCACTTTGACTTGAATGAAGATGGTAGATTCATGAGTAGGTAGTAGCCACGACAATTTGTTTATGATTGTTGTTGAGTCAGGTTTTTTTTTCCCCCTTTTTAATTTATTTATTTTTAGTTGAAGGATAATTGCTTTACAGTTTTGTGTTGGCATGAATCAGCCATAGGTTTACTCACGCCATACGTTTACCCCCACTTGAACCTCCCTCCTACCTCCCTTCCCATCCCACCCCTCTAGGTTGTTACAGAACCTCGGTTTGAGTTCCCTGAGTCATTCTGCAAATGCCCATTGGCTATCTATTTTATATATGGTATTGTATATTTCCATGTTACTCTCTCCATACATCCCAGCGTCTCCTTCCTCCCCGCTCAGCTGTATCCATGAGTCTGTTCTCAATGTCTGTATCTCCATTGCTGCTGAGTCAGTTTTAAATGAGAATCTACCAGAAACTATTCTGATCATGACAGCTGTCTAGATGTTTGCACTGTCAAGTAAACATATACGGTGAGCATTATACATACACGTATATGTATTAAATACATTATCAGGTGGAGGGTTTTTAAGTGCTGGGAAGTGAAGTAAAGTGAAAGCTGCTCATTCATGTCTGACTCTTTGTGACCCCCGGGACTGAAGAGTCCAAGGAATTCTCCAGGCCAGAATACTGGAGTGGGTTCCCTTCTCCAGGGGATCTTCCCAACCCAAGGGCTGAGCGCAGATCAGCTTTACCAGCTGAGTCACCATGGAAGCCCAAGTGCTAGGGAACTTGCACTGCAAGGAACCTGCTCATGTTCCCTCTACAGTGCAAGACAGCGGTGACTTCCTGATTTTCTTCAGGCCTGGAAATTCAAAGCAAGTTGCAGCATCATGACTTTTGACCCAGTTAATTCTCAGAAAAGGGCAACTATCACGCTGGCAGCATCACAAACACAGCTCATTTTGTGAACACTGTGAAAGGATGACTTCACATTTAAACTTATTTTGATCAGAAATATTGAAGACTGCAGATTACTCAGTTTTCACATGAGACATGAATTTTTTACCAACTAGTGGATTGGGGCTTCTGACACCAAACTGCCACCATGCATCAATGAGGACGACAAATGGCTATTATGACTGCTGTCACCAAATCTCATGACATAAAGACTAAGTTCTGTCTTCAAAAAAGTTTACCTGTTATCTTTTCATCCCCAAAGCAGACACAGTGGATTAAATGTTTGCGTTTGTGATCTGTTAATACATTGATCAAACAAGCTAGCTAGATGTCAAATATATGCTCCATGATTTTTTGTACAACTATACTGCTTATGATCAACCTATGGGGTTTTATTTTCCTGGCCCATACTGACCAGTTTAAAACAGCACACATAGGGCCTATTTTTAGATCTATAATCCTTCCCATGATTCCTGCTTTTGGGGGGATGGGAAAGATGCAGCCACAGACAACATGGTTGTCTGTTCTCCCCTCGGCCATGCATTCTATGACCCACTTCAGTGCAGAAAGGGGAGCATTGTTTCTGCACACTGAGTTTTCTATTGGATTACAGTAACTTGCCTGTGGTTCTTATAGAAAATATGTCCTACTTTTTGCTGGAAAATATATCCAGCAAAAGGGCATAGTGGAAAAGAGATGGTTTTATAAGTCCAAAATGTTACCAGGATTCCTTCAGGTCTCTACAAGTCACAAACGCTTATGACGGAAGACAGGAGGGAGCTGTAAAGGATCCCTGGACACTGGGTTGGACTCTCAGAAGGAGGAATGATCTTGAGTCTTAGAGTCTTCCAGTCTTACAGTGGCATGATGGGTTTGCGTATTGGGTGGGTTTGTGTAATGGGTTCCTTGTATAAGGAATGGGTTTGTGTAATTCTCACTCTGAATTATATTTGGCAAAATAAGATGTGGTGTTTAGTTTCTTAGAAGTTGATTCCCTTCTCCTACAGATGCGGACTTTGGAAAACTTGAGGAAAAGCCAAGTGCAATAACTCTAATGTACCACTAGGTGACAGTGTTTCTAAAATTAACCTATGATTCTAGAGCACCCAGGCCTGTTTTTGAAGGGACCACATTTAAACAGAAAGGTTTGCGAACAATCACATGATTGTTTTTAAACAGTAAATCAAATTAGTTACTGAAATTCTTTTCCTAATTCCAGTTATTCAAATATGATGAGCTTGCACACTCAGGTGACAGCGGTGGATGGTTAATCTCATGCTGAGTAGGCCAGAATGACTGGACCATCTTAGTAAAGTGGTTAAGCAGTTTGAAAAGCTGATTTTCAGCAATCTCCCTGAAAATGAGAATACACTAGATTGAATGAGAGAATGCATAAAGTGTAATTCATATGCATTATGTAATGGCAACAACATAGAACAACATGAGATCTTAAAGCAACTGGTAGTCTAGTCAAAAAAAAAAAATCATGCAATTGCTCTCTCTATATCTAGGAGCAAACCAGTGTCCAACCGTTAGAGCTGATGGCTCAAGTTCCACTCATTTCTATTAAAGTATCTCTAATATACATTGGCTGCCAAGGTGATTGAGATCCTATTTATAGTTTACTTGAAAGTATATATACTTTATATTAAAACTTATCTACAGTAAGTAGCAGGGCTGTGACGTACATCTAGACCCCTGATTATAAACAGAGTTCTCCCTATTACATGCCATACCACTGCTGTCTACTACATCTATTTTCAGGCAGGTTGAAGAAACATAACTATAAGAGGATGGTAGAAAGGTGAGAAAAAGTGGAGGGAGAGATGCTTCAGAGAGGTGCATATTAGTAGAGAAGGGTGAAAATATAATTACAACTGGAAAAAGAAGTAACATGCTCTCAGCCTTCTATTTCACCTCCCCCTCCTTCTCACCTCCATTTCCATTGCACTCTCCTATTCTCATTATTACCTCTACACCTTCCTTTTCTCATTATT
Organism: Muntiacus reevesi; assembly: GCF_963930625.1. Taxonomy (NCBI): domain Eukaryota; kingdom Metazoa; phylum Chordata; class Mammalia; order Artiodactyla; family Cervidae; genus Muntiacus; species Muntiacus reevesi. The sequence continues at coordinate 39,834,780 of NC_089256.1, forward strand.
ACTTCCCTAAATCCCAAGTTAAATTACAGAACAAGGCAGAAAAAGAAATGACTCTGTGATACTGCTGAGTGACTACGGCAATACACATATCCCATGGGTCTTCATGTGGCCTGTCTAGTCTACAAGCCATAAAGAAGGACACTAATAACTGAAGGAATCACCTTATGTTTTATATTGGATTCCCCAGAAAATAGTCTTTGGAAGTGAGATTTGCCTGCAAAAGCTCTGGAGTTGGAAGGGCCTTTCAAAGTTGTACAGCTTTTGGGCAAAGGAAACTTAATACTCCTTATCAACCAGTCATTAAACATGATCTGTCTTCAGGGAGAGGCCATGACACTGAATGTCTGCCTTTGGTTGAAGGGAATGCCCAGAAAGGGAATCAGTTGAGAGTAATAAGCCACCAGTATTCACAGTAGCTTGGGATGAGTTCCTGCCCAGATAAAAGAGCAGTGTACATACAATCAGTTCTGTCCAGTTCAGTTGCTCAGTTGTGACTGATTCTTTGCAATCCGATAGACTGCAGCATGCCAGGCTTCCCTGTCCATCACCAACTCCCAGACCTTACTGAAATTCATGTCCATCGAGTCGGTGATGACATCCAACCATCTCATCCTCTGATCATCCCCTTCTCCTCCTGCCCTCAATCTTTCCCAGCATCAGGGTCTTTTCCAATGAGTCAGTTCTTCACATCAGGTGGCAAAGTATTGGAGTTTCAGTTTCAGCATCAGTCCTTCCAGTGAATATTCAGGACTGATTTTCCTTCAGGATTGACTGGTTCAGTCTCCTTCTTCTCCAACACCACAGTTCAAAAGCATCAATTCTTCGGTGCTCAGCTTTCTTTATAGTCCAACTCTCACAACCATTCATGACTACTGGAGAAGCTATAGCTTTGACTAGATGGACTTTTTTGGCAAAGTAATGTCTCTGCTTTTTGATATGCTATCTAGGTAGGTCATAGCTTTTTTTCCAAGGAGCAAGCGTCTTCTAATTTCATGGCTGCAGTCACCATCTGCAGTGACTTTGGAGCCCCCCAAAATTAAGTTTCTCACTGTACATACAATACCCATTACTAAAGCCTGGACTCCTTCCATTAGGTAAATCATTCCCTACTACAGCAGCAAGTGAACTGGTTGATTATGAGTGAATGAATTCTTTAGGAATAAAATACTCATAGCATGGGTACTAATGACTGTAGGAATTTAGTGACTTCATTTCAGACATTTGAAAGTTATTAATGTCAGACTGCCAGAGATTTATTTTACATTTGCCTACAGCAAATCACAAGTTAGCATGGGGTAAGTACAAACTGTTTTGCAAGCATATTCCAAATAATCAAGCTGGGAAAACAGATACAGTTTTTAAGTTCATAAAACTAAACTTAAAACGACATCGTGTCCAATCTCTCATGTGATGCCTTTGTCCCCTTTGCCACATCCTAAGTCACCATCCAGTCTGTTTGTGTGCACCTCAAAAGACAAGAAGGCAAACTCTCCAGCAATAAACCATTCCATTCCATGTTCTGACATATCTGACTGCAAGAATTTTAGTTCAACATAAACAGCGATTATCTGTTCATCAATAATTTTCAACCACTGGTCTTAGTTTTTTCTCTTTAGTGGGTACAATATACATATTTAATTCTTTTTTTGCATGCTACCCCTTCAGACATTTGAAGACAAATCATGGCTCTTCTAACATGAATTAAAGTCCCCTCCTAGATAGCATATTAAAAAGCAGAGACATTACTTTCCCAACAAAGGTCCGCACTATCTTATATTTGTATTTATTATATTTGCACTATCTTATATTTGTCAATATTTTGGAGTAATTTGGTCAAATTTATCTGGATATAATATAAAACTTTCATTTGAGTACATACCAGCTCAAGTTTATTATATTTTGTTGATAAAAATCTATTTGTTACATGTTATTCTTACTACATCATATTTCTGTTTATTTGAATTTGCCTGCTTTTCTCACTGTTTTGTTTTCAGCCTTTCTATGATCTAGATGTCCCATGGTTTAAAATAATTACATACATATATGTACTCACATACACAGACAGAAACACACATATTCAATTTAAATAATTGTATATAACTACAGTAGAGTTGGGAACAGAATTTTAGGAAAATGATTATTTTCTTTTGTCATTTTGAAAAGAACATTTCCATGGTATTCTGGTTTATATTGTTGCTGTTGAGAAGTTTGTTTCAACTAAACTGATGTTTCTTTTTAGGCACTGTCTTATTTTGTTTGATAGCCTTCAAGATTACATGTGGTAATTCTTTAGATTACTACAAGCTGGCTTGGTGCAAATTTACTTTTGTTTATTCTGCTTGAAACTTTAGTTTCTTTAAATTCTTTAGACTTTCTTATCCATTATCCCTTTGAATATTTTTCTCCCAATTTTATCTACTCTCTTTTTCTGAAAATCTTATTAGACCTTTGTTGGAATCCTCATTTTGTATTAATCAAGGTTCTGCAGAGAGCCAGAACCACCCTTCAGTTATTTGAAAGATAGCTTTCATATCTTCCTCAAGTCTTCTCCAAATAACTTCAGTTCTTAAAAAATAAATCACGTGTGCCAGTCGTTCTCTAAAAAATCTCAAATGCCACATATGCTATTATGAATGACTTTTTCTCATTGAACTAATAAACAAAAGAAGAGTTTCTGCTTTTACTTTTATATTCCAGTACTTTTCACCACATATCTCTATTCTAAAACATGTCCATATAATGTGATATCTGGCTTATATACTTCCATCTATTGCTAAACTGGTGATCTTAAGAGCAGGAATTGAGTCTGGCATACAATTGGTCCCTAAAAATGGTTATCTGAATTTACAAAATTTAAAAAGCTTTAATATTACCAGACCATGAAACATCTCTTTTTCAGTGAACTTGGAACTGAACTATTTCAATGGGTAAAACAGGTGAGACATAGCTTGCTGCTGTTGCTGCTGCTAAGTTGGTTCAGTTGTGTCTGACTCTGTGCGACTCCATAGACGGCAGCCCACCAGGCTCCGCCATCCCTGGGATTCTCCAGGCAAGAACACTGGAGTTAGTTGCCATTTCCTTCTCCAATGCATGAAAGTGAAAAGTGAAAGTGAAGTCGCTCAGTCATGTCCGCCTCTTAGCGATCCCATAGACTCCTCCATCCATGGGATTTTCCAGGCAAAAGTACTGGAGTGGGGTGCCATTGTCTTAGCCAGAGACATAGTTTAGCAGCTGACAAAAAGCCCAAAATGAGTCAATCATATGTTGTACCATTTTAGACAAAATGCTTTCTTGAGTGCAGAGAAGTCTTATGTTTCCTCCCATCACCAATTCTAACACAGCAACTGGAATAGTAATTATGTGTTGTATGAATGAATGGCAATCCTACTAGAAGAGATGCTGGCATGGTGGTGTATATTTCACAGGGAAACATAGTCTGGTGAGGGTATTGAATGGGAGATGCTCAGATACCTAAAGAGTTGTCAGAAGGATTAGGACTTTTCTATGTGGTTCCAGTAAACAGGATTGTATCTACTCAGTAGAAGTTAAAAGCAAATCAATTTGGGTCTAAAAGAAGACATTTATTACAGTCTTAACTATACAAAAATGGAAAGGCCTTTCTGGTGTTGAAGAGATTGAAACACAACTTATTAGAAGTGTTGAAGGAAATTCAGGAATTTAGAATAATGATACAAATCACATGAATCATTAAAAAGAAAACTAAACAACTTTTCAGGTTCTGTCAAATTATGAATTTCAGTGTTTCATGGTCAAGAGGTAAAACTGGATCACTATCCTGCCCCCATACCCGACTAATTCTACAGTAACTTGTTTGCCTTTATTTTTTTTAACAAAACTTCAACCAGGCTACTGATCTGAATTGAAATTGCAGTCAATTTGACAACCAAAGATTTTTGCACATACAAAAAGTGGTAAACTTGACATAAACTATCTTTTTTTCCTGAGATTTGTATCATTATTCTAAATTCTGGAAAACATTTAAAATTCTATATCTACTATATAGTATGTTATATAAGCTCATTCAGATTTTTGCTACATACCTAGTATCTGTTCTTTATATCCTTATATAATCCATTGACAGAAACACTGATACTTACAGTAAAACCTTAAGAAATTCCTTTTAGGTGAACTGAGCTTTATTAAAATTTGATTCCTTTTCTCTATTCTGTCACCAGTGGTATCATGGCACATATTTTCCAATGTTTTCCTAACATTCATCTATGCTACATACACTCCATTCTTCTAATTAAACCTTTTTTGTAAGATACAGGAGCACATGAGTTCAGTTAGACATAATTTTTTTTCAGTGATCCTATCTTAGCTCATAGTTATTATCACTATGTGATTATTACTTTCTTTTCTCACAATTAAGTTAGTCATTTCAGGCCCTATATCATATGGTTTGGGATATTCACTTTACTCATTTTCAAAAAACTGGGGCCCAGTTTTACTATCTCTAGTCTTCTAGTGCATTGTCTTTAATTTTTCAAAAATCCCCCAATGGGTTTTATTAAAAATTTTTATCAGCAGGCACCGGAGCATATTTATTTTCTTGGGCTTTTCTCTATTTTCTTGGGCTCCAAAATCACTGCAGATTGTGACTGCAACCATGAAATTAAAAGATGCTTGCTTCTTGGAAGAAAAGTTATGATCAACCTAGATAGAATAGCAAAAAGCAGAGACATTACTTTGCCAACAAAGGTCCATCTAGTCAAAGCTATGGTTTTTCCAGTGGTCATGTATGGATGTGAGAGTTGGACGATAAAGAAAACTGTGCACTGAAGAATTGATGCTTTTGAACTGTGGTATTAGAGAAGACTTTTGAGAGTCCCTTGGACTGCAAGGAGATCAAACCAGTCAATCCTAAAGGAAATCAGTCTTAAATATTCATTGGAAGGACTGATGCTGAAGCTCCAATACTATGGTCACCTGATGTGAAGAACTGATTCCTTAGAAAAGGCCCTGATGCTGGGAAAGATTGCAAGAGGAGAAGGGGACAACAGAAGATGAGAAGGTTAGATGGCATCACTGACTCGATGGACATGAGTTTGAGCAAGCTCCATGAGTTGGTGATGGACAGGGAAGCCTGGTGTGCTGCAGTCCATGAAGTTGCAAAGAGTCGTACACCACTGAGCAACTGAAATGAACTGGAGCATATTTCATCTTGCCAAGGGAAATTGAACTAACTGAAGGTAGTTAGACATTCTCATTATTTCTGTGTGTTTTGAGCTTCATCTTTTCCAGTGGGAAAACCTTTCTGTTACCCAATGGAAAAAATTCAAAATGGGAAAAAGTGGTTCTATTCTTCTCCTTTTGTTCTAGCCTCCCTCTCCTTTATTCTTACATTTAACTTGGTAACACAAATATGTACTTCTTTATCCTTATACATTTTCCCTACAGTTCATCTAATACTGACTTCACACTATTCTTAGAGATTTGTGGCAGTTTTTGATATTTTCCCCCCATCATATACTGATACTAGATATTTTTTCTGCAAAAGCATATCCTTCTTCAGTTGTGTTCAAATGGTGTTCAATTTTGTACCAATTTGGTAAATGGTGTTCAAATTTGTACCCTCAGAGCTAACTGAAAAAACAAAAACAATGACAACCACAACAGAAAACAAAGAACAAGTAATTGTATTTGATTGTATATTGATAGTTTATACAAATCAACCATTTATCCAATTTCCTTTTTTTTTTTTTTTTAATTTTTATTAGTTGGAGGCTAATTACTTCACAACATTGCAGTGGGTTTTGTCATACATTGACATGAATCAGCCATGGAGTTACACGTATTCCCCATCCCGATCTCCCCTCCCTCCTCCCTCTCCACCCGACTCCTCTGGGTCTTCCCAGTGCACCAGGCCCGAGCACTTGTCTCATGCATCCAACCTGGGCTGGTGATCTGTTTCACTATAGATAATATACATGCTGCTCTCTCGAAACATCCCACCCAACCTAGATGGATTTTAAATTTCCTTTTAAATGAAACGGGGACTCACCAGGCAGACCTGAAGTAATGCTTAGATAATGACACACAGGTGATTCCTGCTCTTCTCTGGATTATAACTACCAGGAAAAGCTCAAGTTAATAAAGAGAGGAACAATGAGAGAAATTTGCCTTCACTTTTCCTACATTTTGGTGCAAAAACCTTATATTTTGCTACAACATAAAGGACGTTGGTTACATTACATTTATAGTCACATCCAGTTCCAAATAAAAGAAGTTATTTGGCGGGGGGCGGGGGGGCACTCAATCTAGTGTTTAAGAAGGATATACTGAGCATCTAATAAGTCCAAGGCAGTTTCTAACCATGTGGCAAATTTATATCCATAAGTCCTAGTGAGTTAATGACACCAGAACATAATGATAAGCCATCTAACATCTTTGTTGCACATAATCTCCTTGCCTTTTAAAAAGCATCTGTCACAGTAATTTAACATGTGACTGGTAAACAGACAGGGGTCTATTCCAAACGCAGAATAAACGAGTAACTGATATCAGACAATAGTCTCCAGTATGTTCCAAAAGAAACATGAAAGAGATTTTGGAAAACAGCACCTCCTCTCTGCTATCTGCAATCACAGAAGTCAATAGAGAAAATAGCACAGGACACGAAAAGACTAGTGATAATAGGAGGCCCACTGCTATGCTGTGACGCAGCCCAGAGCAAATGACTGCCTAAGATCATCAATTCACCCCTAACGAGCTGTTGTTAGTGTTCTGTTCAACTTTCCACTAGTCAACAATTATGCTTACAGTTAGCAGTTTGAGTACATATTTACTTCTCTGGAGAGTGGGTTAGGAGCAGAATTGTGGTGAACGGGTCACAACATGGCCCTCATGCCCTCAAAATGCAGGCTCTAGGAGACCCTGCAGTAGAGTGAGATCTGTGCTGGAAGTAAGGGAAAGGAAAGAGGAAGAGAAAACGGTTTGGTGAAGAGAGCTGCAAAGCAGGGTAGGATAGCAGTGGAGGTTGTGGACTGCCTTTGCTGTCCCTAACAGGAAATTACAGCAAATCTGAAAGGCTTGGCCTGTGACTAAAGAAGCATTTGTTCCCGACCATTAAACCTGGCTTGCTCACCAGAAGGATTTTACAGTCCCTTTGACCATGTTGAAAATTTGAGGATGGAGATAATCCCTTTCACTCCTATTTTTGTTGGTCTGCAAAACTGTTTGAGAGATTGCACCTTGGGCACTTGTCAGTGAGGTCTAATGCACATTTTGCTCTCTTTCAATGGGTATTCAGCAGACTTCACATCTCTAAAAATTCGACTTAGTCCCTGCCTATTTTCTCATCTATGGGGGCTGGGCAGCTCAGCGTTATCTGAGAGGTGGCAGCTGTTGCTATTACAGACAGTACTCAATGGTTCATTTATCTGAATATGTACTGTTACTCGGCGAGATCTCAGGGAAGGAGACTTTGTTGTGATGGTGATGCACTCCTCTTTTGATGGGGCTCTTGAATAAATATCATTTTTTAAAAGAGGGGTTCTCGGAGTGACTGGAAGAATTTATAATACACATACTGACTTCAGCAGCTGAGAGCTATATGAAAATACCTCGTATATCCACAAGGCTCCATATATACATATATATATATATATATATATATATATATATATATATATAGTGTTGAAAAAGCAAATATCTTTCTAACTATAGCACTGAATATTACTCAGAATACATATGAAAAGAAATAACTACATTAACTAGTCTGGTTGCAATTAATATGTTCAATTATTAAGTGATATAAAATGCTGAACTGAAGGTGCAAAACTGATTCAAAAGTGTGTGGCTTCACTAAAGCCCTTCCGTGTGCTTTAATCAGTAAATTACACTCTTCTGACCTCATGAGTGTCTTAGTGTTAATTTCACACACTTGCTTTTCACATCAGGAGCCTGGGCTTAGTCATCACTTTCAATTAAGATAACACAAGAAATCAAGGCCTAGAATTTATTCAAGTAAACACATCCTTTTTACAATTCCCAATGTATAAATAGATCTCTAATTCATAAAATAGCTAATTATTTTCCCCTATAGTAGACTCTGTCTACTGTTTGATAGTTGAGTGCAATGCCTGTATCTGTTGACTTAAATATCCTTAGATATTTGGTTTAAAGAAATTTTAAAAACCTCAAGTTAAATAAGGAGTATTTTTCAGCAATGCCATTATGACTGCAAATGAATGCTTTAAGTGAAATAATTCAAAGACCAACTACATGGTAGTAGAAAGAAAAGTAAAACCAGTATCTATTATCAATAAAAAAAGATAGTCCAAAGAAAAGCTAGAGATGAATAACAGTTTGAAGAGGGTTGAGGGCCAAGAAAAGGAGTTTGAAGATAAGTGATGCAGTTATAGAAGTCAGAATGATTAAAGATGTGATGAAAAGAGGCATATAGCTATCTATCTCAAGGGCTGAATATGCCTGAAGAGAGGGAAAAAGCAGTTTTAATTTGACCCAAAAATGTTCAAAGCAAGTTTTAAAATATAAAGGAAAAATATGACGATGTAATGGTATAATAAAAATTAATTTGGAGAGAAGAGAATCTTGCTGAATAAGTAAAAATCTAAATTGCAAAATATAATAAGAAATGCAATTTCACTACTTTAGCATATGTAAAGTAAACTGTCTTTGATTCATAAAGTATTTCCGGGTAGTGCCCCATTGGATCTGCTTTAGGGATTGAAAGGCTATTCTACAGAATCTCAGATGAGGGAGCGAATATGCCACAGCCTGTTTTGTAGCCACAAGTAGTACTTACAGAGTTTTTGCCTGCCCACAGCTCATTTTCAGTCCTGTTATTTCAAAATCCTTTCTCACACTGAGCAAAGGCAGGTCCTGAGGATACTGAGCTGAAAGTCAAAGTCAGCTGCATCAAGAATCTTACAACTTAATGAGGAAGACAAAAGGGCAAGAGTGGAATTTATGAGCATGGCAACAGAGGGCGACGACTATATGCATGGTGTGCCACTGAGTTTGAAAGGAGGATTTCTGTTTATCTGAGCCCGAGCAGAAGTGAAGAGGACACAGAAAGAAGGGGTTTCCAGGAAATGGTACCATGTCAACTGAGTTTTTAAAATGTATAGGAGCTAACAGTGTAAGTCATGGAATGGGTATTCAAGCAAAGCCGATACATTTAAAGGCCTAGAGCCTGAAGGGAAATTCGATGTGTTCATGGAGCCTCTAGATACATGGAAAAGATTGAATAGGTATATATTCTTTTTTCAATGAGAGATTCAGAAGTGACACAAGACTCTAGCCATAATGAGACCAGTGATTATTTGGTGAACAAAGGAAGAATAATTTCCTTATATTTCTATTCCAAGTTTTCTTCTTTCCTTTCTAGTTTATCTGACCTCTGTGGACCTGAACTCGGGCCTACTCAACAACCATCACCTCTAGTCTAAGATAACTCTTGGGCTTCATTCTTCCTCATCAGGCTTGGGCAATGGTCCAATTGGAACCGGTTTATTTGGGAGCTAGTTCTTGTGGGGGTGGGTAGCCTAGTTGGAATTAGTTCATTTGTTCTATAGGGTACACACGCAAATCCCACCTTAGATGTAATTTTTTCTTTTTTCTTTTTGTGCTCTACAAAATGGGAAAGAAGTTTCTAGTTTTGTGTATAATATTATTTATTCATTTTCAGCAGATAGGATTCTTTTCTCCTTTGGCAGACACTGATTCCACCCCCCGCCCCCCAGGTCACAATGATATGGGGTATTTACCCTATCAGGGGATTGGCTCATCTGTATGCATTGATGCTGAAATCTGTTTGTGCTGTTGGAATTTCTTTGCGTCTTTTACATTTTGGTGTTATAAAGCTTATAAAAAATGGGAAATGTTTCATCTATCCTGAAAAAAAGATCTTTGGGGTGCATAACAGACATGTTAAGATCAGAGGAGCAATGGCCGCTGAATGGCTCACAATTAAACAATCTGGCAGTCAGAAGCCTTTACAAAGAAGAACACTGATAATGAACATGCCTGGGGTGCTCCCTTGGACTTGAGGCGTCCAATTCTAATGTCTCCTATAGGAGACCTGGAGAAGGAAATGACAACCCACTCCAGTATTCTTGCCTGGAGAATTTCATGGACAGAGGAGCCTGGTGGGCTATAGTCCGTGGGGTCACCAAGAGTCAGACACGACTGAGCAACTACATACACACGCACCGAGCTTAGTTCCTGGCCCAGATCAAGCTGACATAACCTCTGGGTGTAAGTTATTTGAATTTGATTATGTTTAAAACTTTTGGGGGCTTATTCTCATTCCCTAGACTTGTGATACACATTATAACACTTGCAAACATTGATTGAGAGTTTTACTATGTAGCAGGCACACTTCTAAGCACGTCCATGTATAAACTCACTTATTCCTAATAATTACTCTATTATTTGTCTGTATCGATTATCCATAGTCTGATATTTAAACTGTAACTTTTACACTAAGGAATGTACAGAAGGTCACAGCTGGTCAGTGGAGGAGCTGGTGCATTCACTCAGGCAATGTGCCTTCCAGGTCTGTCCTCTTAACCCTGTCCTCTTAACTGCACTGGCTCAACTTTGGCTACATTGTGCCTTAGCTGTAGTAAATTAAGCTTCTATACCTTGGGCTATTGACTGCTTCCCCACTTAAGAGCTTTATTGTAGCAATGGATTGATCAACGGATATTGAACAAGCAACATCTATGTGCCAGGCTCACTCTTCTAAGCATCTAGGTACAGGGAAGTGGGGAGGGGAGGAGTCATGTGGTTGATATTCTTATGTAAATGAAATTCTAATGGTGGTTGAAATTACAGATCCTGTGAGGTGGAACCTGTAGGGGGATCCAGAAATCATGAAATCTAATTTACTGATTTTGCAAAACAGAAAAGTATGATCCCAAACTAAGGTTCATTATAAATACACACACACACACACACACACAATTAAAGCTATAAACACATAATTAGAAAAGTGTGGACTAAAATCCAATCTCTATATCCCATCACACTGGTTTTGCCTCACACTGTGAAACTCCTAAACAGTATCTGTGTTAAAGAAGAGCCTCTGAGCATGGTCTCAGATCAATGCACCAAACAATGCTTTAAAAAGATTAGGAGTACATTTGCCAAAATATTATAAGTGTTTACTTTTCCATGATACTATGGATAACTTTTTAAACTGTCTTTTATAGCTTAAAAAGGACAGACACTGAAGATATATAAATAGGAAAATATTTAAACTGGAGAAAGATCCTTTTCTTAAAAAAAAAAAATTCTGATCATTTAGAATCATTTTAACCACTGTTACAAAATTCCTTGAAGTTTGAGTTCTTGCTCTGCCCAAGTTCCTCTAAAGCAGAAGCTCCTCTGTTACCTTTCAGCCACTCTAGACCACCTGAGAACTCAAGGAATTTCTCAGACTGCACCTCTAATGACAGCTAATGACTCATCCCAACTATTGGAAAATGAAAGTGACTCCATATTTAGGAGCTCAGGTCTGCGGGATTTCTTCTGAAAAATGGCTCTAAATTATGCCACATGCTTTGGAAGGCTTGTTTTTTCCTAAGAGATGATTTATCAAGCTGTGCTATCCCTTTAGTAAATTGACTAGGTGAAAGAACTCAAGGGTGAAAATAGCATTGGAGCTAGAGAGGCCACACACATTTCCTGATAATGGTTCTAATGATTAAGGAGAAAGAATAAGATTAACCTAGAATCTTCAAATTGTCCCATTTTACTAAATGAACTATAGTCCATTTAACCAACTCCAATGCAGCAGTGTGTGTGTGTGTGTGTGTGTGTGTGTGTGTCTGTATATAAATATAAAATATATTGATATATGTAATACATTTATGTCAATACATTTTATATATACATATGTGCATATACATTTATATATCAATACATTTATATATACACAAATATATATATTTGTATAGAATGATGACGGTACATAAAACCAATAGTGGGTTTAACAGAGAACAATAAGACTTTTATCAGATGGTCCACCCTAAAGGACTGATGTTGAAGCTAAAACTCCAATACTTTGGCCACCTGATGCGAAGAACTGACTCATTTGCAAAGACCCTGATGCTGGGAAAGATTGAAGGTGGGAGGAGAAGGAGACGACAGAGGATGAGATGGTTGGATGGCATCACTGACTCAATGGACATAAGTTTGGGCAAATTCCAGGAGTTGGTGATGGACAGGGAGGCCTGGCGTGCTGTAGTCCATGGGGTCGCAAAGGGTCAGACACGACTGAGCAACTGAACTGAACTGAACCGTAATGAGATGGAAAAATCATAGAGAAGTATGGGTGGGCTGTCATACTATTTAGAGAAGAATTGGTATTCGGAAAATAAGATTGTCCTTCTCTCAGTTCTTGCTTAGGGTTGAGAACCAGTTCCAGAGTCAAAGAAGCACTCCACCTAGAAACCTCTTAATTCAATCTTATGAGATTTCTTTAAGAGAAGTTTTGACACTGCCTTAAATAAAGCCTAGTCCAAATTTTAATGTTTACAGTAGTCAGCAACTATTCATTCATCACCTTGACTAACAAGATCTGGTAGATTTGCTCTACAAATAAGAGAAAGAAAAAAAAGATACATTTTACATAAAATTTTCATCAAATCATTGTTTTGAGAGCATCAAAACCAACAGATATACCAGAGTTTTAACAATCTAAGCATTCTAAATCTGTGTTTGCTTCTTCCAAAAAAATAGATGAATCTCCCAAAACAGCTCATGTGCTGGGATAACCTATAATGATAGCTGATAACATAAGCAGCTTAATAGTTTTCCTGGACTTATGTACCTCATAGTGTTGTGACGATTACTAGAGTTATTGCAAGTAAAGCACTTACTCACTGTTCTATTATACAGTTTCAGACAATAAGGCAATATACCAAGAGAGATGTGATCCAGATCTTGATGATGATGATAAGCACTGTCCTGATAACTGTCAATCAGAAATATGTTCTGGCCAACCTTAAGAAACTGCCAGGCCAAAGACTCAACTACATGGGTTACGCCATTTGGTACATTATGTACCTTGACTAATTTAGAAATGTATTTAAAAATATTCTTACTTTTACCAAGGTTTTAACATGAAAAAAATTTACACATACAGAAAAGTCAGTCTGTATAGTGAACACCCATATATCCACCACTCAGATTCTACAATTAACATTATATTACATTTGCTTAGAAAGCCATTTTAATGTCAAAGCTTGGAACACAAGCAGTATTCTCAAAAATGATGCATTCACTGACAAAATCAGTTGCTCGAGGTTTAATATGCTCTGGTAAAATCCATTCTCCATAATTAGTTAAAATCTTTCCAAACTCAAAGAGAATCTTCTCACCTACTGATTAAACTTTTCACAGCTTCCCACTGGGCTTGGGTTAATGATCTAGCAATGCCCTGCCTGATCTGGAACCTAATCTGTTCTTGAGTCTCACCTAATTGGACCTCTCCCTTTCATCTGTACAGGGCTCCTTTCAGCTCTTCAAATATGCTTTGTCCTCTCCACCTTCAAGGGCTTGACACATCTTCTTCCCCATCCCTACTTATTTTGCTCACTTAGCTTATCAATGGCCTCAAAGAGGTCACCAAAGTAGGAGGTATGCACCTTATAAGGAAAGAAAGCCAGTTCTTTGGAGACTGGAGAGAGAAAAGATGTTTTATTTCTACTTGCTTTTACCTAAATTAAAGGTATATTATGCTGTGAAAATGTTGAAATATCCATAGGCAAGAACACACAGAGGTAAATCACACATAATACATGCACATTTGGAGTATAAAAGTGTTTTCAGGTCACTGCCTCAGATCTCAGATCTCAGATCTCAATTGTTACCTCATCATAAATGCCTTCCCTTATTAATCAGCCTGACACAAAATTCCCCCTGTAGACTCGGGGCATGATACACTTCTGTGAAGTTTTGTGGTAGTAATACTTTTACATTTATCTTGCATGCTAATTGATTATGTCTGTTGTCATTCACTGGACATTTGCATGAGGGGCAGGCACTGAAGTTTAGTTTTGATGATCCTTTTTTAAAAAAATACTGCTTAATTATTAGCAAATTCTTGATAAACATTTGATTAATACAGAAGTGTGTGTGAGTATGTGTGTACACATGTATACATGAAATGTATATATATTAGAAACATATATGTATACATGTATATATGTAACATATGTATGTGCATATATATATAAATCAGCTCTTCAAAGGGAAGGCTGAAGGTTTTTTCCCTTCTCTATTTGTAACCAATAAACTCTCCATTTCTCCAGTTCCTTTTTCCACTGATTTCAGTGGACTATCTCTGTGTCATATGTTTGTTTGCTACAGACTTGTCAGGACAAAGCTCAAATATCAGCTGGGTCCATGATGCTCACAGTAATTGCAAAACTGTTTGCTGTAAAACAGATTAAGAGGCCCTACTCAGCAAGCACTGAGCCAAGTTCTTCCCTGGCCACTTCAGGAACATGTGGCAGGACTCTGTAATGTGATGGATAACATATGAAATGTGGAGGGCTGCCCATATGCTGCTGCAATTTTCCTGTACAGGATGTGCTCTTTGGACTTAATAACGGTGATTTAGGACACTGGTGAAAATTCCAGCTCTCTTTAGGTCTCATTCAGGGTTTCCAGGCAGGGGATAGCAAACCTATAATTCCTCACTGCAGGAAAGAAAATGAAAGAAGAGAAAGAGATCCCTAGGACTGACTTATATCAGAATTGATCAGATGTGTTCCTTTCTACCTGTCACAGAAAGGAACAGATAATACTACTAAAATCCTGAAAGTAGAGTAAAACAATGCAGGATGTCATATAAAACCCTTATAATTTGGGTTGGGGTTCAAGGAAGAAATGCTGGAGATATATATAAGATATACATATCCTTAATACGTATAGTGCTAGTCACTCAGTTGTGTCCAATCTCTGTGATCCTACAGACTATAGACATCCAGGCTCCTGTATCCACGAAATTCTCCAGGTAAGAACACTGGAGTGTTGCCATTCCCTTCTTCAGGAGATCTTCCTGACCTAGGGATTGAACCCAGGTCTCCTGCATTGCAGGGAGATTCTTTACTATCTGAGCCACCAGGATATAACCAGTGTTAAAGGATTAGCAAAACACATGTTTGGTGTTTGGGAGGGGTAACGAGATAAAAGAATACACATAAAAGGATGCTAAGGTTCTGGTGGGCAGGAAGTATGGTGTAATGAGAACATGGCTATGAAATATTTTAGGTTGAATCAACTTTACTTAGAGAAAAAAAAATTCAGAGTGCTACATTTTAAAAGGACAAAGGAAACAGGAAATCTTTTGGAAGAAAGAGACCAATATGATGAGATGACACAAAATTATACCTAAAATAAAATGGTTCCAAAAAGCAAGTCATGGTCAGGATGTAACCAGGGGAAAGGAAAGCTCAAGAGGAATGTGATAGGTAGCATCAGGTGGAGAAGGGTATTTTGTGAAAGGAGTATTTGGTAAAGAATTAGGCATAGCCTATATAACCTTAAAAAGTAGCATTAGAACTTGTGGCTGCTGTTTAGGCCGCTTCAGACATGCCCAACTCTGTGCGACCCTATGGACCATAGCCCACCAGCTCCTCTGTTCATGGGATTCTCTAGGCAGGAGGACTGGAGTGGGTTGCCATGCCCTCCTCCAGGAGATCTTTCCGACCCAGGGATCGAACCCGGATCTCCTGCATTGCCAGCAGATTCTCTACTACTGAGCCACCAGCGAAGCCCAGAACATGTGGAAAGATGTTTTAAAGACAAGAGTTCAACTCCATTTAAGGAAGGGTATTCTTAAAACTCTGTGATGATCAGGTAGCCAGCCTCAAGAAGGAGAGTGAATGTGGGCCACTGGAAGTGATTAATCATAGCCCAGATAATAGGTTTCCAAATCTACCAGATTACCAGGGTCATCTGGGGAACCTTCCAACCACACCCAGACCCAATACAAGTGAATCTTTTGTCTAGGCAAAGTGTAGGACTCCAAGCTATGTGAGCATTCTGTGATGGTACAGATATAATTCAAGCAGGATAGAGTAGATAATTTCTAGCAGTCCCTTGATCCCTCAGACTGTGATTCTACCTGTCTTTTTACTTTCTAGTTATATAATAATCAAATGACAGATAAAAGGAGGAGGGCATCAGAGAATATTTGAAGAATTTTATGATTCATGATGCTTTCAGTGAGAATTTTTAGTTTTTCCAGCTGTTATTATGCTTTGTCCTTTAGTCTCTGGTTATGTTTACAAATGCAGTCATTGGCAAAAAGAACAGGTAATGATTCTTCTTGCAAATCACTTTAAAAAAATTTAGAAATTATTGTCCTGAAGGGAATCACTTTATGACCCCTAAAACGTAGAGGAGAGATATAGTTCAGTGAAGAGAAAGAGAAAAAAATAACAAAATAGAAACAAGCAAGGTAAAACTATTTAAAACAAAATGTATTTGGTGACATTTTGCCGACTGATATGTGTGGATTTGTAATAGATAAGTGCACATACTCTATGAAGCATTTTCAAAATTCACTGAAGGTAGAAAACATTTGAGAAGTTGGTTAATGTGCAGATTTGAAGGCTGCACCAAAGAAATTCTGATTTAGTGGGTCTTGAATGGGTCAAAATTTTGTGTTTTTAATAAGTAGAAGAAACAACTGCACAGACCAAATCTAGAGAGAGAATATTTTACAGTGCTCTTTGACAGAACATTCTGCAATGATGGAAATATTCTACACATGTGCTTTTAATGAAGTAATCCCCAGCCACATGTGATTTCTGAGTACTTTCAAAGCATCTAGTGCAGGTGAGGAGCTGTTGGATTTTATTTCATCTTAATTATTTTAAGTCTAAATAGCCATTTGTGGCTAGTGACTGTCATATGTAGTTTAGGATAAGTCATGTCCGACTCTTGGGACCCCATGGACTGTAGCCCGCCAAGCTCTCCATCCATGGGATTTCCCAGGCAAGAATACTGGAGTGGGTTGCCACTTCCTTCTCCAGGAGATCTTCCCAACCCAGGAACTGAACCCGGTTCTCCTGCATTGCAGGCAGACTCTTGCGCTGCTGGCATATTCTTTCTCAACTGAGCTACAAGGGAAGCCCGGCTGTCATACTGGAGAATTCCATTTTAGAATATATGTTCTTTGTTCTGGGACGAGGGACATGCAGTTGTCTTTTGTATTGTACCTACCACAGTAAGGAAGCAAGAGATACTATATAGAAATAAGAATGGCATGAAATAATTTTTGCAGGATATTTCCACTCAGTCCATGAATAAATATAGCAGTATGACTTTATATTGTCAGAGTAAACATGTTTATTTGTATCCCAGTCTGTAAAGAGTGAGGAATGCCATGTTCATAAAGTGAACAAAATGAAACATCTGTGGTTAACTTCATTGATTTGTGCTTAAAAATAACTGAACACTAGGAAGGAGGTATGCTATTGGATTATATGGCAATCCCACCAATTAGCTTAACAATTTCTCTGCTGATAGCTGACAGGTCAAGCACAGAAGCCTTGACTAGGTGTTAGGAATGGCTGTACCATTACCATAGCGTATGACAGTCTGCAAATCCATAGACCTACCTTCCTAAGCAAACACTAGGAATATCGACTGTCAAGAAAGTCACAACAGAAGAAACTGAGATTCCAAGTTATCTTCTAGTGTTTAGTGCCATATAAATATTCTAAATCAAAGAGCATCAGGGTATAGTATTCACACACCAAAAAGAGATGACACAGCAGACTGTCTTTCCAAAATTAGTTGGATTCCTGTGTCAAGGTTAGCAGGGGTGTGAAACCTTATTTCTACTAGACCTGTGCTGAGAAATATTTAGCCAGAAAAGTTATAAAATGCACGCATACAAACACACACACACACAAACACACACACACATAGACTAAATAGATGGGGTTTGGCAGGCGAGGGTAGGGAATAGCGGATTGGGATGTTGGAATGAAAGTGCATAATCATGTCAAAATAACTCACCCCCCAAGCAGAAGAGAAAATAAAAGGGAAGTAGGGCAGAAAAGAAAGAACACTAATGGATCCACCTCCTTTGCCCCCAGAGACAAAGGTTCTTTCTGCACATTCACATTAGCATTTTGGCATATGAAAATGAATTCTAGTGCTGGTCTATAACAAATTACTGCTCTGCTAGCTGAAATCTTAGATAATCTCATGTGGCTGGCAATAAGTGGTTTTAAAGAATTGCTCTTAGAGAGCGTGTGATTGGTGATACACGTGTCTTGTGTATGAGTTGGTATTGGCAATATTCCATGACCTGTGCAGCTTAGTGAAGTTGCCTGGTTCTTGACAGAACCTCCCCTGGAAAACTGGCACTGGCCTGAAAACAGAGGGAGGGAGGGATTCTGAAGCCAGTGTCTCTAAATCTTTCCCCAGTGATGCCAGAATATCATGAGGGCTCACTTTTAATCAGAGTTGGGAAACTATTGCCTGTTATAATGTTTTAAAAAGCTATCCTCTTCACGGCACATCTTGGTATCCCTTTGGGGCAATCCTTTGTGGGTTCAACTTCTTTGATCAGCACTGCTTTATAGATGCAAAAGAGGAAGCTTCTATCACTAAAGGTCATTTAATAAATCAGTGTGTTTGGTTTGGGATTAAAATCCTGATTTTCTGATGCTTAATCTCAGGCATATTTTACAATTCCACATTATTCCCCGATCTTAATACCATGCTTCTAAAAAAAATTGTTAGAAGAAGTTTACAGATTTCATTAGCAAGACATAAAAAGATCCGTACCCACTGGTTGTGGGTATTATACTTTTGCACTTACAACTTCGTCTTTCTATCTAGGTGTATATATATGTATGTGTGTATGTACTTTGCATTCCCAGGCTGTAATTTTGCTGGATGCCCTGCTCTTGATAAATCTCTGTGACCTACTGTCTGGCAGCAATTCCAGGCTTTGTTCTCCCACTAATAGCATTTCCCACACAGTCTCTGTTATGGCTGCAGAGCATGTAGGTGAGCCTACTGGTCTCCCACTCCCCACCTCACCCTGACTTCTTGCTCTCTGGCCCACCAAGGAACAAGGGATGATTGGAAGTTCCTGGGTCTGTGAGGGAAAAAGGAAAAAAGCTTTGAGGAGAGGGAAAACAACAAAATGAAAAGGGGGGGGAAAAGCAAGAAGACCATGCGTGTATATTTTACAGTTTTCAAATGCTTTCACATTCGGAAATAAGATTCACACGTGCATTCCAGGGAGTCTCTGAGTTATCTAGACAGATTCACTGCTAAGGTTAAAGCTTGATAGAAAAGGTTTCCAAGTGTTACTGACTTTTGCTTTGCATTTTGAGATTGTTCCCACTAAATTCTCAGTTTGAATTGGGTCCTTTGAATCACAAATATACCAAGTATTGTGCACATGTTAGATAACAGTGATTTTTAACCCAACTACACATGGTACTTCTAAAATCCCTGCCCTGTTTACTTAGGCCACAAGCATCTGGTTCCCACAGTCAGATATTTACCATCCAACAATGCCTGATTTTGATGGACAGAGGGACAGACGGTCTACTTAAATCCTTTGAAATTCTCAGCACTGCTTCTTCACTTTCATTCCTGATTCCATCACCTAAGAATTGTGCCAAATAGTAAGGAAAATGAGTGAGGATCAGGAAGAGCTTCTGAGGTGATGATGTAGGTGTGGAGAATGTTTCACTGCAATTAATCTTGTTTCATTTGAAATCAACATGGGGTGGCTTATTCACCTCATATACATGGAGTGCCTTTATATTTCATCCTCTTCTCATTGTTTCAGATATAAGCATGCATATGATGCATCCTCAGACCTAAAGGAGGCTCTAGCTTAGTAAGAACAATACAACAAACGGTGTCTCTGCCCTGTGCCTATTGGTGTCAGGGGAACATACAGGAGCTGTTCTCACCTAGTAGTACTGAAAATTAAAGTGTTAGTCACTCAGCTGTGTCCGACTCTTTGTGACCCCATGGACTGTAACCTGCCAGGCTCCTCTGTCCATGGGATTTCCCAGGAGTGGGAATACTGGAGTGGGTAGCCAGTCCCTTCTCAAAGGGATCTTCCTGACCCAGGGACTGAACCTAGGTCTCTTGTATTGCAGGCAGATTCTTTACCATCTGTGTCACCGGGGAAGTCAATGTTGAGATATCAGCAATAGCTTCCTGTAGGAAAAACAGCTAATTCTCACTATTACAAGTAGATGGCTTTTATCCACTATTGCTTCTGTCTCCTCACTTGTAACTTTGATAAAGATCCCATGCAGTTCGAACATTACAGGGATAGTAAATGTAAACATTTGCTGAATCTACCCCTACATGCAGATCACAATGCTTTGTCCAGGCATAAAGTTAGTATGTGTGAGCAGAGGTTGAAAACAAGTTGAAATTTTGTACACTGAGCCTATAAACCAAGTCTATCTACCTCCACCCTTTGGGGGCTCAGGTGCTCGTTTCAGAAGCCTGGCCCTAGCTTATCTGCAGTCACCACTGACTTCTCTTCAGCCAGATCCTGGTTCCATACCACAGTGGTGCCCCATCATTGCAGCTTCCTTCTCTCGTGTTAAATCAATAGTTTATGACATGTACAAGGGAAAGCTATAAATTTAATTTTGTCCCCTGCAGTGTGATTCCTATCTTGTTTGCTGGCAACATAATGAATATGTTTGCCCTCCAGACCCCCCACCCAGTGGAGCAATTGGAGGATACAGAAAGAGAAAACAGGAAAGCACAATTAGGTAGATGGATTAAAACTGGATTAATCAGAGGCTCAGCTAAAGATAGGCATATGCCTTGCTTGTGTGTATGTGTGTGTATATACAGATATTTTTTTCCCAGAAATCCATTAAACAGGAGACGGTAATTAAGGAAAATGTAGGCTCTATCCGTGACTTGGAAATTTAAGGGTGGTTCAACTAGGTTGTTTTTAATTATGATGGAAACTGAAGCAGAACTGGCTGGCTCTACTGACTCCACAGGCCTCATCTGCTGCACCCCCACCCCAGTTACTCCACTTCTATGCTACAAAAATGCAAGGTTCTTTATTACCAGGGACCCTGCAATGCTGATCCCCTGAATGTCTGTCTTCCCTTGCTCTATGCTTGACTGGCTTCCTCCAACTAAATTTTCAGCAGCCTTCCCAGCCCATCCAGGCTCTCTGGATTCCTTTAGCCCTGCTGCATAATCTCAAGAGCCTTTCTCATCTGAAAACATCTTGTATAGAGATAAATCTATTTATCTCTTCATCTATCTGTTTATATCTATCTATAAAATAGGCACACATTTTCTTTTTTTAAATTTTTCTTACTATAATGTAAGTTTGGGGCCAGGGGGTGGGGCAGAGAACTTGTCTATTTTATTCCAAAGCAGTTCTAGTAACCACCATAATACCAATCACATGTCATTGTTCAGTGACATGCTGAACCAATGAATAAATGATATACTGAGGTAGAAGTTACTCAGGGGGAAAAAACCCATATTTTAAGCACCTTCTGCTATTATAACAACAAACCAATTGGTATCAACACAGATGCCCTTTAAATAGCACTTACCACATGTCAGGCACTGTTCTATGCTCTTTGCATACAAACATATTTAATCCTTACAAAAAACTTAGGAGGCAGGCACTATTATTATTCATATGTTTTAGATGAGGAAACTGAGGAATGGAGATCTTTAGTAGTTTTCCTATATTCATAGAATTCCCAAGTGGCAGCATTAGTATTTGGACTCAGGCATCCTGACTTCAGAATCCATGCTCTTAGGGACACTAAATTGTCTCTCAACTTACATCATTATCACAAGCAATTACAGGCACTCAGCATAAATAAAACAATAAAAACAGCAAAAGGCCATATGTGTATGTGTGTCTCTATGTACATATTTTTTTATAATTGCATCAGACCACTGGCTTCAAAACACATAGTCATTGCTACCAGAAAAATAAACAAAAAACCTAGCATAGACATTCAGAGTTCTGGGACTTGAAGTCACATCACTGAACCTATTAAATTTTGAATTTAAGCAATTTATGCAGCTGTATTGTTTGTGAGTAAAGACATTTTTCTTCACAGCATCATTTGGGCTGAGAGGTTGGTACAGAAATCTACTCTTCAGAGACTGTAGAGAAAAAAGTGTGGTGGGGTGTGTGTGTGTATATGTATACACAAAAATTATGGAATTTGAAAAGAGGAAAGAAAGGCCTCAGAATCTTATTAACAGCCTTTGTAGCTGGTCCAAATGTCTCTCCATTTATCCATGTACCTATCCATCCATCCATCCAACCAATGGCTGCTATGAGTCCATCACTGTGTAAGTGACGTAAGCAGGGCATGTAAGCAGTGACCAAGGCCAATACTGCTCCTGACCCCCATGGAGATACATCCTGGCAGGTCCTCTTCTTAGCACTCACCACCTCTCATCTCTATAGAGCTATTACGCAAGGCCAATTTGTATACAGCACAGAGAAAAATCTGCGTGTGAGTGTGAAGACCAAATGTAGATCAGGAAGAGAAGCACAGGGCATTAGAAGCAGCAGCACTGGGTAATGAGAGGACGGAGACTTGCAAGAAAAATAGCAAGTAGGAAAACAGGAAATGAAAGTGAGAGGACCTGGGGAAGGGGCAGAATTGAAGAACAAATGCAGCTTTGTCCCAACAGACTCAGCACAGTGATCCCACGTATGTAGGACAAGCCTAACTATTCATGTTAAAGTGTTTTAAGATTATGGAAATATAAAGCTGTTTAATTTTTTTTTTTTCTAAAGACCACAAAGGACTCCACCAGCCCATCACCACTGTGTTTGTTTTGGGAAGCTATCCTGAGAGCTCTTGTTTCTCTATAGATCCATAGGTCTGTTAGGGTACAGGAGAGAAAATCCCTGGGGAGGAGCTCTCTGTGCCATGTGGGCGGCAGACCCATGGCTACATTTCCCAAGAATCAAAGGACATTCATTTACATCTGAAACAAGAGGGAGAAAAAAGCACCATCATTTCATTGTCAGTTTTGTTCCAATCAACCCACCCCTCACCACCACTGCCAAGTAGACCTTTGACAGAAATTCATCCCAGAAAGAGGGTGGAAAATTTTAATGAGATTATTTTGATGCTCACAATCTCTAAGAATGTTCCCCAAAAGTTATGTGGTGGGAGGCATTTTTTTCTGCTTTTCCTGTGCATAACTCTGCTCCCTGAGGATGTAACTTGGCAAGTCCTGACAAGATCGACTGGAATATTCCTTGCTACACAGTATGTGCCTGTCCCTGTGGGGTGAGCTGTCAGGGCACAGAATGGCCTTGATGACCTGAACATCTCCACCACTGATGCCTCAAAGTTCACTCACTGTTAGTGATAATGCTTAGGTGAAATCAGGGAGTCATTACGGACAAGATACTTATAGATTCTGTTTCTTCACTTAATTACCAGAAATCACAGTACAATTCATTACATAGTTCTAAAGTGAAAGTGAAAGTGTTAGTCACTCAGTCGTGTCTGACTCTTTACAACCCCACGGGCTATAACCCAGTAGGCACCTGTATCCATGGAATTCTCTAGGCAAGAATACTGGCGTGGGTAGCCATTCCCTTTTTCAGGGGGTCTTCTCAGCCCAGGGATTGTACCTGGGTCTCCTGAATTGCAGGCATATTTCTAAATATGAAATCTAATTATGCTGTTTTACTGGTATTTTTTTCCTAAAATTGAGATTTCCTCAAAAGGGACAATCTGATTTGTTGATCAAATAGTTTTACTCCCTTATACATATGAGGTGGGAAAAGGCATACGAGAAAAAATAAAAATAAAAGGGCAAGAAATACTCCAACTTAAATGGCTCCTTTACCCCTAAACTATCCGGTGAACCTTGAAGACCCTTTGCTATTTTGCAATTTACATCCAGACTAGAAACCAAAATTAGAGAGAGACAGGAAATGGCAACCCACTCCAGTAATTTTGTCTGGAGAATTCTGTGGACAGAGGAATCTGGCAGGCCACAATTAATGGGGTTCACCAAGAGTCAGACACGACTTAGCAACCAATACATACACATGTAAGTAAAAATACACTTGCTTTTGTGGCTGTGCTTTGACTTAGAGGCTTTGTAAATATAGACAGAGATAGATAAACAGATATAAATACTTACATCAACATCTACAGGATTCATAGATATAGATATCTATCTACCTAGAGATAGACAGACAGATGACTTGCCTATTTTAAAATGTAAAACTTGCTTTGTGTTAAAAGCATTGGATAAAAAGTTTATTATTATGGGATAATTTTATGATTGGGGAAGATAGATGTGCAGAATGTTTAAAAACAGGAGTTCGGGAGTCCAGGACATTGACCTCCTCTTGCTTGCTGTGTGACTGTGGCAAATTGGTTCATCTCTCTGACCCTTACTCTGGAGAGGGGTATAATAAAACGTATTTGAGCTTGTAAGAACAACATAATATGCAATGCATTTACTATGTGACAAGAAGTGGGGTTAGCATTCAATGTATTAATAACTACTTGGATGCTTCTGACTATAAAAAAGAGAAAATCCTGACCTAGGATTTAAACAAGGAGGATGTTTATTATCTCACAGAACAAGAAGAGCAAGGTGAGGCAGGCTCTGGGATGGCACGTTAAGATTGTTGACTTTGTTTCTCTGGATTTCTATGTGGGTTCAGTTCTTAGGTGGAAGGAGACTCTCCAAGAAATTTCTAAACAAATTTTTTCTTACATATCATTGGCCAGAATAGGGTCACGTGCAGGATAAAATATTAAGAGTATGCAAACTAAAATATGATGGCTTGAGCTTGAATTCCAGCATGACAACTCATAACTGTTGTCCCATTGATTTTATTTCTCTGAACCTTATCTATAAAATGAGGATATCAATACTACTTTCCTCACTGGATTGTTGTGATGATTATTTGGGTTAATACAAAGAAAACACTTAGAAGAATACCTGGCACAAAGTGAATGTTTGATAAGAATTAATTACATTGAATTATAAACCAATCACTGAGAAGAGGAATGAAATTGCTATTATTGGTTTAGATAAATTTGCTAGCTGGAGAAATGGTCACTTTTCACTGAATAAAGTGGAAGAATAGAAATCATAACATTAATTAAGTTATATTAAGTAGGCAACCAAGTCTGATCACCACATTCAAAGTACCAATAATCTTACTACTTATCCTGCTTTTTAATAACATCACCATATTATTTTTCTTCCCAAATGAAAATCCACTGGCTGAACTATAGGTGAGTCCTACTTGATGATTTGATTATTATCTATTATCTTCAACATAAAACATGTATTTGTCAGCAAGTATATTTTAAAAATATATTTGTACAACTTCTTATTGCCCATGATATCACTGAACTAGGATTTCATTCTAGCCTTGAGTCGTGTTAAGTCAGCTGAGCCCAAAGGACCCAGAAACCCTGAACCTACGTTTCCTCTAGGAAACTACTCTGTGGGTCCCAGTAAGGTAAGGGGACATGAAAAGGGGACTTCTAGAGGTAGCAGTATAAAGAGTAGGTAGAGAAGCTGCTAGATGAGGGGGAAGAGATTATTTATCAGTGTCTCTTTGGAATTCACCACAGTGCCCAGTGCACTGTGTTCCTCAAAAAAGTGGCTAATGGAATGAATGAGTATGCATGAATCCTTGATGAGGGGAGCATGGATTCATTCAAAAACATTTTATTTACATGATAAAATTAATTTGGTTTGTATACAGTTCTATTAATTTTGGCAACGCATACAGTAATATAACCACCAACATGAGAAAGACATAAAACAGTTTTATCATGTGTGTTTAGTCATATAGCCATGTCCAGCTCTTTGTGACCCCATGGACCGTAACCTGCCAGACTCCTCTGTCCATGGGATTCTCCAGGCAAGAATACTGGAATGAGTTGCCATTTCCTTCTCCAAATTTTATCATACTTTCCTTATAAATTTATTTAAAAAGTATCAATCATCAAGTATTGGGTAAGTATCTAGTTATGAGTTGGTGAGTAAAGAAGAGATGACCTCTCACAATGTAGCACTGTAACTGACTGTTTATTCACAATCCTACATTAACTAGATGGCAAAAAGGTTTAAAATTTCACAATTCCAAATAGGTGAGAAGTAAAACTGGATGTTTATTAGTAATCTCAATATTTTAAGGTTTTTCTTTCAAATTTTATCGAAAAATATTAAGTTCTTTCAAGATAATTATCAATGTCTCTGACTTCTGCTATAGGTAAGAATATCTATTGGAGCCAGATGCAAATATCTGGAATTCGTTACCGGGGCTTTCCAGACAACTGATATTTTTTCTATAAGAGTTTGTAATAGAGAAGAGAAAATGTTACGAGGAATAGAGGTAACTTTAAACCTAGGTTTTAAGAGTATCTGAAAATTCCCAAGGAAGATGGTAGCAATATTAAAGAGAGGATATGGGGTAGAAATGTAAGCACCTATCATAGCAACTCTTAATTATTCTCTCAAGAAGGTCTGCTTCTGGAATCATTAGTGTTATTGATGCTATATATCATGATCCAAGCTTTGTTCAATAACCTAAAGGCTGATGATCAGTTTACTTTTATTGGCACTTCTTCCCTACCCCACATCATGAAAGAAAACAGAATAAAGTTTCCATGCCTACAGTGACTACTGGGAGATAGGGAGAAGTGACTGAAAGGTGATAAAAGAGCTCCACTTTCTCAAATAAGATACAGAATGAAATAAATTGCCAATAGTGCAATTCCAATAATTATGTATGGATGTGAGAGTTGGACCATAAAGAAGGCTGAACACTGAAGAATTGACGCTTTCAAACCATGGTGCTGAAGACTCTTGGACTGCAAGGAGATCAAACCAGTCAATCCTAAGGGAAATCAACCCTGAATATTCACTGTAAGGACTGATGCTGAAACTGAAGCTCCAATACTTTGGCCACCTGATGTGAAGAGCCAACTCATCAAAAAAGACATTGACGCTGTGAAAGACTGAGGCAGGAGGAGAAGGGGGTGACAGAAGATGAGATGGTTGGATGGCATCATAGACTCAATGGACATGAGTTTGAGCAAATTCCGGGAGATGGAGGACAGGGAAGCCTGTTGTGCTGCAGCCAAGGGGGTTGCAAAGAGTCGGACACGACTTAGCAGCTGAACAACAACAAGCATAAACTACCACCTTCTCAAAAATCTTAATATCTACATTTTTCAACATGCATAAATTTTATGTTAGCTAAAAGAGCCAGGTCAGCTGTACTAGATACTAGTTAAGCAAAGGAAGCTTCTAATTGGGAAAATCCCCGCCTGCATTTATTTTCATTGCCTCGCCCAACTTTGGAACAACAGAGCAAGACATATATACTGTGTCCTTTTCAGTGTCAATTAAATGGCTAAACACTGATCAACGTGTGGATAACAAAGATCCATTAGAAGAATGTTAATGGTGACTCTAGAACTTTTAGTCCTGTGCAAAATGTCTGCCAATATTTCAGGAGTTAAAAGATATATAAGCTATTTGCTGTTACCTTCTGTTACCATTTTCTTTACACCAGAAATAGGGCTTTTAATCTGAAAGACGGAAATCTCCCTTTCTTTCTGTCTCTGTACCTCTTGCTCTGTCTCCAATGTATATAGTATGCTTTTGATCTATCATCAAATATTTTTAAAATCTAGAAAATGGATTGTTGGATTATTAAATAAGTTTAAAGGCAAGTGTTTTAATTAAAGGTAAAGATAGAACTTATGTAACAGATGATGTAAAGGGTGGCATAACAAATGAAACAGAGGAAGTGGGAGAAACAGATTTTGTTTTGTAACCATTGGAAAAGTAATCTCTGATTTCTCTTGCCTTCTTCCTCTTCCATCTTTCCTAGTTCCAAAGATGTATTTCACATAGTTGCATTGTTCTTGGACAATCTATTTCCTACCCCTTTTGAAAAAGTATCTAGTACTTTGATTAAACAGTTTTCGGTCCTCACATTCCCATATTTTCAACTCTGACAGTTTAATTTCCAGACTCAGAACTTTGTCAAATCAGAAAATGCCGGATTTTTGCATTGTCACAGGTAAAAATCAAAATGGTCTCAGTTATTTCCAAAGGTTTTTTAGCTGCCTTTGGACATATTTAATATTATGACTCAAAAGATTGTTTCTTAAGCTTACGGCTGCAGTATGGGCTACCAATGCAATTAGTTCTTATAAACTTCCCAAGACAACAATAACAACCAACACTGTTATGACTATTGGTAATGACATCTTGCATTTATATGGAGTCTTTTATTTGATCTGATTCCTAAATATTCTACAAGCCATATTCTTAGGTATCACTTCACCCATCTTCAGTATGCAACCACCTTAGGGTAAAAACTAATAGCTGTTAACATAGCACTGACCCACAAAATAACACATTAAGACGATTATTCTCTCTTTGAATCTAAGGGGATTTTATAATAATAGTAATCATAATAGCTGTGTCTTTTTTATGCTCATTTTCTTGCCCTACTCATAGACCAGAGGCATTATTCAGTAAAGAAAACACAAGGACTTCATTATAAAACACCTAAAGAATACCCTATGAAATTACTGGTCATCAAATCCAGTCATATCTCATATTTGTCCCTCCACTTCCACAACAGGGATAATGAACAACTTACTGCAATATAGGGGGATTTTTGTGTCCAATTTTCATATAACTTTTTTAACTTTCTACTCCTCTTTTATATATAGCTAAGTCTATTTCAAATACAATATTCACTTAACCCAAATCATGCAGAGTGGTTCCCTGTTATCTATCTCATCATATACAAGCTCTATCAATTTCCTTTCAAAATTGCCCATCCACCTTTCTCTTCTCCATTATTGTCATTGAATTTGA
This sequence comes from Muntiacus reevesi, assembly GCF_963930625.1. Classification (NCBI taxonomy): domain Eukaryota; kingdom Metazoa; phylum Chordata; class Mammalia; order Artiodactyla; family Cervidae; genus Muntiacus; species Muntiacus reevesi. The sequence continues at coordinate 39,863,691 of NC_089256.1, forward strand.
CTATGTGTATTGTCCTTTGCTTTAACCCATTCCCCATCAGCTGGTCTTATTTTTTGTATCTTGTCTTTCTGCATTGGCTAATGACTCCCATCCTCTGCCCACAAATGGCTTCTCCATCAATATAAGGACAACTAGACTCCAAGAATTCTTCCCTAATAAATAAACTCACCACTGGCACTATTCTTTAGCCTATATGGTGATACTTTCTCATAGTGTATCAGTGTTGTCCGAAGACATCTAAGATCATCATTCTCTAATTAATTTTTAGGTTTCCCCAATTGAAACTGGAGCCCATTATACAGAGTGAAGTAAGCCAGAAAGATAACATTACAGCATACTAACACATATATATGGAATTTAGAAAGATGGTAACGATAACCCTATATGCAAAACAGAAAAAGAGACACAGAAGTACAGAACAGAATTTTGAACTCTGTGGGAGAAGGTGAGGGTGGGATGTTTCGAAAGAACAGCATGTATATTATCTATGGTGAAACAGACCACCAGCCCAGGTGGGATGCATGAGTCAAGTGCTCGGGCCTGGTGCACTGGGAAGACCCAGAGGAATCGGGTGGAGAGGGAGGTGGGAGGGGGGATCGGGATGGGGAATACGTGTAACTCTATGGCTGATTCATGTCAATGTATGACAAAACCCACTGAAATGTTGTGAAGTAATTAGCCTCCAACTAATAAAAAAAATAAAAATAAATAAATAAACATAAAAAAAAGACTATGCTCTGCAAAGCCAAGGACATGCCCTCTTGTTTCTTTAACTCTACCAAAGCATCTCGACCCGTGCTGGGAAGCCAAAGAGTACTCAGTAAATACTGATTCAAAAATTATAGGATAGGTATACATCCAAGGAGTATGAAGACAGAACAGACCTGTGGATCACTCAGGCTAGCCCGAACAGAACCACACACATACACAACTTAGAATCATACCTGTTTTTGGGGTGTGGGAGACGGGAGACTGGGTCAAAGTTGGTATCATAGAAG